>NC_141555.1:7471142-7792392 GCF_021556685.1 Rattus norvegicus
AGTTCTAGTTTAGTAGATTTGGACATTAATTCTATTTTTAATTGTGGTTCTCCAGTAGACAGCAAGTTCAGATCACACTGGGTTTATGAGAGAAGTAAGTGCATAAACTGACATGAAATCTGTTATCATTAGTAAACACTGCTGTATGAAAGCTGAAAAAAAGGACAGAGAGGCAGACAGACAGAGAAAGAGAGATGAGACTGAGAGACAGAGAAAGACACATATACAGAGTGAGAGCTATATATGAAGCTAGAAAATAATTTGTGAATCTAGAAGACAAGGTGTAAATGACTGCCTGTAAATCCCAGTAACTTAGAAAGAAGTCTGGAGACACTTGTGGTATTGAGAATTCATACAGATTGGCCTATACCAATGTGAGACACTAGACTTCCATGAGCAAATCCTTAGCCTGGAAAATGTAATTATGATGGTCCAGAAAAACAAACACTGAATTGCCCCCTCTGTCTGCCTCTCATTACTCTGATCTCCCATATCACAAGAGGCTGAATTATCTCCAACATACCCTGAGATGCAGCTCACAAGGGACAGAATCTATCTTCTATGGTGCTTCATCTAAGCCTACCCTTGGCTTGTGGATGGTACTGGGGAAGCTAACTGACAGGTTCGACTTTGCCTAGGTGGGTGTCAAAGTTCAGACATGAGAATTCCACTCAGCGATTGTCAAAACTTCCATGTTTCCATTGTCACAATGGCCTGATACTGTTTTGTCATGCCTTTCATATGCTTCATGTGACAAAGGTGATAGCCTCATTCAGCTTATTCACAGATCAACAGGATGCAACTTTGCTTCAGAGCCTTCATGTCTGGCCAGAGTTAACAGTGATAATGTAGCCATGCCAGGGCATTTCCTCCAAGTTTTACTTTCAAGTGTATTATTTTATTGCAGATTATGCTACTCTTTCTAGAAGGTCGTGTTGTGGGAGAACATTTGGATGGAGCCCCTTCTACAGTTTAGAGATTTCTTACATAGACTCCTTTCAGTGACAAGGTTTCTGTAAACTTGCATACAAACTAACCATTTAAGTACACAAACAGGAATACACATACAGACACAGAAACAGACACAGACACAGACACGGACACAGACACACACACACACACTCACACACACACTGTGTAGGGTTAATAGAGAAGAGCTTATAAAAGAATAGTTAGGTCAGTTGGTCTACAATATAAAATGTGAGGGGTTTCACTAAACTCTATTACCCTAGAACGGAGGATGGGAAAATGGGAAAAAAAATGTGTGTTGTGCTTCCCCACTACTTGGCCACATGAACAGCGAAGTATGGGACAATAGATCTGCATGATCAAAGGCAAAGACCAGGAACATACACAGTCAATTGAATGTGAATACAGTTTATCTCTCTGATCCCGAATATAAGGGTTCAGGTGTTTCCCACACCTCTCCTGCATATTATTTCATTGCACTCCAATCCTAACACACTGAAAGATATTCAAGAACATACCTGACAGGTGATCTTTTGACCTAGCTTCATATAGACATGAAGCAAGCGTGTCAGCATTCCCAGAGCTCTGTTGAGCAGGGTGTGCTGATTTCCTCAGGATCCCTTAACAATGCTTCAGAAATCCAAGTAGTTACCCTTTCCAGGCCTATTCACAGCTGCACACGGTGTATCTTGGCTTCCCAACACCATAGCCTCTAGTTACAGAAGCCAGGATGAAAACTGCAAACTCCACCAGCCTACATTTCTTTGACAGATGCCCAGAATCAGTGATAGGTCTCTCTTGACCCACAACTATAGATAGGCATGCCTTGTATAACATGGTTGTTTACTTTCCCAATTACTGTTCAGAACACATAGTGAAGTCAGAAAGGAGCCAGTCTGTGTTGTAGTTTACTGAGAGTTCTTCAGTGTAGTAGAAAACTGCCTGCCAAAGGACACTGTTAGGACAAAAAAGCAAGGAACAGATTTGGAAAAGGTCTATACCAATCCTCCATCTGTTAGAGGGCTATTATCAATACATATAGATAACTCAAAAGTTAGACTTCAGAGAGACAAATAACCATATTAAAATTATGTTCCAGAACTAAACAAAGATTTCTCAACTGAGGAAAATCAAATATCTGAGAAGCATCTAAAGAAATGTTCAAAATACTTAGTTATCAAGGAAATGTAAATGAAAACAAACCTGAGATACCACCTCACACATGTAAAAATGTCTGTAATAAAAAAACTCAGGAGACAATGGATGTTGATAAAAATGTCAAGGAAGAGGAATGATCCTTCTTCGTGGGTGGGATTACAAACTGGTACAACCATTCTAGAAATGAGTCTGGAGACTCCTCAGCAAATTGGAAATTGCACTACCTGAGGACCACGATATACCTATCCTGGGCATATAACCAAAGGATGCTCCAACATGCAAAAAAAGACACATTCTCAACGATGTTCAGGGCAGCCTTATTCATGATACCAGGAGCTAGAAGGAACCCTAATGGCTCTCATCAGAGGAATGGATACAGAAAATGTAGTACATCTACACAATGGCATACTATTCAGCTATCAAAAACAATGAT
Source organism: Rattus norvegicus (assembly GCF_021556685.1). Classification (NCBI taxonomy): domain Eukaryota; kingdom Metazoa; phylum Chordata; class Mammalia; order Rodentia; family Muridae; genus Rattus; species Rattus norvegicus. The sequence continues at coordinate 7,473,703 of NC_141555.1, forward strand.
TTCAGGAAACTCATAGACAAATGGATTGAACTAGAAAATATAATACTAACTGAAGTAATACAACTAGAGAAAAACACACATAGTAAGAAATCACCGAAAATAGATATTGCCACAAATGCTCGAAATACCGAAGATGCAGACTACAGACCACTGGAAGCCCAAGAAGGACACCCAAAATGTGCATGATTCACTCCTTTTTGAAAGGGGGAACAAAAATATCTTTGAATTCAGAGTGGAAACTGAAGGAATCCCATTCTGAGCATTATGTCCATATGGAAAATATATATTAAATATATAATATATATAATATATAAAAAATATATATACATATGTGAATATATATACACACACATATATATATATACATATATATACATATATGTATACACACACATATATATATATATACATATATATATATATATATATATATATATGCCATGAAAACCAGATAAGATTGAAGAAGCTAAGTAGTGCATGCTGCCAGAAACCAGATACAGATCTTTCCTGAGAGACACAGCTAGAATATATCAAATAGAGAAGTGAATGCTTGTGGAAGTGCTATGAACTGAAAACGGACCTCTTGTTGGTAGATTTTGAGAAAGGAGTACAAGAGCTGAAGGGCTTTCCAACCCAATAAGAACAACAATGCCAATGAATCAGTGCTTTCTGGTAGTAGACCAATATTCAAAGACTGTATATGGACAGACCTATGGCTCCAACTGCATATGTAGCAGAGGATGGTCTTCTTGGGAACCAATGGAAGGAGAAGTTCCTGGACCAATCTAAGTTTAACTCTCAGTTCAAGGGAATATCACGGTGCACTAAAAGAGGTTATAGAAGAATGTTAGGTGGAGCAGTTAGTGCTCTTATGGATAGGAAACTGGGAAAAAATAACATTTGAAATGCAAATATAGAAATATCCAATTAAAAAAGCAATAAAATTTGCTAAAAATTTAAAAAAATGAAAGAAATTAAAGAAAAGAAATCTGCCAGCTAATTACACATAATGACTCAAAAATCTAAAAGGTCACTTTCATGGAATGGTAATCAGAGTAATACTAGTGGAAAGACTGAGATGATGAAGTCTCAGCTAGAAGCATTTCTCTCTCCCACATGTCAGTGTCAAACACAAACTGCACTACAGGAATCCAAAGCAAGGAGGAGTTTACACTGAGTTTTGGACCCAATACTTGCCTTTGCCTTCTTCCTTAGCACATTTTTCTTCAGGGCAAAAACAATAAAAGCCATGAGCTCTCAGGAAAACAACTGTGCCCATCCCAACTCCTGGTTTTTGGAATAAAGAAATTAATTATTTAACTCTGATTTTCAGGAACCATTACAACGAGAGAAGTCCAGATGCTTCTAAGTGTATGACAGCTCGCAATTCCCGTATGTGGAAGGCTCACATGAAGGCTATCTCTTCAGTGTAACCACTCAACCACTACCCAGAAATCACTGAGTATTCCCAAAGACCAAGTATGTCTCCCTTTTTTATACCAAAACAGAAGGCCAGCTTCCTTCTCCCCATTTCTGATATCTTCATCCTCTTTGTTCTCCCTTGCAAATGGCTGTTTACTATGAATAGAAGTGTAATTCGTAAACTCTAGAGGTACTGAAGGAATATCTGAGGTGCTGGTGAAGACACTGCCATGACCTACCTTCTGAACAGCTTTCCTTACATTGACCAGATTCAAGGGTGCCTTTTCCTGGAGTATCTCTTTTACACAGTGGAAACGTTTATGTACTCCATCTCTCTAAAGCTAGATACTTCTCTTTGCTTCATTAGTGGTTACATGCACTGAATGGTGAAAGTTAGTCAGGGGATTGGCATGGGTAGAAAAGGTCTAGGAACATGGAGTGAAGGAGATTGTTCTGGATAAAAATTTTATTCCCAGGTCCATTCCTGAGACATACACTTCAATATCCTAGGTTTTCTCTGTTTCTCAAAGGCAAGTATGTTCCCTTCATACCTTCAATTGATGAAATATTGTATTAAATTTTTTTCTACATTTCCTGAGAGGGGACATTATATATATATATATATATATATATATATATATATATATATATATATATATATATATATCCCTGAATGTGTACAAAAAAAAATTGTTTTCCAATTCAATTTTTGCAATGACTATGTCGAAAAATGGTGCCCAGGCGCAGACCCCGTAAGAGAGAGACCCAACCGCCAGGTCAGGTGGGCACTCCTGAGGCTGCAGAGCGGAAGAGACCACCAACACTGCTCACCCCTGCCCACAATCCTGGCCCAAGAGGAAATTGTATAAGGCCTCTGGGCTCCCGTGGGGGAGGGCCCAGGAGCGGCAGGACCCCTACCTGAGACACCGCCGGAACCTGAAGGAAACAGACCGGATAAACAGTTCTATGCACCCAAATCCCGTGGGAGGGAGAGCTAAACCTTCAGAGAGGCAGACAAGCCTGGGAAACCAGAAGAGACTGCTCTCTGCACACACATCTCGGACACCAGAGGAAAACACCAAAGACCATCTGGAACCCTGGTGCATTGAAGCTCCCGGAAGGGGCGGCGCATATCTTCCTGGTAACTGCAAAGGCAGAGAGCCCGTGGGCAGCACCCCACGATCGAACTTGAGCCTCGGGACCACAGGTAAGACCAACTTTTCTGCTGCAAGAAAGCTGCCTGGTGAACTCAAGACACAGGCCCATAGGAACAGCTGAAGACCTGTAGAGAGGAAAAACTACACGCCCTAAAACAGAACACTCTGTCCCCATAACTGACTGAAAGAGAGGAAAACAGGTCTACAGCACTCCTGACACACAGGCTTATAGGACCGTCTAGCCACTGTCAGAAATAGCAGAACAAAGTAACACTAGAGATAATCTGATGGTGAGAGGCAAGTGCAGGAACCCAAGCAACAGACACCAAGACTACATGGCACCATTGGAGCCCAATTCTCCCAGTAAAACAAACATGGAATATCCAAACACACCAGAAAAGCAAGATCTAGTTTCAAAATCATTTTTGATCATGATGCTGGAGGACTTCAAGAAAGACGTGAAGAACTCCCTTAGAGAACAAGTAGAAGCCTACAGAGAGGAATCGCAAAAATGCCTGAAAGAATTCCAGGAAAACATAAATAAAGAAGTAGAAGCCCATAGAGAGGAGAAACAAAAATCCCTGAAAGAATTCCAGGAAAACATAAATAAACAAGTAGTAGCCCATAGAGAGGAGACACAAAAATCCCTGACAGAATTCCAGGAAAACACAATCAAACAGTTGAAGGAATTAAAAATGGAAATAGAAGCAATCAAGAAAGAACATATGGAAACAACCCTGGATATAGAAAACCAAAAGAAGAGAGAAGGAGCTGTAGATACAAGCTTCACAAACAGAATACAAGAGATGGAAGAGAGAATCTCAGGAGCAGAAGATTCCATAGAAATCATTGACTCAACTGTCAAAGATAATGTAAAGTGGAAAAAGCTACTGGTCCAAAACATACAGGAAATCCAGGACTCAATGAGAAGATCAAACCTAAGGATAATAGGTATAGAAGAGAGTGAAGACTCCCAGCTCAAAGGACCAGTAAATATCTTCAACAAAATCGTAGAAGAAAACTTCCCTAACCTAAAAAAAGAGATACCCATAGACATAAAAGAAGCCTACAGAACTCCAAATAAATTGAACCAGAAAAGAAACACCTCCCGTCACATAATTGTCAAAACACCAGACGCACAAAATAAAGAAAGAATATTAAAAGCAGTAAGGGAAAAAGGTCAAGTAACATATAAATGCAGACCTATCAGAATCACACTAGACTTCTCGCCAGAAACTATGAAGGCTAGAAGGTCCTGGACTGATGTCATACGGACCCTAAGAGAACACAAATGCCAGCCCAGGTTACTGTATCCTGCAAAACTCTCAATTAACATTGATGGAGAAACCAAGATATTTCATGACAAAGCCAAATTTACACAATATCTTTCTACAAATCCAGCACTACAAAGGATAATAAATGGTAAAGCCCAACATAAGGAGGCAAGCTATATCCTAGAAGAAGCAAGAAACTAATCGTCTTGGCAACAAAACAAAGAGAATGAAAGCACACAAACAGAACCTCACATCCAAATATGAATATAACGGGAAGCAATAATCACTATTCCTTAATATGTCTCAATATCAATGGCCTCAACTCCCCCAAAAAAGACATAGATTAACAGACTGGATATGCAACGAGGACCCTGCATTCTGCTGCCTACAGGAAACACACCTCAGAGACAAAGACAGACACTACCTCAGAGTGAAAGGCTGGAAAACAACTTTACAAGCAAATGGTCAAAAGTAGCAATCTGGAGAAGCCATTCTAATATCAAATAAAATAAATTTCCAACTAAAAGTCATCAAAAAAGATAAGGAAGGACACTTCATATTCATCAAAGGAAAAATCCACCAAGAATAACTCTCAATCCTAAATATCTATGCCCCAAATACAAGGGCACCTACATACGTAAAAGAAACCTTACTAAAGCTCAAAACACACATTGCACCTCACACAATAATAGTGGGAGATTTCAACACCCCACTCTCATTAACGGACAGATCATGGAAACAGAAATTAAACAGTCATGTCGACAGACTAAGAGAAGTCATGAGCCAAATGGACTTAACGGATATTTATAGAACATTCTATCCTAAAGCAAAAGGATATAACTTCTTCTCAGCTCCTCATGGTACTTTCTCCAAAATTGACCATATATTTGGTCAAAAAACGGGCCTCAACAGGTACAGAAAGATAGAAATAATACCATGCGTGCTATCGGACCACCACAGCCTAAAATAATAATAATGGTCTTCAATAATAATAAGGTAAGAATGCCCACATATACGTGGATATTGAACAATGCTCTACTCAATGATAACCTGGTCAAGGAAGAAATAAAGAAAGAAATTAAAAACTTTTTAGAATTTAATGAAAATGAAGGTACAACATACCCAAACTTATGAGACACATTGAAAGCTGTGCTAAGAGGAAAACTCATAGCCCTGAGTGCCTGCAGAAAGAAACAGGAAAGAGCATATGTCAGCAGCTTGACAGCACACCTAAAAGATCTAGATCAAAAAGAACCAAATACACCCAGGAGGATAGAAGGCAGGAAATAATCAAACTCAGAGCTAAAATCAACGAAGTAGAAACAAAAAGGACCATAGAAAGAATCAACAGAACCAAAAGTTGGTTCTTTGAGAAAATCAACAAGATAGATAAACCCTTATCCAGACTAACGAGAGGACAAGAGAGTGCGTCCAAATTAACAAAATCAGAAAGGAAAAGGGAGACATAACTACAGATTCAGAATAAATTCAAAAAATCATCAGATCTTACTATAAAAACCTATATTCAACAAAAAAGGTAAAATCTTCAGGAAATGGACAATTTCCTAGACAGATACCAGGTATCGAAGTTAAATCAGGAACAGATAAAACAGTTAAACAACCCCATAACTCCTAAGGAAATAGAAGCAGTCATTAAAGGTCTCCCAACCAAAAAGAGCCCAGGTCCAGACTGGTTTGTTGCAGAATTCTATCAAACCTTCATAGAAGATCTCATACCAATATTATCCAAACTATTCCACAAAATTGAAACAGATGGAACCCTACCGAATTCCTCCTACGAAGCCACAATTACTCTTATACCTAAACCACACAAAGACACAACAAAGAAAGAGAACTTCAGACCAATTTCCCTTATGAATATCGACGCAAAAATACTCAATAAAATTCTGGCAAACCGAATTCAAGAGCACATCAAAACAATCATCCACCATGATCAAATAGGCTTCATCCCAGGCATGCGGGATGGTTTAATATACGGAAAACCATCAACGTGATCCATTATATAAACAAACTGAAAGAACAGAACCACATGATCATTTTATTAGATGCTGAGAAAGCATTTGACGAAATTTAACACCCCTTCATGATAAAAGTCCTGGAACGAATAAGATATTAAGGCCCATACCTAAATATAGTAAAAGCCATGTACAGCAAACCAGTTGCTAACATTAAACTAAATGGAGAGAAACTTGAAGCAATCCCACTAAAATCAGGGACTAGACAAGGCTGCCCACTATCTCCCTACTTATTCAATATAGTTCTTGAAGTTCTAGCCAGAGCAGTCAGACAACAAAAGGAGATCAAGGGGATACAGATCGGAAAAGAAGAGGTCAAAATATCACTATTTGCAGATGACATGATAGTATATTTAAGTGTTCCCAAAAGTTCCACCAGAGAACTATTAAAGCTGATAAACAACTTCAGAAAAGTGGCTGGTATAAAATTAACTCAAATAAATCAGTTGCCTTTCTTTATACAAAAGAGAAACAAGCCGAGAAAGAAATTAGGGAAACAACAACCCTTCATAATAGACCCAAATAATATAAAGTACCTCGGTGTGACTTTAACTAAGCAAGTAAAAGATCTGTACAATAAGAACTTCAAGACACTGAGGAAAGAAATTGAAGAAGACCTCAGAAGATGGAAAGATCTCCCATGCTCATGGATTGGCAGGATTAATATAGTAAAAATGGCCATTTTACCAAAATTAATCTACAGATTCAATGCAATCCCCATCAAAATACCAATCCAATTCTTCAAAGACTTAGACAGAAGAATTTGCAATTCATCTGGAATAACAAAAAACCCAGGATAGCTAAAGCTATCCGCAACAAAAAAAGGACTTCAGGGGGAATCACTATCCCTGAACTCAAGCAGTATTACAGAGCAATAGTGATAAAAACTGCATGATATTGGTACAGAGACAGTCAGATAGACCAATGGAATAGAATTGAAGACCCAGAAATGAACCCACACACCTATGGTCACTTGATTTTTGACAAAGGAGCCAAAACCATCCAATGGAGAAATAGATAGCATTTTCAGCAAATGGTGCTGGTTCAACTGGAGAGCAACATGTAGAAGAATGCAGATCGATCCATCCTAATCACCCTGTACAAAGCTTAAGTCCAAGTGGATCAAGGACCTCCACATTAAACCAGACACACTCAAACTAATAGAATAAAAACTAGGGAAGCATCTGGAACACATGGGCACTGGAAAAAAATTCCTGAACAAAACACAAATGGCTTATGCTCTAAGATCAAGAATCGACAAATGGGATCTCATAAAACTGCAAAGCTTCTGTAAGGCAAAGGACACTGTGGTTAGGACAAAACGGCAACCAACAGATTGGGAAAAGATCTTTACCAATCCTACAACAGATAGAAGCCTTATATCCAAAATATACAAAGAACTCAAGAAGTTAGACCGCAGGGAAACAAATAACCCTATTAAAAAATGGGGTTCAGAGCTAAACAAAGAATTCACAGCTGAGGAATGCCGAATGGCTGAGAAACACCTAAAGAAATGTTCAACATCTTTAGTCATAAGGGAAATGCAAATCAAAACAACCCTGAGATTTCACCCCACACCAGTGAGAATGGCTAAGATCAAAAACTCAGGTGACAGCAGATGGTGGCGAGGATGTGGAGAAAGAGGAACACTCCTCCATTGTTGGTGGGATTGCAGACTGGTAAAACCATTCTGGAAATCAGTCTGGAGGTTCCTTAGAAAATTAGACGTTGAACTGCCTGAGGATCCAGCTATACCACTCTTGGGCATATACCCAAAAGATGCCTGAACATATAAAAGAGACACGAGCTCCACTATGTTCATCACAGGCTTATTTATAATAGCCAGAAACTGGAAAGAACCCAGATGCCCTTCAGCAGAGGAATGGATACAGAAAATGTGGTACATCTACACAATGGAATATTACTCAGCTATCAAAAACAACGAGTGTATGAAATTCGTAGGCAAATGATTGGAACTGGAAAATTTCATCCTGAGTGAGCTAACCCAATCACAAAAGACATACATGGTATGCACTCATTGATAAGTGGCTATTAGCCCAAATGCTTGAATTACCCTAGATCCCTAGAACAAACGAAACTCAAGACGGATGATCAAAATGTGAATGCTTCACTCCTTCTTTAAATGAGGAAAAAGAATACCCTTGGCAGGGAAGGGAGAGGCAAAGATTAAAACAGAGACTGAAGGAACACCCATTCAGAGCCTGCCCCACATGTGGCCCATACATATACAGCCACCCAATTAGACAAGATGGATGAAGCAAAGAAGTGCAGACCGACAGGAGCTGGAAGTAGATCGCTCCTGAGAGACACAGCCAGAATACAGCAAATACAGAGGCGAATGCCAGCAGCAAACCACTGAACTGAGATTAGGTCCCCCGTTGTAGGAATCAGAGAAAGAACTGGAAGAGCTTGAAGGGGCTCGAGACCCCAAAAGTACAACAATGTCAAGCAACCAGAGCTTCCAGGGACTAAGCCTCTACCTAAAGACTATAAATGGACTGACCCTGGACTCTGACACCATAGGTAGCAATGAATATCCTAGTAATAGCACCAGTGGAAGGGGAAGCCCTGGGTCCTGCTAAGACTGAACCCCCAGTGAACTAGACTATGTGGGGAGGGCGGCAATGGGGTAGGGTTGGGAGGGGAACACCCATAAGGAAGGGGAGGGGGGAGGGGGATGTTTGCCCCGAAACCGGGAAAGGGAATAACACTTGAAACGTATATAAGAAATACTCAAGTTAATAAAAAAAATTGTGCCCAGGTACAGAGTGAGTATAACAGTGTAAATATTGTTTACCTACTTCAAATAATTAACTCCCAAATCCTTATTTTTTTTAAAAAATTTCAGACATCAATAAAGCAAAGGACCACATAGAGTATCTAATTTGTTTCTCTAGACCCTTTTGATATCAGTACTACAGTGTCAACCTTCTAAGTTTCCAGGGACAGATTTGAGGCTGTTGGATGCTTTACCATGATTCTTTCTTCAGGCCCAATAAAAGATTCAGGAGGATGGGCAGGGAGAGGAATGGCTGAAGTCCAGGGAACCCTGAAGTTCAGTAGGTTCATAAGAACAGGAGGGAGTCTATTTGACATTTTCATTTGTGAATTCTACACTCTTTATTTTTTTTTCTTTTTTTCGAAGCTGGGGACCGAACCCAGGGCCTTGCGCTTACTAGGCAAGTGCTCTTCCACTGATCAAATCTCCAACCCGGCTTCTACATTCTTTACCTAGTTGAGCAGAATCCATGTTAAAATTCCACCTTACTTCTTCACTACAGGAGCCATCAAAGTTTAAATACACACACACACACACACACACACACACACACACACACACACACACATATATATATATATATATATATATATATATATATATATATATATATATATATGCATGCCACCAAAGCTAGATAATATGATGAAGCTAAGAAGTGCATTCTCCAGGAATCAGATATAGATCTTTCCTTATAAAAAATACAGAAGTGAGTGGTAGTATCAAACCAGTGAATTTAAAATGGACCTCTTGTTGGTAGATTTTGAGAAAGGAGTACAGAGGTGAAGGGGCTTTAACTGCATATGAACAACAATGCATTGAATCAGTGCTTTCTGCTACTAAACCAATATTCAAAGTAGGAATATGGACAGAACTATGGCTGAATCTGCATATGTGGCAGAGTATGTCCTTCTTAAGCATCAATGGAAGGACAACCCATTTGTTCTCCCTGGGTTTCACTCACAGTTCAATGGAACGTAAAGGGGCAGTAAGGGGCATAATAGAACAAGAACAGGAGTATGGTTAGTGATATTATGGGCAGGAAATTGGAAAGAAAAAAAAACATTTGAAAATAAATATAGAAAAGTCCAATTAATAATAAGGAATAAAATAAAATAAAAAATAAAAAAAATGAAAGAAATTAAAGAAAAGAGCACAACCAACTAATAACACCTATAGACTCAGAAATCTAAAAAGTCATTGATAGGGAATGGTAGTCAGAGTAATACTAGTGAAAAGACGGGGACAAGGAAGTGTCTAATAGGACCACTTCTCTATCCCAGATAACAGGGTAAGACACAAACTGCACTAAATTAATCCAAATCACGGAAGAGTTTACTCTGAGCTGAGGACACAATACCTGTCTTTCCCTTCTTCCTTAGAAACTTTTTCTTCTGTGACAAAAAGATTAAGAGTCATGAGCTCTCAGGTAAATAACTATGCCCTGTCTAACTCTTGGATTTTGTAAGAAATTAATGATATAAACTCTCTGATGTCCAGGAACCATAACAAGCAGGGATGTGCAGATGCATCTGAGAGGTTCCCAACTCCTGATAACCATATGTGGAAGGCTCAGATCAAGGCTATTTCTTCAGAAAATTCACTCAACACCAACACAGGACTCACCAAGCTTTCCTGTAGACCATTTATTTCTTCCTTTTTTATGTAAAGACAGAAAGGCTGCTTCCTTTTCCTTATTTCTGATATCTTCTTCCTCTTTGTTCTCCCTCCTAAATGGCTCTTTACTCTGAATTAGAAGCCATTTAGTAAATCCTAGAAGTACTGAAGGAATATCTGTGATTCACTTGCAGTCAGGACAACACTTGTGACATCACAAAAGAAGCTAGGTCTCTGCGGGATACAAGAGATTTTTCAGGGAGCGACTAATGATGATATCACTGAGAATTGCAATGGCCTACCTGCTGAACTGCTTTATTTACATTGACCAGATTCGAGGGTGCACTTTACAAGAGAGTCTCCTGTGACACAGTAGAAACCTATACGTACTACATCTCTCTAAAGCTAGAGAATTCTCTTTGCTTCATTATTGGTTACATGCTCTGAATGGAAGAAAGATAGGGGCTTTGTATGGGTAGAAAATGTCTAGGAACATGGGGTAGAGGAGATTCTTCTGGATAATAATTTTATTCCCAGGTCCATTCCTGTGACATACAGTTCAATTTCCTTGTTTTTCTCTGTTTCCCAAGGGCACATATTTTCCCTCAAGACCTTTAATTGAATGAATATTATATTACATTTTCTTATTGTACATTCCTTGATAGGGGACATTATAATATTCCTGAAGGTGTACTAAAAATTCTGTTTTCCTTTTCAATTTTTTTGCAATGATTTTTGCTACAAAGGTGGCACAGCTATAGAATGAATATAACAGTGTAGACACTCTGTACCTACTTAAATGATAAACTCCCAAATACTTATTTTATCAAAAAATTAAGAGACATCAGTAAAACAAAGGACAACATGGACAATAGAATGTGGTTCTGTAGTCCCATTATCCGTCAGTTCTCTAATAACTACCTTGCTGTTTTCCCAGTACCAGACTTGAGAGTTTTAGATATTTTATCATGGTTCTTTCTTCAGACAAAACATAAGATTCATTTGGATGGGCAGGTAGAGGAATGGCTTCAGGTCCAGGGACACCTCAACATTACTAGTTTCATAACAACAGGAGGGAGTCTTTTGGCATTGTCATTTGTGGATTCTAAAAATTGAGCTTGTTACAAAGTATCAATGTTAAAATAATACCTAATCTCATTTGTAGAAGCCACCAAAATATATATGTAAATTTATGTATATTATCTATTGTATTATCATATATATATGTATATATATATGAAGTGCTTAGAAGTGCATGCTGCCAGGAACAGGATATAGATGTTTCCAAAGACACAGCTAGAGCACATCCAATACAGAAGTGAAAGCTAGTGTCGAACCAGTGAACTGAGAACGGACCTCTTATTGTTAGATTTTGAGAAAGGATTACAAGAGCTGAAGGGGCATTCAACACCATAAGAACAACAATGCCAACGAACCAGAAGTTTCAGGTTAAACCAATATTCAAAGAATGTATATGGACAGACCTAGTGCTCCAACAGTATATGTAGACCTTGTTGGCCACCAAAGGAAGGAGAAGCCCTTTTGTTTCATCCCTAGGATTAACTCCCAGATTATGATAATGTCAAGGGGCAGTAAGGGTGGTTATAGAGGAATTGGATGGGGACTGCTTAGGGATCCAGAAAACTGGAAAACGACATAACATTTGTAATGAAAATATACAAATATCCAATTGAAGAAGCAAAAAACTTGTTAAAAATAAGAGAACATGAAAGAAGTTATAAAAAAAAGTGAACTGCCTGCTATTCACACGTATTGACCCAGAAATATAAAGAGTCACTGTCAATGCATGGTAGTCAGAGTAATGCCAATTGAAAGATTGAGATGATGAAGTCTCAATTAGAAGCACTTCTCTCTCCCAGATATCAGTGTCAGACACAATGTGCAGACTGAAATTTCTTCATCACACACATAACTATTGCCTTTTATTTTTGATGTTGAACAATAAATCGAGGCTAGGATTTGAGAAGCATCACTGATCATAGTATTCTGATAAGGCAGTTTATCCAAGATTATAAGTACACAACTGCCAAAAGATCCCAGAACACACAATTTACTTATTACTAAGAAAAATTAGCACTTTAAAGTGGACTACAAGGCTGTGACATTTTGGTAACTAGAACTTCTAGATAGTAAGCTATAGTATTTATTTAATTTACTGTTTTAAAGATTTCTTCTTTTATGTGTGTGAGTGTTTGCTGGCATGTATATATGGTACCTTGTGTGTACCTTGTCCCTTCAGAAGCTAGGAGAAGACAATGAGTCACTGGCATTGGAATTGCAGATGGCTGTGAGCTGTCATGGGGTACTGGGAACTGAGCAAGTTCTTCTCCATGATCAAAAGGTTTCCTTAGGTACTGAGCCATTCCTCCATCTCTATTTTAACTTTAACCAAGTGTATTCATCACCACTAGAAGTTTAAAAAGAACCTAAAATCAGTCCCCTTGTACTGCTCTCTTTTTCCACTCCCTAGAGACAAACATTTGTAATTATCCATCCCATTTGCCTCCTTAATTTTAAATGTTTTGATTAGTCAGTTTTAAACATTATCAATGAGCTGACAATTAGCTTTTAAATAAAAAAATTATGCCAGCAAAAATCACCAAAAGGTTTCCATAGGGCATCTCCTCAATCTTCATTCTGAATTCTTTAGATTCATTCCTGGCCCCTTGCCCTACCCCTCTTCTTGCCACACATTGACTCCTCTTCTATTTTCATCATAGAAAATAGTGATCACATGTGGTGATCACTCCCATCCCCTCATGCCTTAAGGGCTCTTTTTAAGCCTTTCATGGTCCTCTTCCCAGTTTCATTACACACACGCCCAACCTAGGTTCCCCATTGATAGGAGGCAGGCAGAATTTGTAAGACACTGAAACAGGATTTCAGAATGAAGGTAAACTGGACTGCACCCTGGCTTCTTCACTTCCTTCTTATATATTTGCAGTTATATTTCAAGAAAGCATAACTCTATTTTCTAGAGCATTAAAATATATAATAATAAGGGGTTGGGTGTTTAGCTCAGTGGTATAGCCCTTGCCTAGCATGTGCAAGGCCCTGGGTTTGATCCCCAGATCCAAAAAGAAAAAAGAAAAGAAAAAATATATATAACAATAAAAAAAACTGACTGACAGAATCTATTTGCAAATCTCACTGTATGGAAGTCTACAAATGAGAAGTCTATGACAGAAAACAAACTAACATTGACATAGAGACACTGAACTTACACAGTGAGCACAGGAAACAAATGTGTCCAAGTGTTTACCAAACGCCACAACAGTCATAATAAGCACACATGTGGTGAACATGAAGCATCTTTACCAGATCGTGCTTACTTTTTTCTTTAAAACGTTACTAGGGACTAAAATCTCCATCCTGTGCCTGCTTGTGCCTGCATGCTGTACCCTGGCCCTGCCCCTTGTTTCCCTTTAGTTGAGAATTATAAAAAGTATGTTCAATGCTCAGTGATGTTTCCTAAATTCTCATGTGAGGATCACTGCTTCCCTGCAAGGGCTCACCCGAGGCCCCTATGCACACAGCATTCTGCTCACGCACGCTGCTCCAGTCCTCGCAGGCAGCTATCTCTACCAGGGACCGCACAGTCACACACTTTCCAAAACACAAATCTGACATAGTGGTGACATTTTGGTATAGGTCAAAACATTAACTCAGGCTTAGAGAGATGGCACAGTGGTTAGAGCGCTGAGTCCTCTTCCAGAGGTCAGAGTTCAAATCACAGCGTCCATATGGTGGCTCACAACCATCTGTAATGGGATCTGATGTCCTCTTCTCATGTGTGAAGACACCTACAGTGTACTCATATACATGACATAAATATATAAATACTAAAAATTAATAACTCAATCTCTATGCTGTTGACAGCAGAACTTTAGGCCAATAAACATATCAAGAGCTCTTGTAGTCTAACACCCTTACTTTGATAATCTTCTGTGGTCTAGTTGCTGTACAGCTGGGATTGGATACAGATAGCTACATTCCCAGTTCATGGCTTAATGTTTTCAAGATCTAATCACCACATTTACCTTTACTAAATCAACTCTGTTAAGATTCTTGTTCTTTTAATTTAAAATTCAGCATCTCATAGTCCTGTAACTCTAACATGCCAGTAAAATCATAAAATAATATATAATATATAAATATATTATATACAATATATAACATATATATTCTTCCTCCACTCTGAGGGTTGGCACTCAATGTCCCACTGCATCTACTACCCAGCAAACAAACAAGATAAGGTGTTATGTGGATTAGATTGGTATCTGGGATAATTGTTTTGTAATCATATTAGTTAACTAGACCTGTGTCAGTACTGCTCTATGACCTAACTACAGATATATCTAAGATAAGTATGAACATTCCATACATGCTTTTTGAGGGTATACAATTTCCTCCCAGAGGAAAGCATTTTCTACTGCATTCTTATTAAAGAGACCCCTGTCCATATTGAGATACCAGATGAGGGTATAGCAGGAAATGATGATACAAAAGACGATCACAGGTAAAAGAACATCATGGTGTCAGAGTGTCCTCATTCTTGAGAAAGAGTAGAGAAAGGCAAAAGGAAAGAAAAGATTACTAGATTGAATCACAGTTCCTTAGTAAAGATAGATTCTTCATAACACTATAAACAAATCAAACTGTTAAAATAGACACCCCTAAAAGAATCATTGTCAAACAATGGTTAATAACATATATGACTTCTCTGATGTGCCACAACAATCATTGAACTAACCGTACACAAAATTATACAAATTCTTACTAGGAGTCTGTAATATTACAGTGTACTCTTTGGATGTCAAACATGAAATTTAAACTTCTACGACTTGGTGACAACTTAGGGTAAAAGATAGGGGTGGAAATAATGCAGAAAGAACAGGAAGACCCTGAACCACTTTCTCTCCAAGAGCTTCTGGGTTATTTTTTTTTTACTTTAGAGCCTCCTTCACACACTGAATCATCAATGCTTGACCTTCAGGAGCACAGAGGACTCCAGAGAAAGTACTGAGAACACAACAGAGGCTGTGATGAGGCACTTACTTGCCCTTTATGTTTATGGGGCCAAGCTTCCCTCAAGCTACAGAGATCCATGCCTTTCCCTCCCCGCCTCCCCCAACTGAGGAATCACCCATATAAAGGCTAGTCTGTCTTTATGCTGGAAACTTTCAGACTTATTCTGAGAACACAATAAATCACATCAAATCAGAATAAAAATAATTTGTAAACATAGTTATACAATTTAACTTTTTGGTTTTGAGTGCCATTTGCTCTCAGAAATCCTCCTCTGGTTATTTCATGAGTCCCCATGATGTTCTCCAGTTTCAAGTTATGGCTAGATAACCAAAGAGCTGGTTCTGAATTACAAGGAAAAATAATGGTGCACATGATCTAACCTCAAAAAGTTTTAAATTTTGGTCAGTTTCTCATACTGTCTCATGCATTGTCCACAATTTGTCCTATTAAACAAATATTTACTGATCATTTTAAAGTTATTAATGAGTTGAGTATGGAATGATCCAAAGGTAACTGATAATTTGCTGAGTATCAGACGTTTGATACATAAGTGAAGCTGAGTTCAAATGAAGTACAAGGAGCTGCAAAAACCTCAAGGAAAATGGGAGTTTCCCACAAAAGGAAATGCATGACCCCAGCATTTGTGATATTTCTAGAAAAATAAATAAACAGTATTGCAAAAGCTAGGAGGATAAAGTGAGGTCATTCAAGGTTGAAGACATTTTTGAAAAGGCTTTAGGTATGAAAGTGTGTTATGTTTAAAAAAATGTTGTTTATATCTAGGGTTTATAAGACATAAGACAACACACAACATAGTTTGTAACCACTTGAAATAACATTGAAAAACACATAGGTCTTGATTTCTAAATGCCTTCTTGGGCCTTAGGATCATTATTTTAGTCAAATAAATGCTCAGACATTTACTGACACCAGAATTGCACAGTCAGAAAGAACTGATATCTTGCAGGTCTAGAACAACTGGTGTCAGTATGTCTTCTCTCATAAGATACATAACTTTTTGCTGACACAATCATTATTAAATGGTAAGGCATATAAACTTACAGCTAGGTATATGTTAAAATAATAGACACTCAGAATTTATCACTTCTTCCTGGTGTTAAATTCTGTTTTTCTAAACCCTTCCCAGGTTGCATACATTCTATCTGCATGACAGAAACACTGTGCATTGCTGGTCTACTGTACATCTCCTTTCAACTCCATAGGCAACAGTCAGTTGCATAAAACTGGGTCGGATGGAAAAACTTACGTCATGGAAATCAGGAAACACTACAACAGAGTGTTCCCAATCTTTACTCCCACCCCAATAATTAAATATTATTTATTTAATAAAACCCAGAGCCGGTTTATTAAATAAATATACCCTAGTATATCACTTACTTAGCCTCTTTTAGAAAGTTAGTAGGAGGTAAACGAAAGTGATCCTATTTGGATCTATCAAAAAAAAGAAGAAGAAAATAGAGGAAAAGGAGGAAGAAGAAAAAGTAGGAAGAGAGGAGGAAGAAAAGAAAGAACAGAACAGAAGAGAACAGAAAGGCTATGTTTGGATAGGAAACAATCTCCAGGTTTAAATTATTGTCACTGTGGTTATTTGAATAGGTTTGCCCCAACAGACTGAAACCTGGGTCCAAAGAGAGTGGCACTATTAAAATGTGTGTCCTTGGTGGAAGAGACAGGCTTTTAGGTCTAATACATTCATCCTAGGCCCAGTTTAATACACATTTTCCTTATGTTCCCTGTGGATCAATATGTAGAACACTCATCTCCTTCTCAGCATCAGTCTGCCTGTACTCTGTCATGCTTCACACCATGAAAATGGATTAAACTTCTGAAAGTGTAAGCCAACCATAATTAAATGTTTTCCTTTATAAGAATTGCTGTAATGATATTGTCTCTTCACAGCAATAACGTACTGAAAAGTCATAAGAATTTTATTCAGAAGCATATTGGTCAAAACATTTATACTAGAACACTGAATTTGAATTCTAAGTATCTAACACATACTTTGTTTTCTACGTATATTTGGATTTCTTCAGAGGTCAGCTAAGTAGTAGGAATTATCAGCATCAAGGGTCATTAAAACACGTTCACAATTTATCAACCAAGGTTTGCAAAAATAAAGCAAATTCAGGAATGGAATGAAATCCAGTCTTCAATATTTAAAAAATAAGATGAATATAGAGATTAAAAGACAAGATATTTGATGATAGATTGGCAACTTTTAAAATGAAATGTTCATGAAAAGCCATGTAATCTACCAATTTTATTTCATTTTTATAATAATAATAATAATAATAATAATAATAATAATAATAATAATAATAAACTAGCTTTCTAGTAAGTGAGGACTTGCGATGAATAACAGGCATATATCCAGTAAATCACACACTGGTGATTGTCAAGTGAGCATAAGTAGTATCAACTCTTATTACTTAAAATGGATGCTCTTTATTAGTTACTGAAGAAATAAATATAAATTATTGTCAGAGGAAAGTAAATTAATACTGAAACAAAACACAGTATACTAATCTTCCTCCTTTTCTAGATTTTTGCCTTTTCTTTATAATTTAGATTATCTTTATAATTGTTAAGATGGAGTGAGTAGCTTCCTCTTTCTTTCTTTTTTTTTTTTTTTTATATTAACTTGAGTAGTTCTTATATATATTTCGAGTGTTATTTCCTTCCCAGTTTCCAGGCAAACATCCCCCTCCCCCTCCCCTTCTTCATGGGTGTTCCCCTGCCCATACTCCCCCCATTGCCACCCTCCCCCCAACAATCACTTTAACTGGGGGTTCAGTCTTAGCAGGACCCAGGGTTTCCCCTTCCACTGGTGCTCTTACTAGGATATTCATTGCTACCTATGAGGTCAGAGTCCAGGGTCAGTCCATGTATAGTGTTTAGGTAGTGGCTTACTCCCTGGAAGCTCTGGTTGCTTGGTATTGTTGTACATATGGGGTTCCGAGCCTCTTCAAGTTCATCCAGTTCTTTCTCTGATTCCTTCAACGGGGGTCCTATTCTCAGTTCAGTGGTTTGCTGCTGCCATTCGCCTCTGTAAGCCCTTTTATTCTATGAAATTTGTAGGAGAAATACATGTAGATGTACTGGCTTTTAAATATCTTCACGAACTATTCCAGAGTAGGTAATATTTTACCTTATATTTAAATGATTCACCCATGCTAAATTGGGTCGCATTTTTTTTATTTTCCCTATTTCCCTAATAAAGAATGTTCCTCCTTTAAGTCTTCCTCCTTCTTTGGTATTCAGAGGACATACTGGAAGGATGCTACCACCATTTTAGTCAAGTAATTACACGTTATTCTCTCTTGGCTTACTCTGCTAGTCCACTTTAGTAATGATAAGAATCACAGAAAATCAAGTCATTGCTATTTACCAGAGGAGTCTCTCTCTTACACACCTGCCATATTTGAAGCAGAATATATGGAACATATTTATAGAACTGACATCTATTGAATTTAAAATAAAAATAAATTTAATAAGAGTTGTGGAGCCACAGCCATAATAGGAGTGAAAATGAAATAAGAAGGGAGAGGAGTGAAAGGCAGGAAACCAGAGCAACAAACAGCAATCCATCTCTTTTGGAAGGGTACTTAATGGGGCAGCATGTGAAGGTCTCAAAAGTCACCAACTCTGATAATTAACACTTTTTAACCCAAATTTAGATAAAAAGTTAAATGGGGCATACATTGTTTTCAAAGTACAAACTTTGGAGTAAGCTGAATTATGCCTGATGTTTGCGTCTAAAAAATTTTGCATTTATTCCTATAGTCCCCCAGATCAAAATACTGATTTTTGAGATTACTACTGTTATCTGAGAAATGAATAGACAGAAAATCTGCAAAATATAATAATGAAAAAGCTGTATGATGTCAGAAGAAATTATAGCCCATATTCTGACTAGTTATATGCTGGATAACATTCTCACAATGACAGGCAGCAGCAGTGGGCACAGCTCCAGAAGTCATGAGTTCATGACTCCCAGCAGCTGGTTCTCCCCAGTGCAAAAGCTATGATGTGTGGTTGGCCAAGTGCATGAAATCCACTTGGACTAACCCTATTCTCAGTGCTCATTAGTTACAAGACACAACTTTCTCATCTGTCAGAAGTATGGGTGCTCAGTCACTGGTTATAAGTGAGTTTTAGTGCACATATGATTGCACATGGTACTCCTTAGTGATGACCATCTTCATTTTGGAGTGTGAAAAGCAGCCGTTCTCGTTTTCATTTACAGTTAAACAAACTACAATCCTAGAGACAGGACGTACAAAAATAACTGTTTTTTTCTGAGTTGGAATCCAGACTCTGTCACTTCCCAAACTTATGGATACAGGAGATTGTACTCTTACATAATTGGAAATAGAATGGCTAACTAGTCCTAAGTATAAAAGAGGAAAAGGGAAATAGTAATTCTATTTAGACACTTTTGTACCTCAGAGCATGCTTACCTGATCCTCTCTCACATTTAAAGTGAAAAGGAAGTCCTAGGAGTATAGAGCACCATTAAAAATATTTCTATGATAATGCAGGGTAATTATTTTAAACCATACATTGAGGCTAAGGGAGCAGCCCTGTGGTAGAGCAATGCTCACCCTGTGTGAGACGTGGATTTGATCTTCACAACAATAAAAGCTCAGTTGGTGGGGATGTGAGCAATGGGAACATTCCTCCATTGCTGGTGTGTGTGCCCTTTGGAGTTTTCTCAGAAAACTGAGAATAGTACTACTCCAAGACATAGCTATACCACTCCTGACCAAATACTAAAAAGAAGCTCCATCATTCCACAAACAATTCTTCAATTTATTCATGATAGTCAGAAACTGAAAACAACCTAGATGACCCTTGTCTGAGGAATGGATACAGAAGACATGGTACATCTACAGAATGGATTACTATTCAACTACTAAAAAAAAAAAAAGACATCATGAATTCTGCCGGGAAATGGGTGGAGAATATCATCCAGAATGATGTAATCCAATCCCAAAAGGACATGCCTGGTATGTATCCACTAATAAATGATATTATCCATAAAACACAGGAGACTCATGCTACATTCCACAGACACAAAGAAGCTAAACCAGCAGGAAGGCACAATTGAGAATGCTTGAAACTCACATAGAAGGGGAATTAAAATGTACTTAGAGTCAGATGTAGGGAGGGAACTGGGTGGAAGAGGGGATGAGAAGGGGAATGGAGGGAATTCAGGAACAGGTGTGGGAAGAAAAAGGAGGGATGGCAAAGTGGTCATGAGAATGAGTGGAAATCTGCAACTGACAGGGGTAGGGGTGGGCAACTCCAAGATGAGACAGACCTGAGATAAGGGAAGTGCCCAAGATAAATGGGAGCATCCTTAGCTGTGATTCACAGCACTGGGGATATGGTACCCAAAGAGGCCACCTCCTGTGGCCAAGGCAGGAACTTCAGTGGAACAAGAGAGACACCATCCCATCCAAGAATCTTGACCCAAAATCTTTCCTGTCTTCAAGAAATGCATGGACACTGGATGGATCAAAAACTTAGAGAATGGCCAACCAATAACTGCCCCAACTAGAGATGCATCCCATGGGCAAACACTAATCCCTACCACCATTGATGATGCTTTATTTTGCTTGCAGAGAGGAGTCTAGCATGGCTGTCCCCTGAGAGGCTCCACCAAGCAGCTGACTCAGACAGATGTAGGTACCCACAGCCAAACAGCAGACAGAACTTGAGGACTCTTATGTAAGAAATAGAAGGAAGGATTTTGGGACCAGGAGAGGACTGGGACAAGATAAAAAGACCAACAGAAGCAACTCACCTGGATCTTTGAGGCTCTCACAGACGGAACCACCAATGAGTGAACATACACAGGTTAGACCTAGGCCTCCCTGAACAAATGCAGCCTGGACTTCATGTGGGTCCTGAACAACTTGGGGTGGGTGTTCCCAAAAGCTGTTGCCTGCATGTGGGATATGTTCTAACTGGGCTGCCATGTCTAGTTTCAGTGGCAGTGGATATGCCTAGACTTTTAGAGACTTGAAGTGTAAGGGTTGGGGGATATCCAGGAGGAACCCTACCTAGTCAGAGGAGAAAGGATTGGGGAATGTGGAGAAGGAATGTGGGAGTCCGTGACCAGGAGAGGACAGTGGGCAGGATGTAAAGTGAATTAAGTTAAAAAAAATAATAAAGGGAAAAAAAAACCTGAGAGGTGGTGTCAAATGTCTTTAATCCCAGCACTTAGGAGGCAGAGGCAGGCATTATATAAGTCATAATTGGGTTCATTACAATTCTAAAATTAGTAAAAGAATGAAAAGAAATTAACACAGTCAAAACCTGGAAACGAATAGTAAGGCAGGGGGAATCAATATACCAAATTGAGATTTAATATGCAGTTCCAGTATTGGCATACATGAAACAAAAAGAAAGAATCTGGGAATGGACCACCACAGCCTACAAAATGCCTAATTGATCTTGGAAGCTGACATTCAATAGAGCAGAAATAGCTCTTTGAAATAACAGTAGTGTTACTCAAAACTGACAGTCAGAGATCTAATAGAAATTTTGACTATTTCAAAACTTACATAGAAAGTCAATCAAAAGAGATCATGGAGTTACCGGTAAAACAAGAAAATAGGACACCAATAAAAATGTTAAGACTAAGATTAAAAAAAAAAAGAAAAGAGAAGAAAAGAAAAGAAAAGAAAAAAATAACTTCACACCAAGGCTTTGGTTAAAGAGTTTTTAATAGAAGGAAATATTGATAAACTAAACTTTGCCTCTTAAAGGCCATGTTAGGAGGAAACGCTGCAGCAGAAGCTTTTTTGTGAAGGCCTGGCCAACCTGGAACTCCCTGTAGACAAGACTGATCTGAAACTCAGTGATACACCTGTCTCTGCTTTCCCAGTGCAGGGATTAAGGGCATGGGCCACCACGGCATGTCTGGGGTAATATTTTTTTATTAAAACTACCAGATTTCAAAAACTACCAGATGAATTCTCCCTATTATGTAAAGAACTCAATGAATTAAAAAAAACTAGTAGGAAATTCAACCAAGGGTGGATTGAAAACATACACTGATAATTCATCAAGGAACAAGAAATTCCAAATGAAACGACTAAATTCCAATTTAATCATCTAGCAGAGTGGCACCTGCGCCTGCAAATTGCTCTGCAGAGTGACAGATGAGAACTGAAACGACCTCTGATCTACTGAAGTTCTCCAGAAGTGTGCTAAAAACAAGACAAAGCTCCTTTCTGGGACTGGGTCAGTGTTTGAGATGGCTGGCTGTTCTTCCAGATGACCCAGGTTTAATTCCCATCATCCATATGGTTGTTCACAACTACCTAAAACTCCAGTTCCAGGAGGTTCTATACCCTCTTCTGACCTCTAAGGACATCAGGCTCACACACGGTGCAAACATACATGCAAGCTCAACGTTCACATTCATAAAAATATTAAAAGGAAGAGAGATACATTTTCTAGTATTTCACTTGTGCTTTCTACATGCTTCTGTCACACCATGGAGCTCAACCAACCAAACTCAGAAACAGGATTCTTACACAGAAGGTAAATCTTACAGGTAGCAAAGGAAGGGTTTTTCATATTTATAAACCTATAATTTAGATGAGTGCCTCTTCAGGGTAGCACAGTTCAAAAGGGAGAAAAGTAAGCCAGTCCCACTCTGTCTATATTCCCAAGGCCATGTTCCAGTTCTTGACACACGAGGGCTTTTCACTCAAATACTTCTTTAAAATTCTTTTTGGCAGAGGACTTGGTAAAATTGAAAGAGGGAGGAAATGAAACCTTACTGTAGGCATTGCAAAATTAGGTGGGAGATTAGAAAAAGAAACAATTAGAATCTTTTAAGTAGTGTTTGTTTGAGGAGGAAGACTTGGGTGGGGTGGTGTTTGACACAGGGTCTTGGTGTGTAGCTTTGTCTGACCTCAAAGTCAAAATCCTCCTAACTCGGGCTCTCACGTGCTGGCATTACTGAGCTATGCCGCTACCCCCAGCTTTGAAGTTCTTGATATAGGGTACAGAATAGTGTCTGTGTAAGTGTCAGGGACAAGGAGGACCACCCAGAAGTTTCTACACTTTGTATCAGTTTTCTTTGCTTTTCTGTACCAGAGATGAAATATGCTGAGTAGGTTATAATATTTCACTTTATTTGGTAAGTGTTGAATCCCGTGTGTAAACAGGTAAAACTTTTGCCTTTAAAGAAGATATGCTCTAAGATCTCTTTCAAAACCATTAAAAAATATGTACCAAGCACTGAGAAGTCTGCCTGACTCAAATGCAAATGCTATGTGTTGATGAACTATTAGGTGATGACTAGATTTTTCTTTTCTTTTCCACTAAAAAGAACAGAAGCACTATTTTACTGTACAAAATCAATTTTCTGTCAACGTTTCAATGAAAACCATATACTGCATACTATTCACAGTATCACTGAAGAGGCCAAGGTGTAGCTGAGTATAAGGATATGCTTAGCATGCTCAAGGCTTTGTAAATCCCAAATATGTGTATGTGCAATGTGTGCACATTTTTGTCCACTACATTCTAAGAGGTATATAGATGACATGTCTTATTTATTAGCATAGTAGCCATCCTACTAATTTTTTCAAATACTTCCTTTGAAATGCATTTTCTTGAGGCTGGAGAGATGGCTCGATGTTAAGACCACTGGCTGTTCCTCCTGAGGATCCGGGTTTAATACCTAGAACTCACATGACAGCTCACAAATATCTACAACTCCAGTTCCAGAAGAATCTGAATATATATATATATATATATATATATATAGATAGATAGATAGATAGATAGATATAGATATAGATATAGATATTTAGATATATATGCATATATATGCATATATATATAGATAGATAGAGATAGATAGAGATAGAGATAGAGATGGATACACACACATATGTATGTATCTCCATCCCCACATTAAAAGGAGGTGAACACAGACTGCACAAAGTCGTCTTCTCATATCACATGCACGTAACGGCACGCACAGAGCCCCATTACATATACATTAATAATGAAATAAAAATGTACAAGAACATAATGCTAGGCAAATTAAACATACTAGCTAGATCATTTCCCACTTGAAATAGCATTAATGTCTCTGTTTTCCTCTAATTCAGAGATAACTTATTCCCTGGCAGAGGGAGGACTTACTTTCCTATTGTAGCTGACTCCACACTGCCTGAACCAATGCTGTGGCCATTAGTGGGGTGGGTAATTTCCTGGCTTGGTTCGCAGTGGATGTGGTGATTAGGACAAGGAAGCAGGAAATGTGTGTATCTTCTGATAAACACACCTTGCATTATTCTTGATCACTGTACTTCTGTGCTTTCTCAAACACAGCTCTGTAACATGGAATGACAGCACAACACCCTATCTGATTGGATCTGTTTTGTTTACCTAGATTTTAACACTGTGACATTGGGTAGTACTCAGGGGATTCAGCAAGCTTAAAATGAAGACTAGTACAACAGAAATGATCACAAGCCCTTGAAGTGAATTCTAGCACTGTTATCCTTTTGGTAGTGTGGATTTTGAAGTTCTTTTATGCATTTTCATACCCTTGGTTCTTCTACTTCCTAACTGGAGGACTTGGGCAAATATATTAACCATTGCTTTAATTCCCTTCCCTATAAAATGAAACTCAAGTGCTTGTCTCTCTCAAGGACTCCTTGATTTGCTTAGCTAAGTTTCTTTAACCTCTCCAGGCCTCAGTCCTAGCTCTTGTTCTTTGTACATGGGGTCTATATCACCTAGCCCTAACAAGCATCTTGCTAAGTAAGTCCAGAATGTGCAAACTCAACATACATCGGAGCACCTACATCTGTCTTCAGTAAGATTCTGTCAGGTCGGGTTAGCCATGGTCACTAAACACATGTTTCCTTTTAGGATTCCCCTTTCCTTAACTTCTTGTCTATAAACCCTCATTTCTTTGTTACTGATGTAAGTCGAGTTGCAAACACAGAAAGAATAATGATCACTTTTCCACAACTGCAATGTTTCTCAATAAAATGCCACCTTTAGACCTGCCTAGCTCTGCTCTCGGTATCCAGGGCTGCTATGAGCAAAGTTAATTAGTACATGTTAAATACTTACAATAGTGTCTAGCCATGGAAACAGTCCATAAATGTCACATTTGACATCAGTATTTTTTGTGCTTCTTCTGTGGGCATAGAGGCCAGAAGACAATGTTAGCAGTCTTTCCTCAGGGACATCCATCTTCATTTACCCCCTGAGATAGGGCCTCTCTTACCCTTAAACTTGCCAAGTAGGACTGGTTGGCCTACTCCTTCCAGGTGATGGCGTTATCCTTTGTCAGGCTACCATGTGATGTTTCATGTCCTGCTGCTGCTAATCTACTGTAACCTTGTTACATGCTTTCATTTTCTTACTGTATAATGCCATAAGCATGTCCTAAATTTCCCCAAGTCTTATCCTATTCTAGTTATGGAAAGGGTTTACTAGATCGAAAGATATATGATTTGGTTTTTTGAGACAGGGTTTCTCTGTGTCAAGCTCACTCTGTAGACCTTGCTGGGCTCCATCTCAGAAGTGTGTCTGCCTCTTAAGTGCTGGGATTAAAGGCATGAACTACCATACCTGCATTGAAGATATATTTTTCAAAATATCTACTGCCTGACAGTAATTGCTCACTGCCCTGTAACTTTACTGGCAGTGACAACGTCACCCAGCAGATATTACCATAACTTGCAATATTCTGCTACTAGTGAACTGAAACACTGCTAATGTGTTTATTCTGAAAAATTATGGTTAAGACCTTTGCCAATTTAGGAGTCAATTTGGATTGTTTTCCATGTAGAGTTCAGGCTGCAGCTGAAATATCATTCCTTTTGAAAAGCTCTCAGGGAGAACTTTCCCTCGGGATGGAGACCCTCCAACTCCAAAGACCAGACCGAGACACCACAGGATGCAATCAGCAAGAGGATTTGGTTTATTGTCGGGATACACAGGCACAGGCACCTGCGGGCGCTTCAGTCACTCGGGGGACTGGCGCGCCCCACGGAACCAAGGATGGGCTTTTATAGGATTTTGGGGAGCAGAAGCAAGCATACAGAAGCAGATGCATGGTTACAGGGATATAATTGGTGGATTCTAATATGGCAAGGGTTTAGCCCGGGGGCAAGTTTCCTAGCTACCTTCCTGAAACATAAGGACTGACTCGGCCCCCCAAGGGTTCAGCCCGGGGGCAAGTTTCTTAGCTACCTTCTTGGAACATAACGGCTGACTTGGCCCCCCACCAGGGTGTGGGACCTCTCCCGGGGCTTTTCTCATTGTCAGGTGTTCAACGGCAGTCCTCCTGTTGCCAGGCCTTCAACCAAACACATCTTGTTTGGCAGCCGTTGTGTACTCAGTGTTCTAACCTTTCCCTGAACCAGTCATCTTAAGTACAGCCTTGCAAAATGGCGTTACTGCTGCTAAGCTGTGGTCTTTCACTTTCAGCTACCCATTCCCAAAGCAAGAGTGTTCTTTGCCTCAGTGAAGCTGGATTTTGTGATCACTTTTGTGTTAGGCAGGGCGGGCTTCCTTTGGACCTGCTCTGGGATTTCTTAGACAGCAAGGAAAGATGCTTTAACAGCATTTGTGCAATAGGACTTGCTTTCCTCAGCACCACAAGAGTAGCTTCCCTTGGCAAGGCTTGCGACATGGGGTGGGGCTCCAGAATTAACACCCATGGAACAGACCCATTCCCAATTGACAGGTAAGAGCTAAGCACAGATAAAACAGAGCAGAAGCAGATCTAGTGGATGAGTTCAACCTACTCCAGTGAGTTTCCAGCTGACTCAAAGAGTTTCCAGCAAGAACAAGTTACAATTATTTAAGTTACAAAACTTTGGGTGTATTTATATGTGGCAACAACAGCTGATGAGTATTCTTACATTGGTGAAATATAAAACACTTTGAAGAGACTCATATATAGTCTTGTCTGCTCCCAAAGTATAGTATATAGTATATAGTACATAGTAGAAATGAGGCCTTATTTTCTAATTGCCTGCTCATTTCTTCTGTTTTTTCTTTTCCAGCTAAAATATGTCAATAAATTCATTGGTTTGCACTGTAAGCATCAATATGAAGTCATATGTATAGATTACAATGAAAATTTAGGATTCTACTATGTCTCAACATTCTCTCCAATCAGACTTGTTGTATAAGTTAAATTCAAATAATAATCCCTTTGCTTCCTTCAAGCCTCAAAAATCTTACAACTTCTGAACAATAAAATATTATAGATACCTTACAATCTTTAAACTATTTTGTATGAGTATTACAAAAGCTATATAACATATTTAAAATGCTGTTTTTTGTTGTTGTTGTTTTGTTTTGTTTTGTTTGTTTTTTGAGACAGGGTTTTTCTGTATAGCCTTGATTATCCTGACCAGACCTTGAACTCACAGAGATCAGCATGCCTCTGCCTCACAAGTGTGGGGATTAAAGGTGTGGCCACCACTATCCAGTTGAAATGCTATTATTATTATAAGAACAATTAAGAAAATCAATGTGAGAAAAGAAAAGTATCAAAACAGAATTTATGTGTCAACACAGGTGTTACTTTTTACAAGTCTTCAGTGAAGAAGAAGGTAAAGGTTTAAATATTTTCAAACTTATAATTAATTATATAGAGAGAAATAATTTATATATACATGATTTATATGTAAAAACAATTATACGTGTTTAAAATCAGCAGAAAGTGGCAATTACTAATTAGGAAAGACCCAGTATATTTATAGTTTGGTTTCCTGGTATCAACAGGTCTTTAGCCAATTTCTTTGAGACAGATTGTAAATCAGTTTCTTCCCATGTGAGGGCATTACAACAGAATGTAATATCTTCCAAAAGAGTTAATGTTTTGAGATACTTTCAATAGTAAGGCAAAAATGAGAACATTTATACAAATGACTTTTTTATTTTTTTGCTAATAGCACATATATCTTTTAATGTTAATAGAACAAAAAATTCCTTAGAGAATTAAAAACCACAATTATCATTTTATTGTTATATAAGCAAATTAAAATGTGGACCAGAAGCCTATTATTAAGGGCAGGAAAAGAAGAGCAACTGGCTGAACCCCAGAGAAGCAACACTTCAGGACTACGTGTGCTCACTCAGAATAATGAAGCAGGTACTTCTGCAGAGGTCCAGACTGGAGCCGAGAAAACCTCTCTGAGAGGATCAGCCTTCAGAGTGCACAAAGAGTCCCAGACAAGAACTGGGCACCAGTAACATGGATGTGAGTAAGCTCTACAGAGTGTCTCCTTCAAAAATGTAATAGCTAATTCTACCTCAACCTAAGAAGTCTCAGGAAAGAAGACCTGTAAGTCCCCCACGCTCACCCACCACTAATCCCCACTATTTATGTGAAAAGTAAGGTTCTAATTCCACTAGGATTTTATGTGTATTACAAAATGTCAGATATTGGAGTTGGTGATTTAACTCAGTGGTACAGCACTTGCCTACCAAGCACAAGGTCCTGGGTTCAGTCCTCAGCTCCGAAAAAAAATATTCAGAAGCTACAAATGCCATACATTCTAATGAAATGCATTATCCTTACAATTTGGTAGAAGCAATAACGTCACATCTGTTTGCTCCTAAACTTCACAAATAACTTTCTTTGCAAATCAAAGAAACCTTAAGGGAACCAGAAAAAATTAAAATAATTACCACCTTTTCCAAACCAAATTTTAAAGAAAACACTTGTAGGAGTTATTTCAAATGTGATCATGAATGAAATATGAATCTTTGAACGCAACCTGATGGAGGCAGTTCTTTTTCTCTACCATGGGTGCTCAGGGACTGAACACAGGCTCTCAAGTTTTGCTTCAGGTGCCTTTACTTGTGAAGCCATTTTGGTGGCCCATCCAAACCTTCTTTGAACTTCTTCTTACATCGTGCTGAGGACTGACCACAGAGCCATATATTACTTATTTTGAGACAGGATCATATTATGTTTCCAGGTTGGCCTGAACTCACTCTGTAAGTAAGACAGGTCTTAGACTTGTAATCCTTTTGTGTTCTTAATGGTCTTTATGTAAACATAAGTTCCTCAAGGCTGAGTCTAAATGCTGAGCTTCGTGATTGTAGATGGTGTGAAGACTGTAACCAGATTAACTTAGACTGTCCCTTTGAAAGTCACTCACTGTTCATTCCTGTGTCTGAACGTGCCTGTGACTATCCAAATCTGTCAAATGTCTTCTCTGTGTGTGGAGAGTTTGGCATCAGTGTCTTCCCAGGCATTCTCTACCTTATTTTTTTAGACAAGGTTTCTGAGTGAACCTGCAGCTCAATGACACTATAATATGACTGGCAAGCAAGTCACAGTGTCTATCTCCCCAGAGCTGGAGGTATAGGTGTTTGCTGCCTTCCACAGCCTTTACATGGGTGTTGGGGACCAAATTTACTACAGCCCTAAAATGTATGCTTAGCAGGGCACTAGCCCTTACCAATCTGAAAGGTAAACATGTTATCATACATCCCAGATCTATACAGAGTTCCCCTTGTTTTACTGTAGCCTGCTTACTTGCAGAGAACGCCAATGTGATAAATGCACTGATTTATGTTTTTTTTGTTCTGTATCAAATAAAATATTTTGTGATCACCTCCAGTGGTGAGGTGATCTGTGCTCCCAGGCTACTATCACTTAGGTTTGCCTCAAGAATTAACTATCTCTTATTTCCTGAGGTGAGTGCTGTATTTTGTGTCACTAGCACCTACCAGCAATTTTAACTTCTTTTTTTTTTTTGTAAATACAAAGAATTTGTTGGCAAATTATAACCATTACAGTCAATAGCAGATTCATATAACAGTATGTTTTTCATCTGTCATTCAATATTTTAATTTTTTTCACCTCGAGATACCTAACTTTTATTCTTTTAACATAGATTTTTAGAAGTGGGGAGAGGATGGTGTCTAATTTTCTTTTTTTTTCTTTTTTTAAATAACTTGAGTATTTCTTATATACATTTCGAGTGTTACTCCCTTTCCCGGTTTCCGGGCAAAAATCCCCCTCCCCCCTCCCCTTCCTTATGGGTGTTCCCCTCCCAACCCTCCCCCCATTGCTGCCCTCGCCCCAAAAGTCTAGGTCACTGGAGGTTCCCCTTCCACTGGTGCTCTCACTAGGATATTCATTGCTACCTATGAGGTCAGAGTCCAGGGTCAGTCCATGTATAGTCTTTAGGTAGTGGCTTAGTCCCTGGAAGCTCTGGTTGCTTGACATTGTTGTACATATGGGGTCTCAAGCCCCTTCAAGCTCTTCCAGTTCTTTCTCTGATTCCTTCAACAGGGGTCCTATTCTCAGTTCAGTGGTTTGCTGCTGGCATTCACCCCTGTATTTGCTGTATTCTGGCTGTGTCTCTCAGGAGCGATCTACATCCAGCTCCTGTCGGTCTGCACTTCTTTGCTTCATCCATCTTGCCTATTTGGGTGGCTGTATATTTATGGGCCACATGTGGGGCAGGCTCTGAATGGATGTTCCTTCAGACTCTGTTTTAGTCTTTGCCTCTCTGTTCCCTGCCAAGGGTATTCTTGTTCCCCTTTTAAAGAAGGAGTGAAGGATTCACATTTTGATCATCTGTCTTGAGTTTCATTTGTTCTAGGCATCCAGTGTAATTCAAGCATTTGGGCTAATAGCCACTTATCAATGAATGCATACCATGTGTGTTTTTCTGTGATTGGGTTAGCTCACTCAGGATGATATTTTCCAGTTCCAACCATTTGCCTACGAATTTCATAAAGTCATTGTTTTTGATAGCTGAGTAATATTCCATTGTGTACATGTACTACATTTTCTGTATCCATTCCTCTGTTGAAGGGCATCTGGATTCTTTCCACCTTCTGGCTATTATAAATAAGGCTGCAATGAACATAGTGGAGCACGTGTCTTTTTTATATGTTGGGGCATCTTTTGGGTATATGCCCAAGAAAGGTATAGCTGGATCCTCAGGCAGTGAAATGTCCAATTTTCTGAGGAACCTCCGGACTGATTTCCAGAATGGTTGTACCAGTTTGCAATCTCACCAGCAATGGAGGAGTGTTCCTCTTTCTCTGAATCCTTGCCAGCATCTGCTGTCACCTGAGTTTTTGATCTTAGCCATTCTCACTGGTGTGATGTGAAATCTCAAGGTTGATTTGATTTGAATTTCACTTACCACTAAAGATGCTGAACATTTCTTTAGGTGTTTCTCAGCCATTCGGCATTCCTCAACTGTGAATTCTTTGTTTAGCTCTAAACCCCATTTTTTAATAGGGTTATTTGTCTCCCTGCGGTCTAACTTCTTGAGTTCTTTGTATATTTTGGATATAAGACCTCTATCTGTTGTAGGATTGGTAAAGATCTTTTCCCACTCTGTTGGTTGCCGTTTTGTCCTAACCACAGTGTCCTTTGCCTTACATTAGCTTTGCAGTTTTATGAGATCCCATTTGTCGATTCTTGATCTTAGAACATAAGCCATTGATGTTTTGTTCAGGAAATTTTTTCCAGTGCCCATGTGTTCCAGATGCTTCCCTAATTTTTCTTCTATTAGTTTGAGTGTGTCTGCTTTGATGTGGAGGTCCTTGATCCACCATGTACTTTGTACATGGTGATAAGCATGGATCAATATGCATTCTTCTACATGTTGACCTCCAGTTGAATCAGCACCATTTGCTGAAAATGCTATCTTTTTTCCATTGGATGGTCTTGTCTCCTTTGTCAAAAATCAAGTGACCATAAGTGTGTGGGTTCATTTCTGGGTCTTCAATTCTATTCCACTGGTCTATCTGTCTATCTCTGCACCAATACCATGCAGTTTGTATCACTATTGCTCGGTAATACTGCTTGAGTTCAGGGATAGTGATTCCCCCTGAAGTCCTTTTAGCTAACCTGGGTATTTTGTTATTCCAGATGAATTTCCAAATTGTTCTGTCTAACTCTTTGAAGAATTGGATTGGTATTTTAATGGGGATTGCATTGAATCTGTAGATCGCATTTGGTTAAATGAACATTTTTACTATATTAATACTGCCAATACATGAGCATGGGCGATATTTCCATCTTCTGAGGTCTTCTTCAATTTCTTTCTTCAGTGTCTTGAAGTTCTTATTGTACAGATCTTTTACTTGCTTACTTAAAGTCACACCGAAGTACTTTATATAATTTGGGTCTATTATGAAGGGTTTCGTTTCCCTAATTTCTTTCTCGGCTTGTTTCTCTTTTGTGTAGAGGAAGGCTACTGATTTATTTGAGTTAATTTTATACCCAGCCACTTTGCTGAAGTTGTTTATCAGCTTTAGTAGTTCTCTGGTGGAACTTTTGGGATCACTTAAATAAACTATCATATCATCTGCAAATAGTGATATTTTGACTTCTTCTTTTTTGATCTGTATCTCCTTGTCCTCCTTTTTTTCTCTGATTGCTCTGGCTAGATCTTCAAGAACTATATTGAATAAGTAGGTAAAGAGTGGGCAGCCTTGTCTAGTCCCTGATTTTAGTGGGATTGCTTCAAGTTTCTCTCCATTTAGTTTAATGTTAGCAACTGGTTTGCTGTATATGACTTTTACTATGTTTAGGTATAGGCCTTGAATTCCTATTCTTTCCAGGACTTTTATCATGATGGGTGCTGAATTTTGTCAAATGCTTTCTCAGCATCTAATGAAATGATAATGTGGTTTCGTTCTTTCAGTGGGTTTATATAATGGATCACGTTGATGGTTTTCCATATATTAAACCATCCCTGCATGCCTGGGATGAAGCCTACATGATCATGGTGGATGATTGTTTTGATGTGCTCTTGGATTCGGTTTGCCAGAAATATATTGAGTATTTTTGCGTCGATATTCATAAGGGAAATTGGTCTGAAGTTCTCTTTCTTTGTTTGGTCTTTGTGTGGTTTAGGTATAAGAGTAATTGTGGTTTCATAGAAGGAATTCGTAAGTGATCCATCTGTTTCAATTTTGTGGAATAGTTTGGATAATATTGGTATGAGGTCTTCTATGAAGGTCAGATAGAATTCTGCACTAAACCTGTCTGGACCTGGGCTCTTTTTTGCTGGGAGACCTTTAATGACTGCATCTATTTCCTTAGGAGTTATGGGATTGTTTAACTGGTTTATCTGTTCCTGATTTAACTTTGGTACCTGGTATCTGTCTAGGAAATTGTCCATTTCCTGTAGATTTTCAAGTTTTGTTGAATATAGGCTTTTATACTAAGATCTGATGATTTTTTGAATTTCCTATGAATCTGTAGTTATATCTCCCTTTTCATTTCTGATTTTGTTAATCTGGACACACTCTCTGTGTCCTCTCGTTAGTCTGGCTAAGGGTTTATCTATCTTGTTGATTTTCTCAAAGAACCAACTTTTGCTTCTGTTGATTCTTTCTATGGTCCTTTTTGTTTCTACTTGGTTGATTTCAGCTCTGAATTTGATTATTTCCCTCCTTCTACTCCTTCTGGGTGTATTTGCTTCTTTTTGTTCTAGAGCTTTTAGGTGTGCTGTCAAGCTGCTGACATATGCTCTTTCCTGTTTCTTTCTGCAGGCACACAGAGCTATGAGATTTCATCTTAGCACAGCTTTCATTGTGTCCCATAAGTTTGTGTATGTTGTACCTTTATTTTCATTAAATTCTAAGAAGTCTTTAATTTCTTTATTCCTTCCTTGACCAGGTTATCATTGAGTAGAGCATTGTTCAATTTCCACGTATATGTGGGCATTCTTCCCTTATTGTTATTGAAGACCAGTTTTAGGCCGTGGTGGTCCGTTAGCACGCATGGTATTACTTCTATCTTTCTGTACCTGTTGAGGCCCGTTTTTTGACCAATTATATGGTCAATTTTGGAGAAAGTACCATGAGGAGATGAGCAGAAGTTATATCCTTTTGCTTTAGGATAGAATGTTCTATAAATATCCGTTAAGTCCATTTGGCTCATGACTTCTGTCTACGTCTCTGTTTATTTCTGTTTCCATGATCTGTCCATTGATGAGAGTGGGGTGTTGAAATCTCCCACTATTATTGTGTGAGGTGCAATGTGTGTTTTGAGCTTTAGTAAGGTTTCTTTTACGTATGTAGGTGCCCTTGTATTTGGGGCATAGATATTTAGGATTGAGAGTTCATCTTGGTGGATTTTTACTTTGAAGAATATGAAGTGTCCTTCCTTATCTTTTTTGATGACTTTTAGTTGAAAATTGATTTTATTTGATATTAGAATGGCTACTCCAGCTTGCTTCTTCTGAACATTTGCTTGTAAGTTTGTTTTCCAGACTTTCACTCTGAGGTAGTGTCTGTCTTTGTATCTGAGGCAGCAGAATGCAGGGTCCTCGTTGCATATCCAGTTTGTTAATCTATGTCTTGTTATTGGGGATTTGAGGCCATTGATGTTGAGAGATATTAAGGAATATTAATTATTGCTTCCTTTTATATTCATATTTGGATGGGAGGTTACGTTTGTGTGCTTTTCTTCTCTTTGTTTGTTGCCAAGACGATTAGTTTCTTGCTTCTTCTAGGGTATAGCTTGCCTCCTTATGTTGGGCTTTATCATTTATTATCCTTTGGAGTGCTGGATTTGTAGAAAGATATTGTGTAAATTTGGTTTTGTCATGGAATACCTTGGTTTCTCCATCTATGTTAATTGAGAGTTTTGCAGGATATAGTAACCTGGGCTGGCATTTGTGTTCGCTTAGGGTCTGTATGACATCAGTCCAGGATCTTCTAGCCTTCATATTTTCTGTCGAAAAATCTGGTGTGATTCTGATAGGTCTGCCTTTATATGTTACTTGACCTTTTTCCCTTACTACTTTTAATATTCTTTCTTTATTTTGTGTGTTTGTTGTTTTGACTATTATATGATGGGAGGTGTTCCTTTTCTGGTACAATCTATTTGGAGTTCTGTAGGCTTCATTTATGCCTGGGTTGTTTCCATGTGTTCTTTCTTGATTGCTTCTATTTCCATTTTTAATTCCTTCAACTGTTTGATTGTGTTTTCCTGGAATTCTTTCAGGGATTTTTGCGATTCCTCTCCGTAGGCTTCTACTTGTTTATTAATGTTTTCCTGTGTTTCTCTAAGGGAGTTCTTAACGTCTTTCTTGAAGTCCTCCAGCATCATGATCAAATCTGATTTTGAAACTAGATCTTGCTTTTCTGGTGTGTGTCTTGAGTTCACCTGGCAGGTCACTTGCAGCAGAAAGGTTGGTCTTACCTGTTGTCCCGAGGCTCAAGTTCCCTCGCAGGGTGCTGCCCATGAGTTCTCTGCAGCGGCACAACCAGGAAGATCTGCGCCACCCTTTCCGGGAGTTTCCGTTCACCAGGGTTCCAGATGGCATTAGGTGTTTTCCTCTGGCATCCAAGATGTGCGTAGAGTGCAGTCTCTTCTGGTTTCCCAGGCGTGTCTGCCTCTCTGAAGGTTTAGCTCTCCCTCCCACGGGATTTGGGTGCAGAGAACTGTTTATCCAGTCTGTTCCTTTAGGTTCCGGCAGTGTCTCAGGCACAGGGGTCCTGCCGCTCCTGGGCCCTCCCTCACGGGAACCCAGACGCTGTATACAGTTTCCTCTTGGGCCAGGGATGTGGACAGGGGTGGCCAGTGTTTGTGGTCTCTTCTGCTCTGCAGCCTCAGGAGTGCCCACCTGACCAAGCGGTGAGGGCTCTCTCCCACGGGTTCTGGGAGCAGAGAGCTGCTGCTGGCCAGGATCTGTGGGTGTGGGACTCCCGGTAAACACAGGACGTGCACGGTCCTAGAGCAATTCTGCCTGTGTGTGTCCCAAGATCACCAGGCAGGTCTCTTGCAGCTGAAAAGTTGGTCTTACCTTTGTTCCCGAGGCTCAAGTTCGCTCGTGGGGTGCTGCCCACGAGCTCTCTGTGGCGGCAGCAACCAGGAAGATCTGCGCCGCCATTTCTGGGAGCTTCAGTGTACCAGGGTTCCAGATGGCATTTGGTGTTTTCCTCTGGTGTCCGTGATGTGTGTGCAGAGTGCAGTCTCTTCTGGTTTCCCAGGCGTGTCGGCCTCTCTGAAGGTTTAGCTCTCCCCCCCATGGGTTTTGGGTGCAGAGAATTGTTTATCCGGTCTGTTTCCTTCAGGTTCTGGCAGTGTCTCAGGTGCAGGCGTCCTGCCACTCCTGGGCCCTTCCCTTCGGGAACCACTAGTACATCCCTCCTTCTTTGGTGGCTGGCTTCCCGGGATGTCCCACCAGGAGACCTTCTCTTTTCTGATTTCATTGGAACCTCCAGTTGTCGATGTCCGGTGATTTGACTATTATGTGACGGGAGGTGTTTCTTATCTGGTCCAATCTATTTGGAGTTCTGTAGGCTTCTTGTATGCTTATGGGTATCTCTTTTTTTAGGTTAGGGAAGTTTTCTTCTACGATTTTTTTGATGATATTTACTGGTCCTTTGAGCTGGGAGTCTTCACTCTCTTCTTTACCTATTATCCTTAGGTTTGATCTTCTCATTGAGTCCTGGATTTCCTGTATGTATTGGACCAGTAGCTTTTTCCACTTTACATTATCTTTGACAGTTGTGTCAATGATTTCAATGGAATCTTCTGCTCCTGAGATTCTCTCTTCCATCTCTTGTATTCTGTTGGTGAAGCTTGTATCTACAGCTCCTTGTCTCTTCTTTTGGTTTTCTATATCCAGGATTGTTTCCATGTGTTCTTTCTTGATTGCTTCTATTTCCATTATTAATTCCTTCAACTGTTTCATTGTGTTTTCCTGGAATTCTTTCAGGGACTTTTGTGTCTTCTCTCTATGGACTTCTAATTGTTTATTTATGTTTTCCTGGAATTCTTTCAGGGATTTTTGTATCTCCTCTGTATGGGCTTCTACTTGTTTATTTATATTTACCTGGAATTCTTTCAGGCATTTTTGCGATTCCTCTCTGTAAGCTTCTACATGTTCTCTAAGAGAGTTCTTCACGTCTTTCTTGAAGTCCTCCAGCATCATGATCAAATATGATTTTGAAACTAGATCTTGCTTTTCTGGTGTGTTTGGATATTCCATGTTTGTTTTGCTGGGAGAATTGGGCTCCAATGGTGCCATGTAGTCTTGGTTTCTGTTGCTTGGGTTCCTGCGCTTGCCTCTCGCCAACAGATTATCTCTAGTGTTACTTTGTTCTGCTATTTCTGACAGTGGCTAGACTACCCTATAAGCCTGTGTGTCAGGAGTGCTGTAGACCTGTTTTCCTGTTTTCTTTCAGCCTGTTATGGTGAAAGAGTGTTCTGATTTCGGGCGTGTAGTTTTTCCTCTCTACAGGTCTTCAGCTGTTCCTGTGGGCCTGTGTCTTGAGTTCACCAGGCAGGTCTCTTGCAGCTGAAAAGTTGGTTTTACCTGTGGTCCCGAGGCTCAAGTTTGCTCACGGGGTGCTGCCCATGAGCTCTCTGCAGTGGCAGCAACCAGGAAGATCTGCGCCGCCGTTTCCGGAAGCTCAGTGCACCAGGGTTCCAGATGGTTTTGGTGTTTTCCTCTGGCGTCCCTGATATGTGTGCAGAGTGCAGTCTCTTCTGGTTTCCCAGGCATGTCTGCCTCTCTGAAGGTTGAGCTGTCCCTCCCACGGGATTTGGGTGCAGAGAAAATGTTACCTTTTTAATGAATATATTACTAGTATAATCTATCCCAGCATTCATTTATATCTAAGACGGGAGATAGATGTTTCTGATAATTTAGTAAAAGAATCCATATAGCATCTTTTACCAAATCAACCCTCAAATCTATAAATCATTGTGCATACTGGCACTGTCTACTGACATTCCTTAGCAAGAACTAAAATTATGGAAGTCGTGCGGATGTGTTTCCTTCGCTGAGGTAGTCAATTAAATTCTATCACTTAACAAGGATGGTTACATTTATCAATACTATTCTAGAACAAACTCTATGTCATACTGTGAATGTTCAGAGACACCAGTATCATGGTACTAACAGCCCCTCATCTGACATGGCATTAGATGCATGTTAGAACAACAGTAGTTTTGTAGTTCTGAATATGTCTTCCAATAGAGCCGCATAGAAAAGGTTACTGAGAACAAGCTTGTCAAATAAAATTATTAAAAAAATACATCGTTGCCAGAAGGATTCTTGTGTACCTAGCCATTTCTAAACATCATTAATAAAAAAGGAAATTTCAACCTCTCTAATCCCCCCAAGGAAAAAAGAAAACAACAACAACAACAAAAAACAAAAAACCTCAAAAACAAACAAACAAAAAAAAAAAAACACTCTAAACTACTAAATTAAAACCCAAGGCATCCATAGGTTAAAGCCACTAAGCAACAACCAGGATTGAAACAGCATCGCAATTCTTACAAACTGACTGCAAGTCTTACTGATAATAACTGTTAATTGAAATGAGATTAAAACTGTATTCAAGAATAAACTGAAATGACCAGGTTCTGGAGCCTCAGCGGCACCAGCAACAGGGATGGCAGAGTCCAGGGCAACACATTGCAGTAATAAGAGCTCCGATGGGAGACTTCACCAAACCTTTGTGGGTGATGTAAAGGGCTGGAAATGCCACGGTGAAGAAAGTCGTAGAGTATCTGCCAGGCATAATTTACTGGATGAGGAATGGCTCTTCTTGTATCATGGTACCAGCATAGCCACTGGACGAAGCGAAGCCAAGGAGGAATGCACTGAACAGTGGCTCGCACTCTGAAAGTATATCTGTTACACAATTCTGGTTCTGTGAAATTTTCAAAGAAGAAGGAAAACAATATCACAATTCAAATAAATTAACTGTTCATTCCATTTGGTCACACAGTACAACTATCCATCAGCATATCCATAAAACCCTAACCCGTGGGTTCAGAATTACTTTATCCTATGCAGACCACACTTGCTCAACCTCTTAAGTGGCTGAGAAACCAGAGAAGCTGAGGTGACTACTGGGAAATGGTTTTTGTGATTTTTGAATATCCTAGAACCAACTCAAACAATTTTTACATTTTTCAATGTAATAAATCTATAAGTCTATGAATAAAAGGAAGAAAAACACATGCTTTGTTCTATGACATTAAATAAAGGAAAATGTAGAAATATTACAGATACTGAGACAGCTTTGTAAGTGGAAAGTTATTATAAACATACACCCAGAACACGCGTTCTATGGCCTCCTCATAATCATAGAAAGCTTATGGCTCATTATTGTTTTTTATTGCTGCTCTGCAGTAGTTTTTGTTTTTGGGACAGGATTTCATTTATGCACCCCAGGATGACCGACCATCCTATGGCTTAAGCCTCCTCAGTGCTGGGATTGCAGGGGAGTTGTGGCCTGCCATACCCAATTTACCAATATCTTTTCTGAGTACATGCTAGATCTGTCTCCATTAGATCTTTGTTATTAATGCAAACTTCCTAACTAAATGAACTTTGCGTCACCTAAGCATGGATAAAGAGCCAGAAGGTCAAGACTTCTGAATTGACCAGGATGTTCATTCTCAAGAGATCCGTCCTGACTCTAAGCAATCAGTACTTGGACCAATAGCAACTACAATGGCATCCTGAGCATTTCTATGAGGACAAGTTGCTGGCACTCTAGCAGTTGTGATACAGCTACCAACACATATGAACGTTGAGAGATAACTGAGAATTATTTAAGTGTAAGTTGTAAATGTATTGACAAGTGGTTGACTAAAATCCTAACACAACTTAAAAACCAAATAAATGATTTCAGATAAGGAGATTGTTAACAGGGTGCCAAGCACATTTAATGACATGTTTAATGCTATTGGATGAGTTTTCGTCCTGACCTTAATTTAAATGAGTAGTCATCATTCCCAATAGTTCTTTGTTTATGCTGGCAATTCACTAGTGTGAATACAAATTCATACCCTAA
The DNA here is from genome assembly GCF_021556685.1 of Rattus norvegicus. Lineage (NCBI taxonomy): Eukaryota > Metazoa > Chordata > Mammalia > Rodentia > Muridae > Rattus > Rattus norvegicus. The sequence goes on from NC_141555.1 coordinate 7,513,910, forward strand.
CTTGTGGATCATTTGGTAACAGGCCCTTACTCTCATCCCATTTAAGTTCAAATTGTAAAAGCAGCTCATATATTCCAGGTCCATGTGAACCATTGACAGGGTGTTCAGCTGATCGGCCAGCAAGAAATCAGCAAACCTACCTTATGGAAGGGAACAGTAAATACTTGAAACTGAGAAAAAGAAAGGAAAAAATGAGAAAACATAGAAACTGTTCTCTAGTTCAAGGCTGACCATTCTGAGTGACTGCTGGTAAAAAGGAAACCAATAAATCACACACATATTCAAAGCCCAGACAATGAGGGTGGGTAAAGTAGTAGAGTAGGAAGGAGTTGAATGCAAAATTGGAAGGTAAACAGTGGATGAGTTTGTGGTTGTTGTTGGGGAAAGCAGGAAGCAAGGGGAGGGAGAATAAGCTAGCCAGAATGGTTTGTTCCTGTAGGCCTTCACTTAGAAGGCTGATGCAGCAACGCAACAAGTTTGAGGCTGGCCTGTGCTACATGTAAGACCCTTTCAAGAAAAAAAAGTGACGGAAGCACAAGAATCAACCTTGTGTTAGGCTACAAAGCATTTGTTTGACAGTGGAACACTTGGCTGACTACAAAGCCCTTCTTTGCCTATAAAATACAGGAAAGGCCAGACAGTGGTGGCTCATGCCTCTAATCCCAACACAGGTAGGAAGAGACAGGCAGATCTCTGAATTGGTGGCTAGCCTGGTCTACAATGTGAATTCTAGGACAGTCAGTGCTGCACAGAAAAACCCTGTCTCAGAAAATCAGGGAGAGAAAAACAGGCAGGAAGTTTGATCATCTGAGGACTGTTGCATTCTCTAACCTAAATGACACTCTAAGAGCCTTGGGTTTCAAGCCCAGGACCTTATGCATATGAGACAAGCTCTCTACCACTTGACTGCACTCATAGACTATATAATATTGATTTCACTAATATAATGGCAATGTCTGTGTTCGCCTTAAAGTTTCCACAAAAATCACCTCTGACCACTATTCTGAAAATAATGATAAATCTGTTAAGCAACTAACTCATGAAATATATTCCCTTAGAGTTTATAGAATGGTATTGCTCGATTCTTATAACAATTCTCTTAAGGAGAGTAGGTTGAGAAAGACATCACTATGTAGCCCAGGCTAGCCTCTAAATTGAAATACTCCTGTCTACCTGCCAGGATCATAGTGTGTAACAGCACACTAAACTTTCTTCAAGCAATTCCTAAGCTAGTCCTTTGTTATTCCCATTAACACAAACTCACCTTGATTGTTCTCTATAAACCTGTTATAATTATAAAAAAAATCCTGGCATTGCAGAGCAGAACCAGACCCTGGTGCAACCATCAGAAATAAACTCAAGTTGTGATGGGGACCCGGTTGTGCCTTCATGGAGGAATATGGATAGTGATAGCTTTTAATTTTATCCTCTTAGACTCCCTTGATTTTATCATACAGAAGAAACTGCATAGATAATAATGCATTCCTCTGACACTGTAGTAATTATGAAAATGAGTTTAAATTCCTAGCTTTCTGGATGTATAGCTGTATTCATTTGGTAGACACTTTCAACCTGGGAATCTATGGCAGGCCTCTCCTCAGATGTGGTTGGTCCTTTCTCTTTATTCTATAAGCATTTCTCTTCAGAGGGATACTTGACTATATAATAAGAATCAATCTTGAATATCATCTATAACAGATACTGTTTGAGGCTACCTATGGAAACAATAATAACAAGTTTTGAGATGCTGGTCTCTGGAGCCGATATATTTTGATTCCATGATCCTCTGCCTGTTCTGTTAACCAATGAACCCTCTCCAGGTCCCTTTAGTTTATGTCCATGCACACACAATTTTACTCAAAAAATTGGTAATACCTTATCTGAGCCCAGGCAGTCATTGCACATGCCTTTAGAGGCAGAGGCAGCAGATCTGAGTGAGTTCAAGATTAGCCTGTGTTGTAGATCCAGCCCCAGGATAACCAGGGCCATACTGAAATACCCTGCCTTTAAAAATAACAGCAACAAAACAAAACAAAACAAATTGATCGCTAAAAATATAACTAAGGACTCTCTTTTAATACTTTTGATAGCTTAGTAGAAGAATGAGGTAGTGTTACTATTGGAATTTCTGGGGCTTCGTGCTATCTAATTGGATTCCTAGTTGGTGCAAATACAACGATAGGATAGAGGACAAAATACTTTTTTAGTATAAATAGAATGCACTATAGTTGACACACTAACATTGCAGAAAGTTAGTACTTAAAGTTCTTAATTTTTTTGGGGGGGGAGGTAACGTAGCATAAGGTTCCCATATAACTATGAATATAAATGGTGAGCAATCTTTATTTTTAAGACCAAGTGTTTATCAGTAAAAATAAAGATAAAACGGAAGGTAAGTAAGATTTTTATTTTTGGACAAATGTTTACAAAACATTTTCATTAAATAAAACTATGGTGAAGCCATTTTGTTAATTCTATGACATACATTTAAGGGAATAATTTTATCAATGACGTTTGAATAAATAGGTCAACTGATTGTAAATGACCTATACCCAATAACACTTGTGTTTTAGTAATGATGTTACAAAAGCAACAAATCACTGCTTCAAGGAAGACTTTTAGTAGCGTGTTAATCCTTTTTATACCTCACTCCAGCCTATTCAATCAATCAGTCTAAATTCATCATCACATGGTTCAGACCCAGATACACAACCATTCAACAGGGATCATTCTACTCATCAGAGAAAGTAACCATGCATGAAATGTTGGCTTCCTACTTAAAAAAGGACACAATGAGGCCCTCCTCATAAAGTACACATCTATACAATCCTGCTATTCTAACATCATCACAGTATGCTTTCGGAATCTTCCCAAAACCTCATTTAGAAATAAGTTTATAGAAAAGCTAGAGTGGTGGCTCAGTAGTTATGTACTGCTGCTCTTGTGGAGGAGGGGCTGAGTTCACATCACCCATGCTTAGTTCACCACTGTCTACAACTCAAGCTTCAGGGATCAGATACACTCATTTGGCTTTCATGAATACCAACCACACATGTGGTACCCATACATATACATATATGTAGGCACTCACATATATGATTCAGACAAAAATAAACACTTCATAGGGTTTGATAGTTATAGGTAATCTAAGAGAACACTGAGGTAAATGCAGTATAAAGTAGCCTTGGACTTCTGATCCTTCTACCTTCAAATCCTAAGTAAGGTATTACTCAATGACACTCTGCCTGACTCTCTTTTCTTTAGAAAGAAAAAAAGTGCTATACATTACCACACTGGTTATTTAATTAAAATATGTACAATCAATTCACTATCTGGCTACCATGTTATAAATGATTAAGGTTATCTGGTATCCAAGAAAAGCACTTACTCCTGAATCTGGGCACTACTCCATTGTCCCAATGTAAATTCTGTCTCTAAGCCTGTGCAATCCAACAGTCCAGTGAGGCATTTGAGGAAGTCAATGCTAATGTACTATTCTCAAAATGTTGTGCATGCCTTCTAGACTTACCAGAAGTTTAAACAGCCAAAATCTGGATTTATAGTAGAAAGTTTTGTTTGGGTTGATAAGAAAGAAGAGCATAAACATATAAAGGGCAAGTGAATACACATATATAGGGATGATACTAATTGGAGCAATGAAGCATGGCAGAAGGCTCAGGCACCATAATATACCCAGGATTCCAGCAATCTGTAAAGCAGAGGGAAGACAATAGAGAGAAACTTCCTTCTTATCATTACACAGAATAGCCTTTAATAAACAAAGATATGAAAAATGATGAACAGTTCAATAATCCTCTAGTGGGAGATGGACTTGAGAACTCAGGTTATTCATAAACACCCATGCAGTCAGCCACTCAGAGTGGAGTACATCCATGAGAGTCCCAGTGAGTCAGCCGCTCTGTGAGAGTGGAGAACACTCAGGAGGCTCCCAGTGAGCGGGCCATTCATTTAGCCAGGACATGTTCACAAAACACTTTGATTTACTACCTAAAAGAGATGCTGATGAGACAGATTGTTTCTTGAATAAAGTTCAAAGATGAGGACATGATGTACTCCAGCTTGTCTCCATCCATATCTGTTAATGCCCAGTAGAAAAAGGAATTCAATCAGAAGATAGCTACCCCAATAGATTCTTATCAAGGGCCATACACTTCTATCTATTTCAAGTTTATATACAGCTGAAAGAAATTTATTGGTTAGTTATTGACAATGTTCACTTTAATTATCTTTTCTCATCATTCACAAAGACACAGTCCTAGGACAGAATGTTTCTACAAAGACAATGTGTATCTAGATAATGTTGAGTCAATAAATATGCCTCTAGGCATATTTTTTCTGCCTCTTTCTGCTCTAGATTGCCATTAGAATAATTTCCATCAAATTTTTTAATCATGTTTTCCATTGTTCTATATTTTTTTAATTTTCATTTATTTTCTAAATTATATGACAGCAGGGTTAAAAGGCATTGAACAGTAAGACCAGACGTTGTTTTTGTTTGAGGCATGCAGTCATGGCAATCCTGGAGCATGCTATGTAGACCAGCATGGCTTCAAACACAGGGATCCTCTTTCTTCTGCCTCCTGTATGCTGGCATTAAATGTGTGAGATGCCTAGTATAAGACTAGTTTTGTCAATGGGAGCTTTCTATATGATACAACCTCTTCTACATTGCTTTCTCTGTTATTAAACTAATTACATTATCTTCTACTGCAAAGATTTGTTGTAAAATGAAAAGATGCAAAACACAAGGCAATGTGGGCATCTAAATGCCACATAATAATAGTTGATACTATGGAATGTTTAATAAGCTAAGAGTTTAGGTTGTTCTTGGTACTTTTACATGTACAATGGTTTAAATCATTATAATAGTTTCATGAATTTAAACTACTATGCCTATGTTGACTGAGAAAACAAGAGCACCTATAGTTTGAGTAATTTGCTCTGGTTTTTTAAGCTAAATGTAACGTTTGGTTGGCCTGGCCTTGTATTTGTAGGTACCCATCTTCCTCTGCCTCCACACCTGGTTGCAAATTTTATAACTGTGCATGTAGCTGGTGCTCTCCAGTATTATGTTGCTTATATGCCCATACAAACCACTCGGAACCACTATTGATCTGCAGCTTCCTACAATTCTGATATTCAAACAACTTAGCTCTGCAAATTCAAGTCTTTAAGGCAACTACACTCCAAGTTACTTTTCCCAAACGTACCCAGCACTACTCCCAATGACAGTCCCAATACATCTTATTTTTTAAAAAGTGATTTTTCCCCAGCACCTACTGTGCTCTTCCATTTCATCTCAACCAAATTATACTTACTTAATTTAAATAACGATTTATTGTTTATAAAGATATTTAATAAGTTAAAAATAGCAGGTCAGAGAATGTGTTGCTTTGAAATCAAATATATAAATCAGATATCAAACCCTAGAAGGCAAATTGTTTAATTTAGAATTTCTAGTTCTCAATTTCATCTTGGTCAATAGAAATATCATCTGTTCTCATACTGGTCTAAAAGAAAAATCCTTAAAATGATTAGTTATTAGGAAAATGCAAATTAAAAACCTAAGACAATACATCACATCCACTTGGATGGACTTAACAGCACCCTCATACATTACTGGAAGTAATGGAAAGTGGTATAACTTCTATAGAAGAAAATAAGATGCTTTCCTATAAAGTTAAACATACCCCAAGCCTGCACACCTAACTGGGTTCCCTTTCTCGCCCCAATAGAAGGGAAACAACTCACTCACTTACGTCACACGTACAGTGTTTTCTGATCACTGCATGTGAGCCATATCAACCACATGCCCATAGCTCCTAATATAATAATACAAACAAAGAAAAATATTAAGTTTAGAAGACCCAAAGTGTGTATGAATGGACGAAAGGGTAAACAAACTGTGATATGTGGAATGCAGTACAGAAGGATGCAACTTTGTGAATGCATGTTGACAACACACTAAGTGAAAAGGCCACAAGACTTCAGTCACATGGACTATCTGCAGGAGGTATATCCATAAAGACAGAAAAGGACAGTAGTTGTTGCCAGCTGGAGCAATAGAAATTTGTAACTGGGCTTTTTCTAGTACGATAAAAGGTTAAGATAGATTGTGCAACAACAGTGACTTCTTATTGTAAAATTGTTAATTCTGAGTTCAAAGAGACAGCTTAAGCAACCATGACGAAGTGAGTTTGCACCAGATAAAAGCTGGCTTTGTCACAGATACTTACAACTTCGTGCTGTTTCATGAACCCAGGCAGGCCTGGAATGTTCACTAACCAGCAGCCAAGCAAAATGAGCATCCTCAAGTTCAGTGAGCAACCTGGCCTAAGGGAATAAAGCAGGGATAAGAAAGACACCTGTTACCCTCTTTTTGCGTTTTTCATGTACACATGCTAGGTATACCTTTATACAGGAATCTGACTGACACGGAGTGAGAGAGAGAGAGAGAGAGAGAGAGAGAGAGAGAGAGAGAGAGAGAGAGAGAGAGAGAGAGAAAGAGAGGGAGAGGGAGAGAAAGAGAAAGAAAGAGAGAAAGAGTCTTCATCTTTTATTCACTTCATTTCACTAAAAGAAATAATTACAGAGGGGTAAAGTAATAAAATATTCAAGTTGACATTGCAATTCCATCTTAAATTTAATTGTTTTAACTGTTTACCACTCACAGATTTGCTCTACCATTCCAAAATTTCTAATTCTGTCTAGTCAACTTGACATAACCTAGAGTGACCTGGGAAGAGGTACCCCTATTGAGAATGTGCTTGGGACTGTGTCTATGGGAGACTGTGTTGACTGGTGGCTGATATGAGAGGGCCCCCCAAAAAATCAAGTAATTAGGGAATAAGCTGAGTTCATAGAGTTTCTATTTAAGAATAAGAATGCCACCTCTGTGAATAATGGATCCATATAAGAAAAGCTGCATACTGTTCCTTTCTAAACTCTCACATAGTTTAAATTCTCAGTGAGAGGATACTAACATTCATTAGCATCTCCTGGGCTAAGTGATGCTATGTGTTGGTTGCTGTGTATAATTTTATTAATTTTCACAGTAAAAACATACATTATTTTACAGGTGATAAATGAAGAATCGGAGTTAAATCAAGTGCTCCATATAATGACACAAAAATTTAATTTCAGGAATCTGGTTCCAGAGCCTTCCAGACCTGTATGTAAATTATATACAAATCACCACATGTCTGTTAACTCAAAACAAAAAGCAATGACCCAAACAGATGTCTATTATAAATCTTTTCATTATAGTCTTTGCTGCATTGAGTCCAGTTGCTAGATATCTTTTCTTTTGTTGTTCTGGGTCCTGAATCACTGTTGAAACTCATCACAAAATTGTGCCTGTGCTTTACATCCCTTTCTGGCCAAGGTAAGTAAGAATTTTCTTCTAATTCGAATTGTCAATCTTTTTGCAAGCTAAATCAAATATTTTGTATCTTTGGTGTTTGGCTTCTTTTGTTTATTTTTAAACGGTTAATTTCATGTTCTATAAACTTCACTTATAAACTTTCATCAGTGTCGCTGTATGTGGCTACACATCATTCCTCTCTCTTCTCTACACCATCCCATTGGGGGAAAAAAAAAACATCTATCACATTGGTGATAGAACTTTGGATTTTTCGAGTTTGGGACCATTTACATAGTATAGTTACTAATGTTCTCGAGTGCTTATTCATAGATCTATTAACTCATCTCTATTCCTAGAGACCAATAATAGGTTACTGCCCACAAACATAGTTACCTCCATTTTGGTAAATAGTGCCTAGCAGCACTCTGAAGTGCTATGCCTACCTTTCACTTCCAGCAATACTGCCGAGATGTGCCACTATACAGGGAAATACAATTCCTGTACACACTCCACAATTTATGGCTATGTGAGAGGCTTCTAAGATGCTACTTTTGTAGCAACATGGCACAAAATTATTTCTTTGAATTGTAGCCTCTTATGTTAAACATTTATAAAAAATACATTAATTAAATGATTGTAACAGTTTACATATTCTACCAATTATTCTCAAAAAGGATTTCAACAATCAATAGTCCTACCATTAATTTACAAGTGCTTGTTTTATACCCTTATGTCTACTGCAAATGTTAAATAGTACGTGAAATCTGACATAATTTGATTATATCCAATTGAGAAAAGGTTAATAGAAGAAAAACTGTGTCATGCCTACCTCAGCCAGCAAGGATGATGCAACATGGTCGGATTCTTCTCAACAGCTTTATTGCAGGACCACTACCTTGTTGACATGGGGACCACTAGAGGCAAAGTCGCTTGCCTTACATACACAACAGTATGCTAATAATCTTTCAGGGATTGGCAGAGCACGAATCACCCCATTATGACCCCACTATCATCCCAGCTACTTGTCCTCCAGAGATTGAAGCAGCATGAATCACCCCATTAGCATAGTACCGACAGGGCCAGACTAACTCCAGGGTCAAAACCCATGCATGTGCAGTACTGCTGTTCACCACAAGGACGCCGGATCACCTCATTATTATATGGCCGCCCTAGCAAGGGGATGAACCTGCACATGTGCTGTAAGTTTTTTACATTCAGACGGGGCTGGATGTCAGCGCCATCTTTGCTTTACCCTGCTGCTCCCTACAAAACTGAAAAACAAAATTCTGTAAAAAAATTGTGAAATTAAAACTCTGGGATATGAGATTTTTTATGGCAAACTATTGAACACAAGGTCATGTCCCCTTGAGAGACCATAGCAATTTTTCACATAATTTTTTATATGAATGCTTAAAGAAAAAAATCGTGCTTGTACATGCATTACGGCTGCTCTGATTCCCTCTGACTCTCAACACTGCTATCTTCTCAGTACCTTAGGGGAGGTAAATAAAGACAGACAGCTGGGCTTATCTGTTTATACTTCCCCCCACCAATACACACAAAAATCAAACAGAAAGTGGTTCTGAGTTTAGAGTGTAATTCACAATATTAGATATATAAACTGCCTGCATTAAAAATAAACTCTGTCTGTTTATTAAAAACTCAGCTTGTCAACTAAGTTAAAAAATAAAAAAAACAAACAAAACCCCCTTTCCCTTTAACTCACATTAAAAGAAGGAAATCTGCTTCTTCCCTGACTTACTTCTTCCCTGACATACTTAAACTCTTAAGGATTGAGTTCTCCTGATTTTTTTTTTGGATATGTCATCTCTGTTTATTTCTGTCAATCTCTAAATTCAGTAATGTTCTTAAGATTCTTGCTGGTGGTCTACTTTTTTTTTTTTATTAACTTGAGTATTTCTTATATACATTTCGAGTGTTATTCTCTTTCCCGGTTTCCGGGCAAACATCCCCCTCCCCCCTCCCCTTCCTTATGGGTGTTCCCCTCCCAACCCTCCACCCATTGCCGCCCTCCCCCCATAGACTAGTTCACTGGGGGTTCAGTCTTAGCAGGACCTAGGGCTTCCCCTTCCACTGGTGCTCTTACTAGGATATTCATTGCTACCTATGGGGTCAGAGTCCAGGGTCAGTCCGGCGTTCTCCTGATTTTTAAGTACTGGGGACTGAACTCCAGAGCCCATTTGAGACAGGCTAGCATTCTGCTTCTGAGCTACACAACCCTCTCCTTCCTCTGCACCCCCAAACACTTTGTTTGTCTGAAGACTCATGGGGGTCAAGGGCATTTACTAGACACATAAAGGTGACTTGTGTGTTTACTGGAGAGATAACACAGTGAGTAGAGAGCTTAAGGTGCAAGTGTGAGGATCTGAGTTTGAGTGCACGGAATCCACAAAAAAGAAAGATTTTATAACATGAATCTATAATCCCTGTGCTCCAGCAACTAAATGGCAGGGTGAGATAGGAGTATATTAGACGCTGGTAGGCCAGCTTGACTAGCATAGCCAAAGTAAACAATAGAGAATCCCTGCCTCAAAACAAGATGTAACAATGCCTGCCGTGGTCCTCTGATATTCAACCTGGGCAGAGACTCACATTTTATTTATGGAAAATAAAAGCACGTCAGGTTTTAGGTTACTTAAAGATGAACAAATAAAGATAAATTTATAGTAATCCAGTAAATTTAAGGTACTGAGTTCATTGAATAGATGAGATATTGCTGTAGAAAAGAAGAGTTGTCCATATGACCATAATAACAACCCACCAATGGTGGAGCCGGAACTTAAAGGCAGGCAGAGTTATGCTCTTTCAATGGCAGCTTGGTAATCTGGTTGTTCTGTAGGCATTTTATGTATCCTAGACACATAAACTATAATTACCCTATATGCACAGAAACAGGTTACAAAATTATCATAACTCTCAGCAATATTAAATTGTATGATTTGGCTACATAATATTTTAGCAACTAGTGGGAAGGATAACCTTGAAGTTTTGGTTGTAATGGCTGATCTGCCTTTCTAGATACAGAACTCTAATAATACAATGATAACATACATTCAATAGGAAAGTTCATGAAAAAGCCCTTGGAACTAGGGTTATAACTTTCTGATGTAAAGGAGGCAATTCTTAAGAAAAAACTACCAAGAAATAATAAAGTTCTGTACATCACTTAATTTCAACTGGATTTCTCTTCGATCCATTCAGACTTCTCCAAATATTGTTAAACTCCTATTAGCTCCATGTAGCATTCTATTGTTTAGAGACAGCAGTCCAGCCATAAAGGTGTTTGGGACCAAGTCCAACTATTTCTTACATATTAGTGGCAAGTAGAGGCAGGAGTATGTGATGCACTGTCATCCCACAAACATCTGAAGAAAACTGATATGTGCTAAAGGGATAGAAAAATAGAGAAGAGACCATTTTAGTGTAGTGTGCTCACAGAATGCCTCACTGAAATTACAGCATTAAACAGAGATCTAAATGAAGAGAAAGAATAAGGCAAAGAGACCCCTTGGGATAGAGCTCAGTAAGCAACAGATGTTTTCAAAGACTAGTGAATACAACTGAGTGAACACGGGAAGAAAGACAAGATAGGAAGTAACCAACAACTAAGGTGCAACATCCTTGAACATACTGTTTACTATGGAGGGGGAGGGGATGAAGAAAGGGGAACAGAAAAAAACCCACCTTGCATAGACTTGTGGTTAGAAAAAGCTCATGGTAGAAGCACACTGTCGTACATGAACAAGAAACAACTCTGGAGACAAAGATAGTAATATTGGCTGGAGTGAAGAGTGATAAAATTCAAAGAGTTGAAGACACAGAAATAAGATTTCTTGTATGTGTAAGTGATAAAATACGAAGGATGTTGTTTGAAAACTAAGTGTTGGCCAAAGGTAAAGTATCATGTGTGCTTTCTCCAGCGAATAGTGTTACTAATAGTAACAGTGAGCAACTGACACTAACACTGTGACAAAAGGGATGTGCCATCCTACAGACCTGAAGGGTTCAAGTTATCAAGGACTAAAATGCTTACAAACATGAGCCAAAAGGAGTAAAAGCCATGAGCTCTCAGAAAAACAACTGTGCCCTTCCCAAAACCTGGCTTTTGGAATAAAGAAAATAATGATATAAACGGTCTGACTTCCAGGAACCATAACAAGCAGGGATGTACAGATGCTTCTGAGAGGCTCCTGCTCCTGATTCCCATATGTGGAAGGCTCACAGAAGGATATATCTTCAACGAACCCACTCAACTCCTACCCAGGAATCACTGAGCTTTCCCATTGTTGACATTTACTTCCTCTTTTTATACAAAGACAGAAGGCCAGCTTCCTTCTCACTATTTCTGATCTCTTCATCCTCTTTGTTCTCCTTTCTAAATGGCTGTTTACTCTGAATTGGAGGCAAATTAGTAAACCCTAGAGGTACTGAAAGAATATCGTGAGGCAGTTGCAGACACAACAATACTTTGACACCGCAGAAGAAGCTAGGGCTCTCCAGGATACAAGAGATTTTTCAGGGAGGGCCTAATGATGATGTCACTGAGAACCGCCATGGCCTACCTGGGGAACAGATTTCTTTACATTGACCAGATTTGAGGGTGCCCTTTACAGGTGTGTCTCCTGTCACCCAGTGAAAACCTTTATACTACAACTCTCTAAAGGTAGAGATTTCTCTTTGTTTCATTAGTGGTTACATGTTCTTAATGGAGAAAGTCAGGGACTTGGCATAGGTAGAAAAGATCTAGGAACATGGAGTGGAGAAGATTGTTCTGGATAATAATTCTATTCCCAGGTATATTCCTGTGACATACAGTTCAATTTGCTAGGTTTTCTCTGTTTCACAAAGACCAGGATTTTCTGAGAGACCTATAATTGAATGAAAACTGTATTACATTTTCTTATTGTACATTCCTTGGTATAGGACTTTATATATATTCCCAAATGTTAACTTGAAAATTCTGCTTTTCAATTCAATTTTTTGCAATGATTTTGGCAACAAAGGGGGGGCAGCTTTAGAGTGAATATAACAGTGTAAATATTGTGTACTCTTTTCAAATGATAAACTCCCAAATCCTTATTTTTTACTAAAATTAACAGACATCAGTAAAGAAAAGGACAACATAGACTATAGAATGCAGTTCTGTAGTCCCATTAGATATCAGTTTCTTATATCTAACTTCCTGTGTTGCCACAGCCAGACTTGAGGATTTTGAAGGTTCTACCATGATTTTTTCTTCAGGCCAAACAGAAGATACAGGAGGATGGGCAGGGAGAGGAATGAGTGAGGTCCATGTATACCTCATATTTAATAGGTTCATAAGAACTGGAGGGAGTCTATTTGGCATTGTCATTTGTTGATTCTACATTCTTGAGCTAATTTCGTAGAATCCGTGTTAAAATTCCACCTAACCTCATAATTGTAGAAGCCACCAAAGTGTGTATAAAATATATATAAAGTAACAAATCTAGATAAGATAGATGAACCTAACAAGTGCATTCTTCCAGGAACCAGATATCGATCTTTCCTGAGAGACACAGGTAGAACATATCAAATACAGAAGTGAATGCTAGTAGCAAACTAGTTTACTTACAACTGATCTGTTGTTGGTAGATTTTGAGAAAGGATTACAAATGCTGTGTGAGTGAGGGTTCTGAGGGAACCTGGAAGAGAATGTGGGACAAAGGATGCGAAGAAGGATGCCAAGAGAAGAGTCTGAGCAAGGCATCAATTTAATTTTTCTCCAAGGCTGAATGTATACCATAACAGGGGTTACAGAGGGAGGGGGGGACTAAGAAACATTTACACAGGGCAAGAACACAAGATTTGTTTGGTCACGGAACTGATGTTGAACAGATGTCAGAGAGTTCACAGGTTTGTCATATTATTAATCAGCAGGACATTATCATATTATTATTTTTCTTGACCACCAGATGTGTATTAGTCTTCTGCAGCTGCCTGGGGATTTTCCATGAACCTAGTCATACTTAATTCTAACCATAATAATAGCATCTACAATGGAGGGCTTCAAGGGCATCACAAACAACATCTCCCCATTACTTATATTCAAATGTAAAAGTGACCAATGGCCATGCACGTTCTGGAATTAACCCATGGAAAGTGTGTCTGTCTTAGGTTGGGGTGTTATTTTTCACATGGCCAAGAGAATCTTGTAGGCAGGACCCATCATGGGATAAGGCAGCAGCTAATATCGGACCTCCTGTCTTAGGCCATTTATTCATGAATATATCACTTTCTTATCCGTCATTGACTGTCCATCTTAGCACGCAGGGGTGAAAATTTTTTTGTGTTTTCAGCAAAGGTATCAGGACAGTAGGCAGAAAAGAATGTTGGCCTCATTTGACTGAAGGACAAAAATGTCCTTGTCTGGACTCGGATGGAGATTTGTACGTAAGCTTGTCCGTCATCAAAGCACCATCGATAGTTAGCCTATGATAATATAAGTGAATAGGTTTTGTTGCTATATTATCTCCCTGTTATTTAACAAGGCTGGTTAAATGATTAAATGTCCAAGGACAAAAATATATAAGGAAAAGGAAAAGAGATAAATAAGTATCCCATGCATGTCAAATAAGAAAAAAGCAACCACATGTCATTAAAGTACAGCATCAATAACTGAAAAATAAATAATGTGTTGATACATAGAAGGAAAAATAACATGCTGATTGACATTTTTTAAATTCTCAAAATAAATCAAATAGACAGTACAATTTGGGCTCCTGCAGCAATCATAATTTTATTATCCAAAAATCAAATACTATGAAAGGTATTGCATTTTTGAAGAATACATATATTAGCTTTCCTGGAGTGGGTGGTAGGCTTCTAATTCTTCTTGTGTGATGGCAGTGAACTTGAATCTGTGCAGTTCTAAGAGAAAGCAGGTCCTCTCAGTGGAGTGCAGGCTGTAGATGAAGTCGTGTGTACCTTGTGCTATATTCTTTGCCACCCTGGGCTCCTTTGGATCAGTGCCCAAAAGCAGGGCAGTACGAATGCACGGTCTCTTTTAACAATTTTATAGTAAATATAATCTATGTATCAGCACCTGATTGAAATATTCTAAGACCCCAAGTATATCAATCCTGGTTCAGACCGAGGAGGTAAATGTAATATTTAGGGGGATGCACCATTTCCTTGTTTTAGAATTAGGACCTTCAATCGCTTCTCTGCCTTTTGGCTAAGATCAAGTGTAGAATTAGGACCTTCAGAACGTGAATCTGGGACATGCATATTAGGAGGATAGTATATATTTTAAGTAAAAGAACACAGTGTCTTACATGCTATAATTCTTAAGAACAGCGGTACGGGGTCAGGCACGAATGTTTGGGGGTGGCCTGGTGAGAGCAGGTGGAACAACCAGATCCGGTGACAAGTAGCATTCAGTCATACAGCTAAATGAGCCAGCTTTCTTGGGGTGAAAAGGCCAGCCCATAATCGAGCAGAAGCTTTGTGCCTGTGAAACAAAAAGGAGAGCAGAGGGGCAGCTGGTCTGTTACCAGCTCTCTCTCTGGACTTAGATTCTCCTCAGCTCAGCTCAGCTCCTTAGAGTCAGCTCAGTGGCTCTATCTCTCAAGAGACTCAGCCTCTGAAGGACACCAGGCTTTCAGTAAGAATTAATAACAAAAGGATGGAGAGATGGTTAGGACCTTGATGCCAAGTGGTTGATAAAATAATTGTATGGTTCGTCTGCTTTAGGGGGGGAAGTTTCTTCCAGCCTGTCAGACATGCCTGATGACCTTGTGCAAAAAGACAAAGAGAAAATAGCATTTAAGTATTGAAGGTAGGCTTGCCCATGCAGGTGTTATCCGACAGAAGAATCAGGTATCAGAGAGTAAGCTATAGTTAGAGGCAATTGGTTTTAAGGACTCTTTCTGCTGCCATTCCGGAGGAAGGGTTCACAATTGCATTGGTTTTCCTGCCTCTTACAACCAATAAATAGATTACTAACACTGGATTACTGATATTTAACAGAATTATAGCCCTCCCAGGCCTGCTGTTGTAGCCCTTCACCAAGCCATTTCACTGAGTTAGAGGCCCATGGAAAATAAAACATTGATTCTGACCTTGGCCACTGCCTCCAGTTGGAGTAAGCTGAAGAGCCGTTGGCAAGACTTTCTACTCTTGTCATCCTAGAGTAAAGCCTGTTTTGTTTGGCAAAACAAACTTTCTCACAGTCTGCTGCAGAGTCTTTCTGAAACTATTTTTGGGACTACCCTGACCCCCAACCTGGGGCATTTTGACCATAAGGGCAAAAACTGACTGCTGCAAGGATAGGATAAGAGGAACTGTCTATGTCAATGATGACTAACAAGGAAGGTTACTTAATGCTGAAGACCAACTCCACACTTGCAATAGGGCCAGCATATAAGGCAGACTCCCTGGAACAAAACAATTTCTCTCAACCAAATTATTCCCAAGTTAAGCACCAAGTGGACCAAGTAAAATTTCTTGAGAAAGAAAGCAAACAGATCCATGATTTCAAACACTATCATCAGTCCAAGTCCAAAAATGAAACAAAAGCCAAAAAAGACACTTGACAATACCAAAGAAAACAAACTAGATAAACAAGACCAAGAAAATGCATGCTATAAGCGAATTCCTCAGATGCCTGTTATATTCAGTACCTGGTACAAAATGCAACTTAAACTTAGCTGCTTTTGGGATGAGGCAGACCATCTGATCCCATCTCCCAATGGGATTCTAGAGTGTCCTCTAGATTCCTTTTTCCTCATAGATCATCGTCTAGAGCCTATGGCCTGTGACAACTAGCAAGTCAACCTGTCACAGCCATAAGCCCGTTACAGGACCAATTGTGACCACCAGGTGGACTCTAAATCTTCTCTAAACCCTTCAGACAGCAGAGGCAGACGACACAAGTCAACATTGAACAAAGACGAGACATGACACAGAGACAAAAGAGAAAGTAAGACAGATTTGCTTGAGCTTACCTCTGATCTCTTCGCAAATTGTGGTCTGGAGGGAGCACAGTTCCCTGTGTGCACCAAAATGTTGTAAGACCCCATAGTGGACCACTTCTGGAGTGCAACCACGGAGCACAGATTGACAAAGTGACGGCTGCAGCAGCATGATTTCCAGGAACCATAAGAACAGGGACGTCCAGATGATTCTGAGAGGACTTAATCTCCTGATTCCCATATGTGGAAGGCTCAGATCAAGGCAGTTACTTCCAGGAACCCACTAAACACCTACCCAGGACTAACTTAGCTCTCCAATAGACCACGCATTTCTTCCTTTTTTTATACCAAGACAGAAGGGCATCTTCCTTCTCTCCATCT
The DNA here is from genome assembly GCF_021556685.1 of Rattus norvegicus. Taxonomy (NCBI): domain Eukaryota; kingdom Metazoa; phylum Chordata; class Mammalia; order Rodentia; family Muridae; genus Rattus; species Rattus norvegicus. The sequence goes on from NC_141555.1 coordinate 7,530,629, forward strand.
CTGATCTCTTCATCCTCTTTGTTCTCCCTCAAAAATGGCTTTTCACTCTGAATTAAAGGTCAATTAGTAAGCCCTAGAGGTACTGAAGGAATATCTGAGAGGCAGATGCAGTCACAACAACACTTGTGACCTCACAGAAGGAGTTAGGGCTTTCCAGGATACAAGAGATTTTTCAGGCAGGGCCTAATGATGATGAATGAGAACTGCCATTGCCTACCTGCTGAACAGATTTCCTTACATTGACCAGTTTCGAGAGTGCCTTTTCCAGGAGAGTCTCTTGTGACACAGTGGAAACTTTTGCATACTCCATCTCCCTAATCTAGAGACTTCTCTTTTCTTCATTAGTGGTTACATGCTCTGAACGGAGAAAGTTAGTCAGGGGCTCAGCATGGGTAGAAAAGATTTAGGAACATGGAGTATATGAGATTCTTCTAGATAATATTTTTATTCCCAGGTTCATTGCTGTGACATACAGTTCAATTTTCTAGGTTTTCTCTGTTTCGCAATGGGCAGTTTTTCCTTATAAACCATTAATTTGTTGAATATTGAATTACACAAATGTGATCGAGTTCTTGTTTTCTTCTCTTGCTTAGTGCGGAAAAAAGGTGATACCCAATACTGTATTAGAACAAATATTACATAGTACACATAAAGAAAACAAATTACTCTCAAGGCCAACTTAACTTCATAAGTAAGCAATTTGAATGTACAGAGAAATAGTTAATTATTGTATTATTTATCTTTAAAAATACTCTTATAAGAATCTTTAAAAAAACAGAAATCTAAACATCTGTATAAAAATGTCATATCTGCTTTTAATGATCAGAACGCACATCTTTAATTGGCAATCCTTATTAAATCAATCAGGAAGCTGAGGGTAAAACTCAGTCAGAATTCAGTTATGAACAGTCCAGCCTTTGTGACAGTCACACCATTAGCCTGTGCCGCCATTGTTCTTGATCCCTGACCTTAAAAGGTCCCAGCCTGTCCGAACTTCAAATTGTTCCATAAATTGTTTTTTACATCAGTGTCAGTAGTGAAAACATCTTAGCCAGCTTCATGAACAATTTTATTTTTCCAAATGCTTTTTAAGGGTGGTGGTCATCGCTGACCGCCATTCTACATTTCCTCGGGCAATGATGAAAGCACTGATCTGCCCCAGAGGCAATCCCTAAAAGACCTCAACCACTATTATTGCAAATGCCAATGGTGCTGCCCTCTGAGTGGTGGGAAGCTCCATGAGGATTTTCATGCACTTCTTAGATAAAGAGAGATATGATTGCAATAACTGAGCGACACTCTGAATGAAGTCCTCATTGGGTTCAGGATTCACCAAGGTCCAACGAGACTGTGCTGAAGAATGGGCCATACCCTAGGAGTTCTAAAGCTCTGTGCCATTCCTCCTTCACAGACCTTGGCAATACTCCATGTCAGAACCAAATATGAACCATGTTTTTACCCTGGATAGAATTTCAAATATTATACTGAATAGGGAGTGTGGGCATCCTTACATTGTCCTTGATTTTAATGGAATTGCTTTACGTTTCTTTCCATTTAGGTTGATGATGGCTTGCAGTCCATGGCTTCTATTAAGTTTCTACATAAGATTGGTATCCCTGATCTCTCTGATGCTTTTAACATGAAGGGGTTTGGAATATTTTTGCAAGCTTTTTCAGCATCTAATATGAATATAATGTGGTTTTTTTTCAGTTTCATTATATGGTGGATTATACTGATGGATTTTCAGAAATTGAACCATCCCTGCATCCCACTAGAAATTAATAATTGCACAGCATTACCTACAGAACGGATCTCATATTCACACACATACTCTAACAGCTCCCCCCACAAAAAAGCAAAAACATGCAAACAAAAAAACCATGCACCCTACAGAACAGATCTAATACTCACATACACACTGAAACATCCCAATCGAAAAAACAAAAACCAAAAAAACATGCAAGCAATAAACCCCTGCTCCCACAACATCAAAATACCATGAACTAAATATGACTTCTCATTAATACCTTTAAGCATTAATGGCCTCTACTCAACAGTAAAAGGTCACAGGCTAACACAATGGATTTAAAAACAGGATCCATCCTTCTGTTGCACTCAAGAAACACAATCCAGCAACCGAGATATACACAACCTCAGACTAAGGGGTTGGAAAAGGTTTTCCAATCAAATGGACATAAGAAACAAGATTGTGTAGCCATTATAACATCCAGCAAATCAGACTTTCTACCAAAAGTAATCAAAAGAGACGGGGAAGGACACTTCATATGCATCAGAAGAATAATCCACCAAAATGTCATCTCGATTCTGGTTGTCTATATGCCAAAGACAAAAGAAGCAGTATTGGTGAGAGAAATATTGATAAAGATTAAATATTACATCGAACCTCATATATGAGTAGTGGGAAACATCAATGTCCCACTCTCACCAAAGGCAGGCCATTGAGACAGAAATGAAAAAAAAATTAAATGATATAAATAACACGGGGTTCAATTAAATTGGCCTCACTGATATCTACATAATAGTTTACCCGAGCACCAAAGTACACACTCCCTTTTCAGCGCCTCATGGAATCTTATCATAAAATGATAATGTTTTCCCACTCTAAACAAGCCACATCGGATACAGAAATACTGCGCTAAACATTGGATTTTCTCAGATCACAATGGATTAAAACTGGACTTCAACAAACGAAAAAGTGTATAAACTCATTGAAATTCAATAACTCGCATCTGAAGAACCACAAGTTCTGAGAAGACATGAAAAAAAAAAAAGCATTCCTAGAATTCAATGAAAATGAAGGCACATCTTCTCCAAACTTAGGGGACATAAGGAAAGAAGTGCTAAGAGGACCACACATATGCAGCACAGGGTGTTCATAAAGAAACTGGAGAGACCCCACACCAGCAACTTCCCAGCACACACTAAATCTCTTCAATAAAAAGAAGCAAATGGATATTAAAGGAGGAGACAGCAAGCAATGATCAGACTCGGGGTGAAAGTGATCCATCAGAAACAAAGAGAATACAAAGATCAAAAAAAACAAGAGATGGTTCCTTGGGAACATCAACCCAACAAGACAAACCCTCAGACACATAATGTACTGGGAGTAGAGACAGTATCCAAAAAACAAAATCAGAAATGAACAGGGAGCCGTACCAATGGACACTGAGGTTCATGTGCGATCTCCTTTATCCATGATAGAGGTCTAGTCAGGGGCAACCTCCTTTGATGAAGCAGAAAAATATCAGGATACAAATAAAATTTGCTGTGGGAAGATCAAATCCGAAAAATGACTTTGCATATCTATCCAGTGGATTCTGAGAAAATGGGGAATATTCTTACTAAAGACCAAGCTATAGTACTCCTGGCCTTATATCTGAAAAGACCTCTGCCATACCGCAAGGACATGTGCTCCATAATTGCTTTCTTCATAATGAGCAGAAAATAGAAATAACCCAAAAGCCCCTCAACCAAATAATGGCTACAGAAAATGTGGTTCATTTACACTATGGAATACTATGCAGCTATGAAAAATAAGGACATTGTGAACATGCAGTGAAGTAAATGGAATGAGAAAGTATTGTTCTACATGAGTTAACCGAGTCCCAAAATAATATGTACATACTCACTTAAAAGAGGGTATTAGAGGAGTGGGGATTTAGCTCAGTGGTAGAGCGCTTACCTAGGAAGCACAAGACCCTGGGTTCAGTCCCCAGCTCCAAAAAAAAAAAAAAAAAGAACCAAAAAAAAAAGAGGGTATTAGCCATAAACTACAGAATTCACACACTACCATCTATCGAACAAAAGAGGGTAAACATGAAGAAAGATCCACGAAAAATGCTTGAATTTCACTCAGAAGGAGGAATAAAATAATGAGAAGAGGCAGATGGAAGGAAAGGATTGGGTGGTTGAGGGGATGGGAAGGGAAATGGGGTTTGAGAATCATTTCTTGGGAGAGACGGGCAAGAGGGACAGAGGGCCAAGAGAATAAACTGAAATCAGTGACTGTCCAGGGTGGGTACTATGTATATGATTTGCCTGCAATCTGGGATGGGTGAGGCTACCCTGGCGTCCATGATGGTGACTTTAGCTGAGACTTGTTGCAGTCCGGGTATGGATACTGAAATGGTCACTTTCTGTAGCCATGGAGGACCTAAGGTGGAAGGATAAGGACACAAACCCACCCCCAAAATTTTGATCCAGAAATTACCCTTTCTATATAGACACAGGGACAGAGGTGGAAGAGGAAATGAGGAAATGGCCAAAGGATAAGTGGCCGGATGTGAGACTTATCCTATGGGAAACAGCAAACACTGACATTATTAATGGTCCTTTCATGTGTTTGCAGACAGGAGGGTAGAGTTATTGTCCTCTGCAAGGCTCCACCGAGCAGCCGACTGACACAGAAGCAGAGGCAAAGGGCCAAATATCGGATGGAGCTCAGTCAGTCTCACTGAAAACTGAGGGTAGGACTGAGAGAGGCAGAGGAGCACAATGGTCCTCACGTGGGGTCACTAAAGCCGTCGCCTGTCTGTGGATCCTATTCTCCTACCCGGGCTGCGTTTTCAGGACCTGGTGGGAGACCATGAATCTAGTCCTGCAGAGACTTGATGTGCCAGGGGAGAGGGTGCACCCAGAGGGGTCCTCCACTCTCTCAGAGAAGAAGGGGAGAGGGTTTAAGAAGGGACTGTAAATGGTCGGGGCCTGGAGGTGTGTGGTGATAGGGCAGAATTCAGAATGCTACCTCTTGAATAGATACAACCATTCTAGCAAGGGGCAAAGGCATATTACAGGGACTGGGGTGTGACATCATTGGTGTGGGGCATTACACCGTGGGTTGGGGCATGACATCATGTGAGTGGGACATGACATCATGGGGGTGGGGGAATGATATCATAGGGATGGGACCATGATATCATGAAGCTTCAGGGAAAATAGATGAAACTAGAAAAAAAAATCAGCCCGAGAGGGAACTGAGTCCTAGAGACACAATCATGGCGCGTGTTTACCTATGGATGTTATCGGCTGTGAAATAAATCTTATTCTATCTACATTCCACAAATGTAGAGAGGACACAGGAAAGGAGAAGGCCGGTGAGTGGGAAAGCATCGACATCTCTGAAAGGTAAACTGGAACAGAATCTGTGGGTGAGTGAGGGCGACTGAGGAAAGGAGCAGAAGGTCGGTGGGGACGATGAATGGATAGCATGGTGCACAGAGAACCAGCCAGAATTAGGGGACATACGGATTAATGCAGAAACTCGATGGATACACTGGTTAACTCATGACATCTAGAGGGCAACCTCCCGCGGATTTGGTTCTTCTTCTTTTTCTTTTTTCTTTTTTTTTTTTTTTTTCGGAGCTGGGGACCAAACCCAGGGCCTTGTGCTTCCTAGGCAAGCGCTCTACCACTGAGCTAAATCCCCAAACCCCCGAGGATTTAATCTGATAGAGAAAGCAGAGTCAGAACCTTCAATCCTTTGAAATCAATCAAGTGGGACCTCAGGGTTGGGGATGGATTACATTCAGTAGAGTAGGTTTCTGAGGAGGTCAAATGGAGATTCCTGAACAACAGACCGATGCTGGGATAGAGATTATAAAATCTCAAGCAAATGAGGCCTTCCTGGTACCTTAAGCCTCCATCGATGTAAATGAACACTAAAACTACTTCTCCCTCTACCTGTTTTGTGTAGCCCTTGTTCAATCTGAGTAAAATATATGCACACAGCGCGTCCCTGAATACCTTCTAACAGAGTTGTGACACTGAATACCTTGGAGCAACACCCAACTCACTTGCAGGCAGACCAATATTCTGTTAACAGACTAGTTCCTAGGGCCATTCATCCTTTTGCACCTGGACATCTAGGAAGCATACAGCAGTGATGTGTGTGTGTATGTGTGTGTGTGTGTGTCTTTCTGTCTGTGTGTCTGTGTGTGTGTTCTGTGTATGTATTATTATGTGTGTGAGTGTTTGTATGTGTCTATATGTGTCTTTCTGTGTGTATGTGTGTGTGTACATGTGTGTATGTGTGTGTGTCTCTGTGTGAGTGATTTTCTCTGTATGCGTGTTCCTCTCTGTTTGTCTATCTGTCTTTGTCTCTCTGTGTCTTTGTGTATGTGTGTGTCTGTGTTTGTTGTGTGCATGTTTGTGTGTGTGTGTGAGTGTGTGTGTGTGTGTGTGTGTGTGTGTGTGTGTGTGTGTGTCATGCACAAGCTAACCATCCTCACACAGAGACTGTCTGGATTGCTTTTCTTTTTGGACGGTTGGCAAATCTTTCTCTTGGCCTAAGAAAAGACCACCTTGGTTCTCAACTCTCTCTGTGAAGTCATGACAGGTTGAGTGATTTTCAGGTATAAGGAGTCTGGTGTAGTGAAAATTGCTTTCTTGGATATAATAACCCTTGAAAAAAACATCTCAAGATTTACCTTTCTTAGTCTGTGTTCTCTTGAGGGGATTATTCTATTATTGTTGTTGTTGTTATTATTATTATTATTATTATTATTATTATTATTATTATTGTCGTATCATGGTCATCATAATTTATTATTATTATTATTATTATTATTATTATTATTATTATTATTCCAGAATTATTCCATTATATTATTGTCTGTGCTGTTACCAGTGTGCTAATGTTCACTGATGGCAGGAAGGTTTTGGTTCACATTGGTCCCATTGGACTGCCATGTTTTGGTTCTTGAAACTGAAAGTTTTATTTACATGTTCCCAAGAGCAAATACACGCAAGTACAGAAAGTTCCTTGGTCTTCTACAGGAGAGTGACACCCTCACGTATTCCTCTGATCTATTTGAGAAAGAGAATTTAGACGAGCAATGAAAAGTTGGTGACCAAAGACCCAAGTTAGGGAGAAATAAGACAGTTTTTCACAATATTTCACGCTTTGGGGATTGGTAGACATTACACAACCGTCTTTTCATTCACAGCAGGAATAGTCAAAATTATTAAATAATAGTAGGCAGAAAATTTTAACAACATATGTATGCTGGCTAATTTAAATTCATGTATTTCATCTCTAGAACATTATATATACTCCTTAAGGTTCTTCTTGAAATTCTTTGAAGACATGAAAACCGGTATGTGTTTATCTGTACACATTGATAAAGCATGGCCTTCACTCTAGTGATTGACAGATGACACGACTGTCAAGAGACAGACTGACTTTCCTGCCAAAGGAATGAATCTTCAGGTTCACGGAGGCAGTTTCGGTCTTAGGTGCAGATGTTTAAAATCCCTTGAGAATGCTTCCTACAGCTACCATTTCCTATATGTTGTGATATGCTAGGATGTTGGTTTGTTCTTCGCATTTTGTTTCAAGATCTACAAGAAAGTTTCAATTGTGTATACTAGTTGGGAATGTTGTCTTTTATCTATTCTATCGATGTATTCTGGGGTGTAGATACTCAGGCATTTTCTGATCCATCTCTCAAAGCAGGGATTGTAACTGAGATGAGTCTTCATCAGGAATAATGGAAAGAAGACAGGTAAGCTAATAGAAGACTCCCTGATGTATTAATCTCCTGTGAATCTGAGATGACTGTTTTCATAAACCTGTATATATAAACTTTAACTTTACAACAAAGTACACTCACATGAGTTTAAAACTTTATTTTACTTTTCATTGTACAAATGTTTGCAATAAAGAGAGTTTTCAAAGTAATAAAGTTGTGTGATGTGTGTAACTCTTTTAACAGATTCCCTTGTATAACTTTATAGAATATATAAATGGTTTTCCTCCATGTTGAATGTAATAAAGACAGTGTCTCTTCTAACAATATATTAGTAATTTTGGCCTCTTTAAAATTGAATATGTGCATATCTTGCCTAAACATCGACCACAATTACTTATGGGATACTTCCTATACTTACTCAGTGTTTTTTTTCCTAAATATTGCCTTTAAAATTCATTTAGCAGAATAGATATTGAGGCAGATGGAGGGAGGGAGCAAACTGAATGAGAGGGGATGTAGAGAAGGGAATGAGTAGGAGGAATTATGTATAGTGGATTTGGAGGAATTAGGTATAGTGTGTTTGGAGGAATTAGGTATAGTGAATGCAGGGAAAAGGGAATGGAAATCACAAGTGTGGGATGCACATCTCTAGAAAGTGCCAGAGACCTGGGAAAGGCGAATCCCCAGGGTGTCTATTGGTTTGAATCTAGCAGTGGGTATACACATCCTTAATTTGCCACTTCTGTAGCCATGCATGATTCCCAGTGATGTGACAAGGAAAAAAACCCACCCACAAAACCTTCAATCCAAAAGAACACAGGCTACAAGATCTTCAGAGACAAAGATAGATAGAGCAGACATGGAAGGAACGTCCAACCAATAGTTAGCACAAATTCAGATCTACCCTGTGGGCAATCACCAATCCCTGACAGTATTAAAGATTCTCTATCATGCATGCAGACAGTTTCCTAGGATAAATGTCCTCTGAGTGACTCCACCCAACAGCTGAGAGAAACAAGTATAAAGATTCACCACCAAACATTAGCTGGAGCTTGCGGAGTCTTTAAAAAATGTGAAGAATTGAGGCCCAGATGATATAAGGGACCCCACAGGAAGACCAATAGGGTCAATTCACGGGGACTCGGGGTTTTCCAAAGACTGAACCACCAACAAGAGAGTGAACTTGGAGTGAATCTGAGGCCCCAAGACATAGGAAGAAAATGTGTAGCTTTGTATTTTTATGGGTTCCCATGACAATGGGTGTACCCTTAAGATGGGCTGTAAAGTGAGAAAATAAATAAATGAATTTTAAAGACACAGATGCCCCATCTATAGACAACTTGTTTGGGAAAGCACAATTCTAGTAGTTCAATACCCACATGAAGACAAAGCCTGTGGAGTGCCTATGCCCCTAGAAGCCATAATCCTTTTCATTCTGTTCTTCCATCAGAGTTCCAAGCTCCACCCATGGTTTGGCTAGTGGACGTCTGCTTCTGAGTCAGCAGCTTAGTGGAGTCTCCCAGAGGGAAGCCATGCTAGACTCCTTTCTGCAAGCATAACAGAGTGTCATAAATAGTGTCAGGGATTGGTGCTAATCCACGGGGTAATTCTCAATCTGCACTAACCATTGGTTAATCATTCTACTCTCTCTGCTCTATGCACTTCCCTTTCATTTCTTGTGGTCAGAATAAATTTTGGGTCAAAAGTTGGTGTCTCTGACATTCCATTTGGTTTGATCTCTGGATACAGGAGATGGATTCTTCAGGTCCATATCACTGAGACTGTGATTCTCAGCTAAAGAAACACCCATTGATTTATGGGCATCTCTTACCCTAGCTCTCTGCCTCTTTCTGGATATGACCTCTACCTCCACACCCCTATCCATCTAAGCTACTGTGTCTGGCCTCAGTAGCAGAGGATGTGATCACAGAGATTAGATATGCAAGATGAGGAGATACCCGTGGGGTTTTCTACTGCTCAGAGGAGAAAGGGCTGGGGGAAGGATTGTGAGAGGGGTGATATGGAGGGGGGCAGTGTACAGTATGTATAGTGAATAAATAAACTAATAACTATGAATATAACTAAGGCTACTTGAAGGTAAGAAGCAGGTGTGTGTGTGTCTGTGTGTGTGTGTGTCTGTGTGTGTGTGTAAATAAGGAAGTAAACTTGAATTAAGAGCAATTGTGTGTGTGTGTGTGTATTTGTGTCTTTCTGTGTGTTTCTGTGTTACCTTCCTATATATATTTGAAGGTAAGAAGCAGGTGGGTGTGTGTTTAATATTACATTATCAAATTTAAGAATACAGTGGACTATGCAGAAGACACGACAGCTTAGGCACTGTATTTATAAAAAAATGGTGTTTGCTGAAAATGAAGAAATTATTCGGTGATTATTAGCATTATCTGTTCTTCCAGAGAACCTGGGTCCGATTCCTAGCTCCCGAGTGACAGCTCACAAGTGACTGTAATTTAAGCATCACGGAATCTCACACCCTCTTCAACCTCCTGGAAACTAGGCATGAATGTGTTGCACACGTGAACAAGCAGGTAAAACTCTTACATGTCTACATCAAAAAGTATAAAAACAGAAGAGCAGTTCCTGGTTGACATAATTTGATTTTCGTGAATATTCATAGTGATGATCACAGTCAAATAAACACTTTATTGATCTATAATGCAATCAAAGCCACTAGAAGTTAGTGATCACATGAGTCATTTAAAATCTATTTTTTTAAAAAATTGCAATAAAAATGGAAGTAATGAAATTCACATTTTATTGATGTACAAATTAATAAACATTAATATTCTCATATAGAGTTGAAATAATACTTTTCAAATAATACATATTCATTTGGCTTTTATAAATATTGCAGTTTGTGGTTAGTATGTTGTTGGGTCTTGTAGGAGTTCATTTCCAGGTATTAGCCCATAAACTCTATAAACTCATGCAGAATACACTACAGAAACTTAGGCTCCCTTGTGTTGAATCCAGGAAGGTTTCTGTCTGTTTTACTTCTTCTCTGATCAATTTTTTCTACATACATTACAAGGATATTTTTGTGCTTGGATTCTTCCCCTTTTGTCAAGCTGATAGCTGATAGGTGATAACTGGAGAATATTTAATTTTTGAAGATAAATTTTTAAGCTATTTCCTGATGTCTGCACTATTAATGTTGTAGATTTCCAAATTCATGGCCAAATGAACAGTTATTCAGGGACTAAAATGCATTATAACTACTATTTTTTTGCCTTTTTGAAAGAAGAAATCAGAAAGGGATGATGTTTGGGGTAAGGGACTCTTTGGGGGAAAACAGGAAGCATGACAGCATTTGAGACATAAATAAATTAATAAAATAAATAAATACAAAAAATAAAGGAGAATTCAAACTAAACAGGAAAATCAGATTTAATTGATAGGAAACAGTATGGTTTTATACCATAACCTAATTACTGAATTTTATATACTTTAATCAATCTAATGACTAATTCTCAAAAAATCAGAAAATTGAAAAAAAATGTTAAAAGTAACTTTGTAGGTTTACCAAATCATAACAACAATGTTTCTAGAACTGTACACTTTCTATGGCCATATCCAATCCAGAAATCCTGTTGTTATTTAGTTATTACATATCTTATGTCCTTCTATTCTGTGATAATTCATTACTATTTTTCTCTTCTGTGACCACACCTTTGAAGGTAAATAATTCCTTTGCTATAATGTCTCTGAATATGGATTTGCCTAGTGGTTTTTCTCTTTTAGGGTGAGATTATCCGTACTTGATGCAGATACCATAAAGTTTTTCTTGCTTTGCTTATCGCAGTTAAACATTAGGAGGATGCCTGTCATATTGACAACACCCAGTTACAGAGCAATGAAATTATTTTAAATAATTTTCTTTTCATAGTTAAAATATTTTAATGTATTTTTCTTTTGTATTTTCTATTAAAGTAATAGAAGTAATAGGAGAATTACTTAAAGCCTATGGAAAGACTGTCTGTCTCTTCAAAACTTTAGGATTTGTTTTCAGCATCTCAGTCATTTTTTTACCAACATTTTTACCTGAATAGTCCTTTCTGCATGTAAGTAGACTCAGAACAATAAGTCCGAGGAGAATATATTTATTGTCTTTCTGTTTGTGTGACTCATGCCTAAAACAATACTGTAGTTTTAGTGTCATGGTAATTTTTAAATGTCTTCCATATTTTTAGCACACTTAAATGGAATTTTATTTTTGTTTAATTATATTCGTAAAGACTCAATATTATAATTTTATGTTATTTTATTTTCTTGTTGAATAGCAACCGGAATCTAATTATCTGACACTAGCTGACTTTTATATTTGCATTCTGTCATTTGTAAACCCACTTCAATTCCTGTATAATGTGTGCATGCCTTCATTTGTGTTTGTGTTTGTCTGTGTTTGTACGTGTGCGGGCGTGTGTGTGTTTATCTGAAATTATGATATTAATGTTGAGAATCACCTGGCTAAAATTCTTTTCCACCACCCTATTAGAAATCAAAAAGTGGAGGAAAGACTACTCGTGTTCCAAAATCATAGGCCCTGGGTATGCAGAACTAAAGTATGGAGTGACCAAATGGTACACAAAGCAGAGCCTAACAATTCACTGTCCTGAGAACTGCTTAGCAGTTCCAGTCCAATTCAATGAATTTACATGTACTGAGGAATATGGAATTGTAGCATAACGAGCTGAGATCATTTACAAATAATTTCTGGAAGATTAAGAGCTAAAAATGGATACAGAGAATTTACAAGGCCCCTGAGACATTAGCATGTGGTTTAAACTCTGCCCAGATGAAAACGTTTAAGTACTGGACTACTAAAATAATTTAGTAGCAACCATACTTTACAATTGTTTGCAATTAAGGATGGTGGTGAATAAAGAGGACACTCTAAAACAAAGTTATGTTTCTTAAAGTTTGTTTAAAGACACCAAGACAGATCACAGTGGTTTTGTTTTCTTTCTTTCACATACTTTTCACCTTTGAGAGAGAGCACTTTGGGATCCCTAATACCTATTTATTATCAGAACTTTCTTCAGACCCAGAGTTCTTCTAAGTGTTGCCTTGACTTCTTGGTTCATTAAGCTATAGATGTTGGGGTTCTGAATGGATGTCACTGTGGTATGGAAGATGAATAAGAATTTATCAACTCCTTGTGGGTGGTTATATTTGGGCCTGAAGGAGATTTGTCCCAATCCAAAAGGCAACCTATTCCCCATGAAAACATTTGCCAAACGGGCACATACCTCACGACTAATTTTTGTTGTATAGTGAAGCGGGGCCATACAGTGGCCAAAGGGCATGGTTGTCAAATGGCAGCACTCTGTTATACCTAAAAGTGTGAAAAAAAGTTTTCTGTGGCACATCCCCCTGAGAGATTCCTCAGATCTCACTTACAAGGCTCTCCATATCTTGGGTATGAAAGAGCCAGTGTAACCAATTTCCAGGAAAGTTCACCAGAAATAAGTACATGGGGGTGTGTAGATATGAACAAGTGTAGATAGCAAGGGCTATGGGAGCAGAATGAGGGTGAACAGGAAGAAGCATTCTCCAGGAACCTCAAAGTTCTTGGCAACTGCAAAACATTTGACAGACAAGCCCTTTTCCTCCCACATACAGCAATTGACACAATTGACACTCATCTCCTTGAAGACAGCAGTAAGCCATTAGAAGGATTCTTGCAGATGAGAGATATTGATTTTTTTAATATTTTTGGACACTCACATCAGAGTCAAAGTCTTTCTCTGTATTCACAAAAATCAAAGCTTAGAAGTGATTTATTCTCAAAGATTTTCATATCTAATACTTTCTTTCTTAACACAAGGGTATTTTCCAAAGTGTGCTAAGCATTGAGCCAAGTGTCCAAATATTTACAAAAATGGTGCAAACTTGTAGTTTTGGCACTAATGAAGCTCAGGCAGAAGGTTTACCGTGGGTCTGAGTTCAGTTTCACATGCTGTATATGCAATCATTCAAATTAAGGAAAAGAAAACCTTGACTGTGTTTCAATTTTTTACCCATTCTTATCATTAACTAGTTATCAATATTATGCAGAAAAACAGATCAACCCACTAATTTCTATGCTTTCGTGTTGCCACAGTTATACTCTCTCCAACGACCCTGTGTGTGTGTTGGGTCCCCGTTATTCTGTGATGACTTTTATGAATATTCAAACCCACACAGTAAAGGTATCATTTCCTCAACACTCATTATTTTTGAAGATAAAGTAAAATCAAATAATCATTTGATAAATGATTACTGGTTTTAATACATAGAATTAAATGCAAAGCACATCTCGATATCTGCACACTAACGAGGTTATAAAAGAAGCTTTTTAAGATGTGTACTTAGACATGAAAATGAAGAAGGATCAACCAAACAACACCATATCCCTTCATGCCACAACCTTCAATATGACAGCTGTTATTTGTAACTTAATAGTTCCTGTCTCTTAATAGAACATGTTTTCTTAGCAGGTGTATCACTGCATAGGCACTAAATTTCAACCAGACTATTTATTTAAATAAAGAAAAAAATAATAAAAGAAGTATTGTCTTGATATGTAGTCCAGGCTAACCTAAAATTCCTAATTTCTCTCCCTCAGTCTCTTGAATGTGCGTATTTTAAGATCAAGACATGGTGCCTGCCTTGATAGAAATTCCTTCCTATTCTTTCATCTCAACATCTTAGAATTCCACCAAACTACCTGTATTTCTGTACACATAGTATTTATACAATTCATTCCTATTTGCTCACTTTTGCATATGGCACCTGCTGTAGTGCTTGCTTGGATACTTACATGGAAAACTGTGCAGTTTCATCACAGCCTTGTCTGATTTCAAATATCATCTGTCTCTTCTGTCTATAGTTACACTATGTTTTTAACCATGTAACTATTAAAGTAGCTGTTAGCACTGTGGTGGTGACTACTTTTCATCTTGTTCACATTGTAGCCTTAATGGAGACTGAGTATTGACTGCAAAGTTCTTATCATTATGTTTACCATTCTTACCAATCTCTGAGCTCTCATGTAATTAGAAGCTCCAGTGTTTAGCTTACTTTGATTCCTTGGGGATTCTTCCTGTCCCTTTCAAATATATCTTCTGAAGTACAGTCTCATGTTCCTCAAATATTGGAATGAGGCAAACTCATTTTTCTCCCAGTCTGATAACTTTTCCCTTCAAATGAGACCTCCTTTCTTGTTTTGTGGAGTGTATATATCTTTGCTGAAGTTTGGGTTTTCTTGCCAAAAGATACACCAGTTTTTCTTTACAAGAGTAGAGTAGGAAATATCACCAGCCTCTTAGGCTCTCTCTCTATTCACTTGATATAATGAAATGTCAGAGGTATATGAGTAGATCAGTATAAGGTTGATCCACAAATCAAATGTGGGTTTCAGTATTTCCAAATTATGAATAAATAAACATGTTACCTATGTTCATAAATACCCTTTAAGGAACACACCCACATGCACACAGACACACACACAGACACACACACACACAAACATACACACTTGTATGCCACATACACATATGTGCGTACATATTCATGCAGAGAGAGAGACACAGAGAAACACAATAGAGAAATAGCACGTAGAGATTGTACATGAATTGAAATGTTAGTATAAAAAACAATGAAGGATAACAGTATTTGTTTACATCCTGTTCCACCATTTGGTCACTTATAAACATGGTTCAGAAAAGAAATATATTGCCCATGAGTTTCCTTCTGTGTGAATAAGTTAATTTCCCAAATCAATTAAGTGGATTGGGTGTGGAATGCTTGTTACCTACATGATCATAAGGCTGTGTGCATGACTAACCACAAATATTTTAGATTTAACTTTGTGTACACTCTACTTTGGGGGAATTTCTCACCTTAACACATAATTTTCGATTCTATTCACTAATTGATCACTAGATTAATTTTCTATTGGGGATAATGTAAATCACAGCTCCCCAAAAGAACAACAATAACAACAACAACAAAAGAAAAACAATGCATAGTTTTCTCTTGGAGGAGGGGACCTAGTCAGGTGTAATAGCTTATTAGATCTATTACATTAAATCTGAACGTTCGTGCAAAAGTTATGAAAATCAAAGTGTAGAAAACATAGGGTAGACTTAAAGCTCTGACAATTATGACGCAGAAGTGCTGTTGTACATACTAGAAAATTAAGTGGACTCTGCTCTTGTAGAAAAAATGCTGGAATGCATAGGATTTTATTGTGATGAATTTCACATTTATTTTGATTAACTGTAAGTATTTCTCCATATTAAAGTATAACAAAAAAACAAACAAATACAAGTTAACAACCTTCCCACAGCCAAGACAGAAAATAACTACATTTTTAATTTGAAATATTATTAAAGCAACTACCTTTTCATTAGTAGTTTCTGTATTTGTATAGGTAGCTCTCTAGTTAGAGAGTGAGGCCTTGCCTCTCCCAGTTAAATTTCCAGAATATCAACTCAAGAACCAGAATGTTACATTTACGTTTGGATTTGTTCAATAAAAATGATTAATGAGAAATCCTGAGATTTCATAAAAGAAACCTTACTAAAGCTATAAGCACACATTGCACCTGACATGATAATAGTAGGAGATTTCAACACCCCACCCTCATCACTGGAGAGATATTGGAAACAGAAATTAAACAGAGATGTAGAGAAAGTAACAGAAGTTATGAACCAAATGGATTTGACAGATATTAATAGAAAATTCCATCCTAAAACATAAGGATATACATTCTTATCATAAACTCAAGTAACCTTATTCAAAATTGACCACATAATCGGTCCCTCAACAGACCTTAACAGATACAGGAAGATAGAAATAATCCCATACATTCTATAAGATCATCACACACTAAGACTGGTCTTCAACAATAACAATAATGACAGAAATCCCACATATGCATGGAAGTTAAAAAATGCTTTACTCCATGTCAACTTGGTCAAGGAAGAAATAAACAAAGAAATTAAAGACTTCTTAGAACTTAATGAAAATGAAGAAACAACATTCCCAAACATACATGATAGATTGAAAAAAGAGCTAAGAGGAAAACTTATAGCTCTGAGTGCTTGCGAAAAGAAACAGGAGAGAGCATATGTCAGGAGCTTGATAGCACAGGTAAAAGCTCTAGAAAAAAAAGAACTTAGTAAAGCCAAGGGGGGTAGAAAGCAGGAAATTATCAAACTCAGAGCTGAAATCTACAAAGTAGAAATGGAAGGGACGATACAAAAGCAGGAGCTGTTTCTTTGGGAAAACCAATAATATAGATAAACCCTTAGCCAAACTAATCAGAGGTCAACGAGACTGTATCCAAATTAACAAAATGAGAAATGAAAAGGGAGACATAACAACAGAATCTGAGGAAATTAAAAAAAATCATCAGATTATATTATTAAAGCCTATATTCAACAAAACTGCAAAATCTGGAGGAAATGGAAAATTTAGTAGACAGATACCAGGTAGCAAAGAAAATCAGGAACAAATAAACTATCTAAACAACCCAATAACTCATAAAGAAATAAAAGCAGTTATTAAAATTCTCCCATCCAAACAGAGCCCAGGTGGAGATGGGTTCAGTGGAGAATTCTATCAGACCTTCTTAGAAGACCTCACAATAATATTTTCCAAACTATTCCAAAAATTGAAACAGACAGAGGACTACCACATTCCTTTAACGGCTGAGCCATCTCTCCACCCCAACTACCGCATTCCTTATATGAATCTACAATTACTCTTATACCTAACCAAAAACAAAGACTCAGCACAGAAAGAGGATGTCAGAACAATCTCCCTTATAAATAATGATTAAAAAATACTCAATAAAATTCGTGCAAATCGAATCTAAGAACACATCATAAAAATCATCCATAATTATCAAGTAGACTTGAAACCAGGGATGGAAGGATGGTGTAATATAGGAAAATTCATAAATCTTATCCATCATGTAAACAAACTCAAAGATAAGGAGCACAAGGTCATTTCATTAGATGGTGAGAAAGCATTTGAAAAAATTCACCAACCCTTGTGGATAAAAGTCCTAGAAAATCACAAATTGAAGGCTCATATCAAAACATAGTGTAAGAAATATATAGCAAACCTGTAGCTAACGTCAAACTAAATGGAAAAAACTTGAATCATTCCCACTAAAATCAGGCACTAGACAAGGCTGCACAAATCTCTCCCTATTTATTCAAAACAGGACTCCATGTCATAGTCAGATAAACCAGACAGCAAAAGGGGTTCAAACAGATACAAATTGGAAGGAAAGATATCAAAATATCACCATTTGCAGATGATATGATAGAATATACTTAAGTGAACCTAAAAATTCCACCAGAGATCTTCTTATACTGATAAATAACTTGAGCAAAGTGTCAGGGTATAAAATTAACTCAGTATCAGTACCCTTCCTCTCATCAATGGATATACAGGCTGAGAAAGCAAATAATGAAATCACACACTTCACAATAGTCCCAAATAATATATAATATCTTGGTGTAAGTTTAACCAAGCAGGTGAATGATCTGTATGACAAGAAGTTCAAGTATCTGAAGAAAGAAGTTGAGGACGATCTCTTAAGATAGAAAGAGCTTCCATGCTCATGGATTGACAGGATTAATATAGTAAAGATGACCATTTTGCCAAAAGCAATGTATACGTTCAATGCAATATCCATCAAAATTCCTACTCACTTATTTAATAGGGATAGAAAGAGCAATTTGCAAATTCATTTGGAATAAGAAAAAGCCAGGATAGCTAAAATTATCCTCAACAATAAAAGAACTTCTGGGGGAATCATCACCCCTGAAATCAAGCAGAATTACAGAGCAATACTGATAAATACTGCATGGTATTGGTACAGAGACAGAGGAATAGACCAGTGGAATAGAACTGAAGACCCAAAAATGAACCCACACACCTATCATTTGATATTTGGAAAAGGATATAAAACCATCCAAAGGAAGAAACATTGCATTTTCCAAAAATAGTGCTGGTTCAACTGGAAGTCAGCATGTAGAAGAATGGAAATTATCCCATTTTTATGACCATGTACTAAGCTAAAGTCCAAGTGAATCAAGGACCTACCTTCACATCAAACCAGATACACTCAAACTAATAGAAGAAAAGGTTGGAAAGAATCTTGAACACTTGGGCACTGGAAAACTTTTCCTGAACCAAACACCAATGACTTGTGCTTTAAGATCAAGAATTGATAAATACGACCTCATAAAACAGAAAAGCTTCTGTAATGCAAAAGACAATGTCATTAGAACAAAACTGTAATCAACAGATTGGGATAAGATTTTTACCAATCCTATATCTGATAATGGGTAATATCCAAAATATACAAAGAACTTATAAAGTTAGACTCTAGAAAGCAAAAATACCCTATTTAAAATGGGGTACAGTGAGTTACAAAGCATTCTCAGCTGAAAATTATCAAATAGCCAAAAAACAACTAAATAAATGTTCGACATCCTTACATCAGGGAAATTCAAATAAACAAATCTGAGATTCCACCTCACACCAGTCAGAATGGCTAAGATATAAATCTCAGGTGACAGCAGATGCTGGCGAGGATGTAGAGAAAGAGGAACACTCCTCCATTGTTGGTGGGATTGCAGACTTGAACAACCTTTTGAAAATCAGTTTGAAGGTTCCTCAGAAAATTGGACAATCCATGACCTGAGGGCCCAGCTATACCTCTCTTGGGCATTTACCCAAAAGATGGTCCAACATACAACAGTGAAATATAGTTGACTATGTTCATAGCAGCCTTATTTAAAATAGCCAGAAGCTGAAAAGAAGCCAGACACCCTTAAACAGAGGACAGGTTACAGAAATGGTGTACATCTACACAGTGGAATATTACTCAGCTCTCAAAAACAATAACTTTATGAAATTCATAGGCAACTGTTATGAACTAGAAAATATCATCCTGAGTGAGTTTACTCAATCACAGAAAAACAAAATTTGTTCACATTCATTGATAAATAGATATTATCCAAAAGCATGAATTACCCATCATGCAATACACAGACCACAGGAAACTCAAGAAGGACCTGCTGTTCAGAGCCTGGCCCAAATGAAGCCCATAAATATATAGCACCAAAACTAGATAAGATGGGTGAAGCTAAGAAGTGCAGGCTGAAAATAACTGGATATTGATCCTTCCTGAGAGACATGGGCAGAATATGTCAAATACTGAGGCAAATGCCATCAGCAAACCACTGAACCAAGAATCAGACCTCTGTTGGAGGAATTAGAGAAAGGATTGAAAGAGCTGAAGGGATTTGCAACCCCATAATAATAACGATGCCAACCAACCAGAGCTTCCAGGGACGAAACCACAACAGAAAGACTATACATGGACTGACCCATGGTTCCAACTGCATGTAGCAAAGGATGTCCTTGCTGAGAAACAATGGAATGAGAAACACTTTTTTTCTGACAAGTTTGGACCCCCAGTGTAGGGGAATGTGGAATGTGTGGGGAGGCCGTGGGTGGGGATGTGATCTCCTTTATAGAAAGGTAGGGGGAAGGATTAAGGGGCTTATGGACTGGAAACCTGGAAAAGGGAATAACATTCAAAATGTAAACAGGAAATATCCAACAATGATAGAGAGAGAGAGAGAGAGAGAGAGAGAGAGAGAGAGAGAGAGAGAGAGAGAGAGACAGATAGGAAGAAGAAGGTGGAGGATGAGGAGGAGGAGAATGAAGAGGAGGAGGAGGAAGAGGAGGAGGAAGACAAAGAGGAAGACGAATGCAAAGTAGATGAAGACGAAGAAGACGACGAAGACCACGAAGAAGAAGAAGAAGAAGAAGAAGAAGAAGAAGAAGAAGAAGAAGAAGAAGAAGAAGAAGAAGAAGAAGAAGAAGGAGAAGGAGAAGGAGAAGGAGAAGGAGAAGGAGAAGGAGAAGGAGAAGGAGAAGGAGAAGGAGAAGGAGAAGGAGAAGGAGAAGGAGAAGGAGAAGGAGAAGGAGAAGGAGAAGGAGAAGGAGAAGGAGAAGGAGAAGGAGACGGAGAAGGAGACGGAGACGGAGAAGGAGAAGGAGAAGGAGAAGGAGGAATTTAAACATCAAGAAACTAGACTTCCATTCTTCCCCATTCCCTGTCTTCCTCAGCTGTTGTTTAGGCAATCATGTTAGTGAGATGTTATGAGTGTAATTTCTGGTGTTTTTGGAGACACCATCTCATAGTAAATTTTAGTCTCTTACACTCTTCTTGACCCTCTTCGATAATGTTTCTCAGCCTAGAATCAAGTGACATTTTGTAGATAGAGCCATTGAGACTGGACTTGAAATTTCTATCCTGCATTTTGAATGGTGCGATTTTTATTGTGATCTTTGCTGCAGAGACTGCAATTAATTCTTTATATAAGGACACATGGCTATGAATGGTGTTAGGTAAGATACTGGCTTAAGTAAGTAAGGGGCTGTACATTCTCTTCCATAACCACAGCTTCAATAGTCTTATATATGTGGCTAAATTTCTGGTACCATCCATGTTCATTGAACAGGACTTAAGCAAATTTAGAGAGCTGTTGGCTATCACCAAGCTATTTATGCCACTGCACTGACCTTATGGTTATTCTTCCATGTTGATCATTGTGTTTTACAGGCATGATGTGAACAACACTTGAAACTGACAAGACTCATGATTGTAATTACATGTTATACCCGAAGTATGACCTGTGCCTGGCACATCTTCCTGTATAAAAATATTGACTCTCTGATAGGCAGGAGAATGGTAAATTAAATATCGTTTTAACATATAAAAGGGAAATTAAATTTTTTCCTGCTGTAGCATTTTTAATTAATTGAAGCAAAAAAATCTATTTACTTGATGTTGTGGAAATATCATTTAACAATATAATCCTAACTCCTTTTAAATGATTAAAAGTCACATGTAGTTGGTAGCTGTCATACTGTATAAAATTGGCATCAGGATTGGGACAATGAAATATTCTCTGTTTTATGCAAATAAATAGTAATGATAAACAAAATTATGTACCATGCTTCATGCTGTAGGTAACTAATTGCATTTATTCAACTGTATCTAAGATAATATCATTTTAGCTAGGTATCAAGTGCATGATAATTATGATTAAATCATTAACTAAATACTAAAATAAGCATACTAGATTTACCAACTGGACATGGAAAACAAAATATATTTGAATAATCAAAAATATTTCTTAAAAGTAAAATGATGAAAACATTGTATACACAAAAGCCGCCTGGAGCTATATGTCACCTTATTGTTTTATATTGTGTTCCAGTGAGGTGGCTGAGCAGATAAAATTTTGTGCCATGAAAAACCAAGAATCAAATTTGATACCTACACATATAGGTTTGGAAGACTTCCATATGCACTATATGACCAGAACACATAAAAGATTACACGACTATTAATAATGAGACTAATGAGAACAATAATAATAATAAAAAGGAAAAACAAAACTCTAGGAATATTTTAAAGAAATAATGTATTGTATTGGCCCTAAAACGGAAAATTCAACACATTTTCTTAGCACATAACCTATTCAAAGAAAAACTAAAAGGCTTTTACTTCATTCTATATGAAAGAAAAACACATCAGATCGATTGTGTAAAGAAAGGGAGAACTGCAAACTGTAAAATTAATATAGTCATTGCAGAGGAAAGAAACAGACACTAACCCAAGGTTGTATAAGTAAACATTTGGAGGATTTACTGCATAATATTAACATACTTAATCTAACATATCTTAAGATGATAAAGGAAAGAAAGATGGAAAAATTAATGCCTGAATGTAGTCTCAGCACCTAGAAAGTGGCAAGATGTCTCAAGTTCAATGATACTCTGAAATACATGAGAAAATTATAAATAGGTTGATTTTATTATGGAATAAGTATTGTACTATTAGCTTAGTAGTTAAGAGCACTACTCCTCTTTAGAGCAAACACATTCAGTTTCCAACATCCACCAAGCCACCTGCAACCAGCTCTAAAGGCAGCTCCAAGGGATCTGACATCTTCTGGTCTCCCCAGGTGCCTGTGTTCATCTGCACAAGTCTATACATAGAATTTCACACATAACAGATCATTAAAAAAATTCATGAATGTGTTTTCTGCACAAATTATAAATAGTAAGCCTTCTACAAATGCAAACATAGTTGATGCAATTTAATCAGAAAGGAGACAATTCGCAAACAGTATGAAGAGTAAATTAAGGATTAATGCTTACACAGTTTAGTAAGCATAAAACGCTAAACTTCACCATTGAATTGCAATGTGGATGTTAAAAAAGAAATGTCCATTTGAATTTATGACTAAAGCTAATATAAAAATTATTTTATTAATTTACATTCCTGCCATTGTTCCCTCTCCAGGTCCCCTCCCACAGTTCCTCATCCCATTCCCCTGGTCACTAATCAACCCAATCCCACTAAAAAAACAAATTCAAAGAAAAAAATTCAAGCAATCATCTCATTAAATTCCCAGAAAGCATTTTTCTTAACTTACCCCTTCATGTTAAAAGTCTTGGAAATATCAGAAATACAAGGACCATACTAAAGCACAGTAAAAGCAATATACACCAAACCATTTAGCTAACATCAAACTAAATGGAGAGAAACGTAGTGCAATCCCATTAAAATCAGGAACTAGACAAGGATACAATCTCCCTCCATTTTCAATATAGTTTTCAAAATCCTAGCAAGAGTAATTAGCAAACAAATGTAGGTAAAGGCATAAATCTTGAAAAAGGAAGTATTCAAAATATCACTATTGAAGATGATGTGGTAGTATATTTAAAGAACCACACAAATTCCGCCAGTGAATTTCTAAGCCCAATAAACAACTTTAGCAAAGTGGCAGAGTATATATTTGATTCAAGCAAATTAGTAGCCTTCCTCTGCTCAAAAGAGAAACAGGCTTTGAAAGAAATTACAGAAAAGACACCATTTACAATAGTCAAAAAGCATATAAAACACATCAGTATGACTCTAACCAAGCACATAAAAAGCATATAAAATACCTCAGTGTGACTCTAATGTTGAAAGATATATAGAACAAGAACTAGAGTATCTGAAGAAATAAATTGAATATCTCAGAAATTAGAAAGATCTTCCATGTCCGTGTATTGGCAGAATAAATATTGTAAAAATGACCATTTTGCCAAAAGCAACCTACAGATTCAATGTAATCCGCATCCATATTCCGACTCAATTCTTCACAGACATAGAAATGGCAGTTTGCAAATTTATTTGGAAAAATTTAATTCCCAGGATAGAGAAAACTATTCTGAAAAATAAAAGCATTTTGTGGAAATCACCATCCCTGAGCTCAACTTGTATTACAGAGCAATGGTGATGAAAAACTGTATTGTATTGGTATTGAGATAGGCAGGTAGATCAATGGGATATAATTGAATTGAAGATGCAGAAAAGAACTCACAGAGCTATGGCCACTTGAAAATTGAAAAAGGATCTAAAACCATCCAGTGGAAAAAAAATGTAACATTTTTTAAAGAATGTGCTGTTTTAACTGAAGGGTAGAATGTAGAAGAATGAAAATCAATACATTCCTATCTCCTAGTACAAAGCTCAAGTAAAAGTGGATTAAAGACCTCCACATAAAACCAGATACACTGAAACTAACTGATGAAAAAGCAGGGAAAAGCCTTAAACACATTTGTAGTGGGGAAAATTTCCTGAATAGAACACCAAAGGCCTTTGTTCTAAGATCAAAAATTGAAAACCGGAACTTCATAAAATTTCAAATTTTTTGTAAGGCAAAGGACACTGTCATTACTTCCATACAGCAACTAAGACATTGGGAAAAGATCTTACCAATCCTATATCCGATGGAGCGCTAATATCCAATATATACAAATAACTCAATAAGCTATGCTCCAGAGAATCAAATAACACTATTTAATAGTGGGCTACAGTTCTAAACAAAAAGTTCTCAACTGATGAATACTGAATGGCCGAGAATCACCTAAAGAAATGTTCAACATCCTTAGTCATTGGGGAAAGGCAAATCAAAACAATCCTGAGATTCTACCTCATACCAGTCAGAATGGCTAAGATAAAAAAGTCAGGTGACAACAGACACTGACAAGGGTGTGGAGAGAAAGGAATGCACTGTCACTATTGGGAATGCAAGCTCTTAAAACCACTTTGGAAACCAGGCTGGAGGTTCCTCAGAAAATTGAACATAGTATTTATTAGTTGAGGATCCAGCTCTAATATTCGATGGCATATACCCAAAACTTACTCCAACCTACAACAAGGACACATGCTCCACTATGTTCATAGCAGCCTTATTTATAAGAGACAGAAGCTGGAAAGAACTCAGATGTCTCTCAAAAGAGGAACAGATTCATATAATGTGGCATATTTACACAATGTTGTGGTACTCAGTTATTAAAAAGAATGACTCCATGAAATTCATAGGCAAATGATGAAACTAGAAAATATCATCCTGGTGAAATAACACAAACACAAATAAATGCAAATAGCATGCACTCACTGGTAAGTGGAAATTAGCCAAGAGCTCAGAATATCCAGAATAAACTCATATACACTCTGAAGCTTAACAAGAAAGGAGATAGAGGGATTGTTTCAATCCCAATTATAAGGGGGAAGGAAATTATCATGGAAGGCAGATGGAGGAAGAACCCTGTATGGGAGAGGAGAATGAAATGGAAAAACAGGAGAGTAGGATAAAATGTGGGAAGAGACAGGAGAGAAACACAGAGGACCAGGAGAATGAGTATAGAAAGAAGGAACATTGGAGGATTGGGGGAACCTCTAGAATGTCCCAGATACTAAAGATGCAACATGTTCCATGGACCTAACAGTGATGACATTAGCCAACAGCAACAGCAACAATGAAATTGAACCTGAAGACACCACCTGCAGTAGATAGACATGGCCCCCAGTGCAACGATGGGACCACTCACCCATCTCTTATTAATTCAGAGTTATCCCTGTCTAATGGAAGTGCAGGGGAAAATGGAGCTGTGGCTGAAGGAAAGGCCATCCAGAGATCTGCAGACACCAAAATGGACACTGTTGCTGATGCTGAGTTGTGCTTGCAAACAGGAGTCTGGTATGGCTGTCCTCAGAGAGGCTCTGCCAGCACAGCCAACCATTGAACTGAGCCTAGAGATACCAATGGAAGATATAGGGGAAGGGCTGAAGGAGCTGAAGGGGATTGTAATTAGAGGTAGAACAACGATATCAATTAACCAGACCCCTTAGTGCTCTCATGGCCCTAACCACCAACCATAGATTATACATGCTCTGGTACTCTACATAAGTAGCAGAGAACTGCCTCATCTCACATCAGTAG
The DNA here is from genome assembly GCF_021556685.1 of Rattus norvegicus. Taxonomy (NCBI): domain Eukaryota; kingdom Metazoa; phylum Chordata; class Mammalia; order Rodentia; family Muridae; genus Rattus; species Rattus norvegicus. Next base: position 7,556,502 of record NC_141555.1, read on the forward strand.
AAGGTGAAAAATTTGGTCCTTTATATGTTTGATGTCCCAGAGAAGAGCGATTCTAGAGGGGTGAGGTAAGAATGAATGGGGGGGGGGTGGGGACGCACACTCTTAGAGACAAAGAAGAGTATGTTGTGGTGGGGTTGATTGAGGGGGAACGGAAAGGGGGTAATATTTGAAATGTAAAGAAATACAATGGATAATAATACTACTAATAAAGGAGTGGTATTTTCCATACATTATTTTACTGCACAGGTTAGCTTTGGAACATTTATTGTTGCCTAGATGTGTATTTCTTCCTACAGTACCTGATACCTTGTTTCTCTGAGGAGTGTAACCTTAGATCTTCCTCTTCATTCAAAGTAGGCATAACACTTAACTCCTTACTCCAAGCAAGGGTGATTGTAGATATGTCTGTAAAATGCAGGAGATATTTATACAATCTAATTGGGGGGGTCAACAAAATAATTATTTACAAGCTAAGCTTGTAAAAAAACAGTTTTTGGTCAATAAACTTATCAGTATTGAGAGCATCCCAGGATTTCTAGCCAGGCAACTGTGTTCAATATCAAGAGTCATTTAGAATTTCAATATATGTGACTGGAGAAAATGCTTTCCATTGTGTAGCATACTCAATATTTCAAAATATCATCATGGAAAGAATATTAAGAGATTTAGGACAAGAAAAAACAGTGAGACATCAAGGCAGAAGCCTTACAGTAACACCTGGAACTCACATGGAATTCTAATATCAATCCCACATATTCTATGCTCTATTCAAATCCTATCCCTTGTTCATTCCTAACACAGTTCACCAGTGGTTTTCTAGTCCCTGCAGTCTCTAAGGAGCAAAGGTCTGGATCAGCCTTTCCCATTCGATTATGAGGCTACGACACACATCACTGCACCACTGATGGCCTCTGGTAGAGGGATCTACCCTGGTGTAAGAGTCGCATGACCACACAGTCTCCTAAGCACCACTTGCCCTGTCCATTCATGTTGCTCCTTCCAGGATCCCTTGTCATGTCCCCTGACAGTGGGCACAAGAGAAGGTAGCACTCTGGACTCAAAGGAAGAGAGTCGACAGAGTTCCTCCTCATTCAGAAAGCTTGGATGATCGCCACTTCAAGCAGAACTGACAAGTGAGGAAGCTCCTGACGGGCCGGTGCAGTCTCGAGGACAGCCCCTCTCAAGCTTTGCTTTTTTCTCGAGATCAATGTTCAATCGAGTTGGGCCTGCTTCCCATTCAAGACGTGTCCATTGTTCTCGGGAGAGAGAGCCATATTCAAAGGATACAGATGAACTGATGTTCGCCATGACTCACCATTGGCAAGTACGTTCACTGCCCCTTCACGGGGTAGTAGCCAATTTGGCATTTCTTGTTCAATTTCCTTAATGACTAAATGGCCAGATGTGTGGAGAGAGTCCAGTGAGCCTCATCCCGGGCTTTACCCTCTGACCATGCACCACCGATTTCCCAGCCTCCGCCGCCTGGGACCCCCTTCAGTGTCCCGCAACCGGATTACAACATCCTACCCCAACTGGGGGAAGCACTTGAACAGCAGAGACCCGAGCGACTTTGCACCTCCGGGACTACTTAGACGGACAGCACTTGAACAGCAGAGACCCGAGCGACTTTGCACCTCCCGGAGTACTTAGACGGACTCGGCACAAGTTCAGATGCACAAAACCCTATGAAGACAAGAGATTCAAAAAACCTGATGATTGTGTTAATGAAAACCTACAGAAACTCAACGATCGTATAAAGGCTTCAGTCAGAAAGAGGGCCCTAGACCCCAGACCGGAACTGACAGAGAAGAAAAATGGACAGTTCCACTTCCTCTGAGGGTTCCTGAGGGCATGAGTAATCGACTGACCAAGGATGGCAGATCACTGAGTAACCCACTGACCATGTACACCAGAACATCTGCTTTACACCCTGCTAGTAGAAAAAGAGTGGCCTCATCTTTAGTGCCCATTCTTGGGAAGATGAAAAAAAAAAGGTGGATTATGTTTACTGGGTTTGAAGAACATGTGGACTTTGATGAGTTGGTAGCCAGAGTGCCTGCAACATCTATAAAACACAGTACTGGAGAGAACAGTGAAAGACTCAAAGAAGATCACACTGTGCCTGGGCCACCTTCTGCTGACTCTTCTACTGACAAACTGGGACCGGTAATTTCCCCACACATTCCAGGTTCCAAACATCCTTCCCTACCTAAACATGAAGAACTTGGATCTCCCATTCTTCCCCAAGGTGTTCCTACCAACACAGGACTTTCCGGAAATAACCAAATGTTTCCAATATTCTATAGGGTTTTTCCACATTTGCCCAGGTTTCCAAAATTCTTCCCACAGATCCTGAATGGAAAAATCATACATTCTCCTCTTCCAGAAGGAGTGTTTTTTTTTCCCTCAATCTTTATTAACTTGGGAATTTCTTATTTTCATTTCAAATGTTTTTCCTTTTCCGAGTTTCCACGTTAACATTTTTTTAGCCCCTCCCCCTCCCCTTCGATAGGGGTGTTACTCTCCCGATCCACCCCACATTACTGTCCTTCTACCAACAATGCCATTCACTGGGGCTTCAGTCTTGGGAGGAACAAAGACTTCCCCTTCCACTGATGCCCCTAATAGGCATTCAGTGATACCTATGAATTTGGAGACCAGGGTTAGTTCATGTATAGTCTTTGGGTAGTGGCTTACTCTCTGGAAGCTTTAGTTGGTTGGCATTGTTGTTCATATGGGGTCTCAAGCCCCTTCAGCACTTTCAGGCCTTTTTCTGATTCCTTCAGATGGGATCCCTTTCTCAGGTCAGTAGTTTGCTGCTGACATTTGCCTAAGTACTTGCCATATTCTGGCATTGTCTCTCATTAGAGATCTATATCCGGTTCCTGTTGGCCTGCACTTCTTTGCTACTTCATCCATCTTATCTAGTTTGGTGGCTGTATATGTATGGGCGCCATGTGGGGCAGGCTCTGAATGGGTGTTCCTTCTGTGTCTGTTTTAATCTTTGCCTCCCTATTACCTCCCAAGGGCATTCTTGTTCCCATTTAAAGAAGGAGTGAAGCATTCACATTTTGATCAACCATCTTAAGTTTAACGTGTTCTGTGCATCTAGGGTTATTCGAGCATTTGGGCTAATAGCCACTTATCAATGAGTGCATACCATGTGTGTTTTTCTGTGATTGGGTTAATTCACTTAGTAAGATATTTTATAGTTCCATCCATTTGACTATGAATTTATAAAGTCATTGTTTTTGATATTTGAGTAATATTCCATTGGGTAGATGTACCACATTTTCTGTATCCATTCTTCTGTTGAAGCTCATCTGGGTTCTTTCCAGTTTCTGCCTTTTATAAATAAGGCTGCTATGAACATAGTGGAGCATGTGTCTTTGTTATATGTTGGGGCATCTTTTGGGTATATGCCCAAGAGAGGTATAGCTGGCTCCTCAGGAGGTTCAATGTCCAATTTTCTGAGGAACCTCCAGACTGATTTCAAAAATGGTTGTTCTAGCCTACAATCTCACAAACAATGGAGGAGTGTTCCTCTTTCTTCACATCCTCACCAACATCTTTTATCACCTGAGTTTTCATCTTAGCCATTCTGACTGGTGTAAGGTGGAATATCAGGGTTGTTTTGATTTGCATTTCCCTTATGACTCAAGCTGTTGAACATTTCTTTAGGTGTTTCTCTGCCATTCTAAATTCTTTAGCTGTGAATTCTTTGTTTTGCTCTGAACCCCATTTTTCAATAGGGTTCTTTCTCTCCCTGTAGTCTAACTTCATGATATTAGCTCTCTATCTGTTGTAGGATTGGTAAAGATCTTTTTCCAATCAGTTGTTTTCCATTTTGTCCTAACAACAGTGTTCTCTGCCTTACAGAAGCTTTGTAGTTTTATGAGTTCGCAATTGTTGATTCTTGATTTTAGATCATGAGCCATTGGTATTTTCTACAGGAAATTTTTCCAGTGCCCATGTGTTCGAGATGCTTCCCCAATTTTCTTCTATTAGATTGTGTGTATCTGGTTTGATGTGGAGGTCCTTGAACCAGTTGGACTAAATGTTTCTACAGGGTAGTAAGTATGGATCAATTTGCCTTCTTCTACAAGCTGACCTCGAGTTGAAGGAGCACCATTTGCTGAAAATGCTATCTTTTTTTCCCCATTGGATGGTTTTGTCTCCTTTCTCAAAAATTAAGTGACCATGGGTGTATGGGTTCATTACTGGGTCTTCAGTTCTATTCCACTGGTTTATTTGCCTGCCTCTGTCTCAATGCCATACAGTTTTTATCACTGTTGCTCTGTAATACTGCTTGAGTTCAGGGATAGTGATTCCCAAGAAAGTCCTTTTATTGTTGAGGACAGTTTAAGCTATGCTGTGTTTTTTTGTTATTCCAGATGAATTTATCAATTGTTCTGTCTAACTATATGAAGAATTGGATTGGAATTTTGATGGGGATTGGAATAAATCTGTAGATCACTTTTGGTATAATAGCCACTGAATTAATCCTGCCAGTCCATGAGCATGAGAGATCTTCCCACTTCTGTAATCTTCTTCAGTTTCTTCAGAGATTTGAGGTTCTTCTCATACAGATATTTTACTTGCTTGGATAAAGTCACCCTGAGATATTTCATATTATATGGGGCTATTGTGAAGGGTGTCATATCCCTAGTTTCTTTCTCTGCTTGTTTAGCTTTTGTGCAGAGTTATTTTTATACCCAGCCACTTTGCTCAAATTGTTTATCAGACTTAGTAATTATTTGGTAGTACTTTTGAGGTCACTAAGTATACTATCATATCATCTACAAACAATGCTATTTTGACTTCTTCCCTTCCAATCTATATCCCTTTGACCTCCATTAGTTGTCTGCTTTCTCTGGCTAAGACGTTTAGAACTACATTGAATAAATTGTCACAGAGTGGGCAACCTTGTCATGTCCCTGATTTTAGTGGGATTGCTTCATCTTTCTCTCCATTTAGTTTAATGCTAGCTACGGGTTTGCTGTATATGTTTAGGAATGGACCTTAAGTTCCTGTACATAGCAGGACCTTTATTGTGAAGGAGTGTTGAATTTTGTCAAATGCTTTCTCAGCATCTAATGAAAGGATCATTTGGTTTTTATCTTTGAATGTGATTATATAATGGATTATGTTGATGGTTTCCATATACAAAATGATCCCTGCATGCCTGGGATAAAACCTACTTGCACATGATGGATGATTGTTTTGATGTGTTCTTGGACTCGGTTTGCAAGGCTTTTATCTAGTATTTTTGCATCGATATTCATAAGAGAAATTTGTCTGAAGTCCTCTTTTTTTTGGTGGGTCTTTGTGTGGTTTAAGTATAAGAGAATTCTCTCTGCTTCATTAGTGGTTACATGCTATGAATGAAGAAAGTTACTCAGGGGCTGTTCATGGGTAGAAAAGATCTAGGAGCACGGAGAGAAAGAGATTCTTATGGAGATTAATTTTATTCCCAGGTCCAATCCTATGACTTAAAGTTCAATTCCCTTGGTTTTCTCTCTTTCCAAGGTGCCAGTATTTTCCTTTCAGATCTTTAATTGAGTGAATATTGTGCTACATTTTCTGACTGTACATTCATTGACAGGGGACATTATATATGTTCCTGCATGTGTACTCAAAAATTTAATTTTTCAAATTCCATTTTTTGCAATAAATTTGGCAACAAACAGGGCCCAGATATAGAGTGAATATAACAGTGAAAATATCGTGTACCTCCTTCAAATTATAAACCACCAAATCGCTATTTTATCAATAAATTACCAGACATCAGTAAGGCAAAGGACAACATGGACTATAGAATGTGGTTCTGTAGTTCTATTAGATATCAGTTCTCTAATATCTACATTCCAGTGGTCGCAGGGCAAGACTTGAGGGTTTTGGATGTTTTACCATGATTCTTTCTTCAGACATTATATATATTCCTGAATGTGTACTCACAAATTCTGTTTTCCAATTCAATTCATTGCATTAAATTTGGCAAAAAGGAGGCACAGTTTTAGAGTGAATATAAAAGTGTAAATATTGTGTATGTTCTTCAAATGATGAACTCCCAAATTCTAAATTTATCCAAACATTACAAGACATCATTAAAGGAAAGGACACAATGGGCTATAGAATGTGTTTCTGTAGTCCCATTAGATATCAGTTCTCTAATATCTACCTTCTTGTGTTCCCAAGAATAGACTTGAAGGATTTGAATGTTTTACCATGATTCTTTCTCCAGGCCATACATAAGATTCAGGAGGACGTGCAGTAAGAGGAATGGCTTGAGGTCCAGTGAAACCTCAGCTTCATTAGGTTCATACGAACAGGAGAGAGTCTATTTGGCACTGTCACTTGTGGATTCTACTTTCTTGACGTTGTTTCCCAGAATCCATGTAAAATTACACTTAACTTCATAGCTATAGGATATATATATATATATATATATATATATATATATATATATATATAACCAAAACTAGATAACATTGATGAAGCATAGAATTGCATGATTAGAAGAAACGGATATAGGTCTTTCCTGAGAGACACAGCTAGAACATGTCATATACAGAAATGAATCGTAGTGGCAAACCAGTGTACTGAAAACAGATATCTATGTTGGTAGATTTTGAGAAAGGATTTCAAGAGCTGAAGGAGCTTTCAATCCAATAAGAAAAACAGTGCAAATCAACCAGAGTTTCCTGGTACTATACAAATATTCAAAGATTGTACATGGATAGATCAATGGCTCCAACTGCATATGTAGCAGAGAAAAGCCTTGTTGGGCACCAATGGAAGGAGATGCCCTTGGTCTAAACTACATTTTATTACCAATTCAAGCGAATGTAAAAGGGCAGTAAGGGGGATTATACCAGAAGGGTAGGGGGTCTGGTTATGGACCTTTTGGCAGGAAATGGGGAAAGGCAAAAATATTTGAAATGTAAATATGGAAAAATCAATTTACTAAGAAAAAAATTTGCTAAAAAATAAAAAAATTAAATAAGTAAAGATAAGTAAACTGCCATCTAAACACATATTGACTGAGAAATCTAAAGGGTCATTATCAGGCAATGGGAGTAAAAGTAATACTACTTGAAAGACTGATATGATGGACTAGAAACATGCCTCTCTCCCAAATACCAGTATCAGACACAAACTGCAATATAGGTATCCAAATAATCGATGAGTTTATTCTGAGATGAGGACACAATACTTGTCTTTCACTTCTTCCTTAGGACCTTTTTCTTCTGGACAAAAAAATAAAAGCCATGACCTCTAAGGAAAAGAACAGTGCCCTTCACAACACCTGGCATTTGGAATAGAGATATTAATGATATAAACTTCCTGACTTACACGAACCACTAGAAGCAGGGAAGTACAGATGCTTCTGACAGGCTCCGAGCTCCTGAACCCATGTGTGGAAGGCTCAGATTAATTCTATCTCTTCAATGTATCTACTCAACTCTTATCAAGGACTCAGTGAGATTTCCCATTGTCGACATATTTCTTCCTTTTTTTTATACCAAGACAGAAAGCCATATTCATCCACCCATCTCTGAGCTTTTCACACCCTTTGATTGCACTCCAAAATTGATGTTTCCTCTGAACTAGAGGCCAGTTATTAAACCCTATAGGTTTTGAAGGAATATCTGAGAGGCATTTGCAGACCCGACAACTCTTGTGACATCACAAGAGAAGCTAGGGCTCTCCAGGATACAAGAGATTTTTCATGGAGGGACTAATGATGATGTAAGTGAGAACTGCCATGGCCTACCTCTAAACAACTTTCCTTATCTTGACGAGTTTCGAGAATGTCTTTTCCAGATATTTCTCCTGTGACACAGGGAGAACCTTTATGTACTGGATCTCTCTAAAGCTAGAGTCTTCTCTTTGCTTAAATATTGGTTACATGCTCTGAATGGAGAAAGTTAGTCAGGTCCCTGGCATGGGAAGAAATGATGTAGTAACTTGAAGTTGAGGAGATTTTCTGGATAATATTTTTATTCCTAGATCCATTCCTGTGACATACAGTTCAGTTTTCTATGTTTTCTCTGTCCTGTAAAATCCAGAATTTTCCCTACAGACCTTTATGTGAATGAATACTGTATTTCACTTTCTTATTGTACATCCCTTGATAGGGGACTTTATAAATATTCCTGAGAGTGTACTCAAAAATCCTGTTTTCCTATTTCATTTTCTGCAACGATTATGACAACAAAGGTGGCCCACCTATAGAGTGAGTATAAAAGTGTGAATACTGTGAACCTATTTCAAATGATAAACTCCCAAATCCTTATTTTATCCAAAGATTACCAGACATCAATAAAGCAAAGGAACACATGGTCAATATATTTCAGTTCTCTAGACATATTTGATATCTGTACCACAATATCTACCTTCCTGTGTTCCCATAGGCAGACATGAAGGTTTTAGATGTGTTACCATGATTATTTCTTAAGGCCAAATAGAAGAAACAGGAGGATGGGCATGGAAAATAAAGACTTGAGGAACATGAAACCTCAACTTCAATACCTTCATAAGTACAGTAGGGAGTCAATTTGACATTGTCATTTGTAAGTTCTACATTCTTGACCTAGTTGCACAGAATCCATGTTAACACTCCACGTAACCACCTAAACAAAGAGCTGTAGGAGTCACCAAAACTAGATAAGAGTGATGAAGATAAGGAGTGCATTCTGCCAGGAAACAGATATACATATGTCCGGAGAGGCACAGCTAGAGCATGTCTAATAAAGAAGTGAATGCTAGAGGCAAACCAGTGAACTGTAAAGGACCTCCAAGTTTGTAGATTCTGAGAAAGGATAACAAGAGCTGAAGGAGCTGTCAACAACATAAGAACAACAACGCTTATGAAACAGAGATTTCTGGTACTAAACCAATATTCAAAGACTGTACTTGGACAGACCTATGCATCCAACTGCATATGTAGTAGAGGATGGCCTTGTTGGGCACCAGTGGAATTCGAAGGCCTTGGTTCTCCCTTGGATTTTCTCACTGTTAAAGGAAATGTGAAGGGACAGTAAGGTGGGTTATAGAAGTGGAGAGGGATCAGTTAGGGATCTTTTGGGAGGAAACTCTTAAAGAAAATAATATTTTAAATGTAAATATAGAAATTTGTTTGTTTAAGTAATAAATAAAATTTGTAAAAAATAAAAAAAAAAACATATAAGAAAAAAAATGAAAAGAAAACTGCCAGATAAACATAACTGTTTACTCAAAAATCTAATGGGTCACTGTCAGGGAATGGTAGTCAGAGATATAATAGTAGAAAGACTGAGATGGTGAAGTCTTAACTAGAAGCACTTCTCTCTCCCAGATATCAGTGTCAGACAAACTGCACAATAGACACCTAAAACATGGAGGGGTTTACTCTGAGCTACGGACACAATACTTGTCCCTCCTTTCTTCCTTCCGTCCTTTTTCTTCTCGTCAAAAAGAATAAAGGCCATGTGCTCACAGGAAAACAACTGTGCCCTTCCCATAACTTGGCTTTTGGAATAAAGATATGAATGATATGAACTCTCTGACTACAGGACCCATAAGAACAGAGAAGTCCAGATGCTTCTGAGAGGACCCCAGCCACTTAATCACACATGTGGAAGTCTCAGATCAATGCTATCTGTTCAGCAATACCACTCATCCCTTACCAAGGAGTCACTGAGCTTTCCCAAGCACACATATTTCTTCCTTTTTTTAGACCAAGACAGAAAGGCAGATTCCTTCTCCCCATTTCTGATCTCTTCATCCTCTTTATTCTCACTCCTAAATGGCTGTTTACTCTGAATTAGATGCCAATTACTAAACCATAGAGGTACTGAAGCAATAACTGAGATGCAGAAGCAATCATGACAACACTTGTGACATCACAGAAGAAGATAAATCTCTCCAGGTTACAAGAGATCTTTCAGGTAGGTCCTATTAATGATGTCACTGAGAACTGCCATGACCTACCTGCTGAATAGCTTTCCTTTCATTGACCAGATCTGAGGATGCCCTTTCATGCTATGGCTCCTGTGATTCAATGGAAACCTTTATTTACTCATTCTCTCTAAAGCTAGAGACTTCTCTTTGCTTCATTACTGGTTACATGCTCTGAATGGAAAAAGTTAGTCAAGGGCTTGAAATGGATAGAAAAGATATTGTAACATGTAATGGAGGAGATTCTTCTGGATAATATTTTTCCCATGTATATTTTGTGAAATATAGTTCAATTTTTTAGGTTTTCTCTGTTTCTTAAAGGCCAGTATTTTCCCTAGATACCCGCAATTGAATTAATATTGTATTTCACTCTCTTACTGTATGTTCCTCGATAAGCGACTTTAGAAATATTACTGAATGTGTACTCAAAAATTCTGTTTTTCAACTCCGTTTTCTACAATGATTTTAACAACAAATGTGTCCCAGGAATAGCATGAGTATAACTGTGTAAATATTGTGTATCTACTTGAAATGATAAACATCCAAGTCCTTATTTTATCCCAAAATTACCAGACATCAGTAAAGTAAAGGCCAAAATGGACTATAGAATTTAGTTCTTTAGTCACATTTGATATCAGTTCTCCATTATTTACCTTACTGTGTTCCCATGACCAGGCTTGAGGGTTGTGGATGTTTTACCATGATTCATTCTTGAGGAATAATAAGATACGAGAGGAAGGACAGTGATAGGAATGGCTTCAGGTCCAGTGAAACCTCAACTTCAATATGTTCATAAGAACAGGAAGGAGTCTATTTGGTATTGTCCTTTGTGGATTCTACATTCTTGACTTAGTTGCACAGAATCCATGTGAAAATTCTGCCTACCCAAGTAGCAGAAGGAGCCACCCGTTTATATATATATATATATATATATATATATATATATATATATATATATATATATACATAACCAAAACTAGATAAGATTAATGAAGCTAATAAGTGCTTTCTGCCAGTAACCAGATATAGATATTACCTGAGAAACACAGCTAGAGCATATTATATACAAAAGTGAATGTGTTCTTGTAAAAATATAAAAATAAAAAAGGAAAATTTTCTTTTACCCTGCTAACTCTGTCACCGATGTGTCTGAAATTCTCTGATAGATATCTTGGCAGAAACACCTTCCCACTCCTCGGCTACAGAGTGTTTCATGCTGTCACACACTCTCCTAAACTAAATCCATCACATAAAAAACATACAACACAATAATCTTTGATATAGTTGGTTAGTATAATTGCTCACTTAAAAATAAAACACCGGGTACCATCCATCGTTAGGAACAATTATAAAGACATGTAAATATTCAGAGTAGAATTTTAAATTCACCTACCATGTCAATTCACTCTGTCATCTTCCTTTCTCTCTTTTTTTTCTCTAGTCTCCTCCTCTTCTTTCAAACTTCTCTCCTGCCCATTCTTCCTTCTCCTCCCATGATAACCCTCCTTCTATCTTGTTCCTGCCACTCACATATACTTTACAAATGTAATCAGGAGGTCGTTCTGGTGGAGTAACCTGAGTTCTGAGTACAGGACTATGCAGCTGAGCTTGGGGCAGTTGAATTAGCAACAAACACAGATAACCTAAGGGCAAACCACAACTTGAACCCTAGTGGCAATCCAGTAAACTGAAAACCAACTTCTTGTTGGTAGATTTTGAGAAAGTATTAGAAGAGGGGAAGGTGCTTTCAAACCCATAAGAATAACAATGCCAATGAAACAGATCTTTCTGGTTCGAGACCAATATTCAAAGAATGTACATGAACAGACCTATGGCTCCAACTGCATATGTTGCAGAAGATAGCCTTGTTGGGCAACAATGGAAGGAGAACCCTTGGTACTGCCTAGGTTTGACTCCCAATTCAAGTTAATGTCCAGGGGCAGTAAGGGGGTTATAGGAGAAGGGTAAAAGGACCGGTAAGGGATATTAGAGTCAGGAAACTGGGAAAGGAAATATTATTTAAATGTAAAATTAGAAATGTCCAATTAAAAAAGCAATAAAATTTGTCAAAAATTTTAAATAATGAAAGAAATAAAAGAAATCTGCCAGGTAATCACACCTATTAACTCAGAATTTTAAGAAAGCCCTGTCAGGGAATGGTAGTCAAAGTAATACTAGTGGAAAGACTGACATGATGTATTCTCATCTAGAAGCACTTCACCCTCCCAGATATCAGTTCCAGACACAAACTGCACTATTAGAATCCAATGCATGGAGGAGTTTACTCTGTGCTGAGGACACAATACTTGCCTTACCTTTCTTCCTTAGGACATTTTCATTTTTGGCAAAAGTAGAAAATCTATGAGCTCTCAGGGAAAACTATAGTGCCCTTTTCAAATCCTGGCCTTTGGGGTAAAAAATGAATTATATAAACTATCTGATTTCCAAGAAAAATAACAAGGAGGGAAGTCCAGATGCGTCAGACTCCCAGCTCCTGATTCCCATATGTGGAAGGATCAGATCAATGCTATCTCTTCAGTGAACCTACTCAACCCCTAACCAAGACTCAAGGAGATTTCCCATTGATCACATATTTCTACCTTTTTTATACCAAGACAGAGGCTACCTTCATACTCCCCATGTCTGATCACTTCATCCTCTGTGTTCTCCCTCTCAAATGGCTGATTACAATACATTAGATTCCAATTATTTAACTCTAGAGGTACTGAAGGAATATCTGAGAGAAAGTTGCAGTCAGAACAACACTTGTGACATCACAGCAGAAGCTAAGGCTCTCCAGGATACAAGAGATATTTCAGGGAGGCCTAATGATAATGTCACTGAGAACTGCCATGGCCTACCTGCTAAACACCTTTCCTTACATTGACCAGATTTGGAGTGCCCTTTCCAGAAGTGTATCCTGTGACACAGTGGATAACTTACATACTACATCTCTCTATAGCAAGAGACTTCACTTTGCTTCATTAGTGGTTACATGCTCTGAATGGACAAAGTTAGTGAGGGACTTAGCATGGCTAGAAAAGATTTAGGAACAGAGTGGAGGAGATTCTTCCAGATAATATTTTATTCCCAGGTTCATTCTTGTGACACACATTTAAATATCCCAGATTTTCTTATTTCACAAAGGCCAGTATTTTGCCTACAGACCTTAACTGAATGAATATTGTATTTCACTTTCTCATTGTACATTCCTTGATAAGAGACTTTATTAATATTTATTTATTTATGTTCCTGTATGTGTACTCAAAAATTCTGTTTCCAATTCCATTTTCACCAAAGCAAAGGACAAGTTTGTTATCGGTACTACAGTATCTAACTTCCTGTGTTCCCATTACTAGATTTGAGGGTCGGATGTTTTACCATGATTCTCTCTGAAGACTATACATAAGATCCCGGAGGATGGGCAGCAAGAGGAATGGTTTGAGGACCAGTGAAACCTCAACTTCAATAGGTTCAAAAGAATAGGAGGGAGTCTATTTTTCATTATCATTTGTGGATTCTACATTCTTGAACAAGTTGCTCATAATCCATGTTACCACTCCACCGAACCACATAGCTGTAGGAGCCACCAAAAGTTTATATATATATATATATATATATATATATATATATACATCAGCCACCCAAACTAGATAAGATTGATGTAGCTAAATACTGCATTCTGCCAGCAACCGGATATAGATATTTCCTGAGAGACACAGGTAGATCATGTCAACTACAGAAGTGAATTCTAGTGGCAAACCAGTGAACTGAAACAGACGACTTGTTGGCAGATTTTGAGAAAGCATTACAAGAACTGAAGGAGCTTTCAAATCCATAAGAACAACTATGTCAATGAACCAGAGCTTTCTGGTACTCGGCCAATATTCAATGAATGTACACAGACAGAGCTATGGCTCAAACACCATGTGGCAGAGAATGGCCTTGTTCATCAGGAATGGATGCAGAAGCTATTGGTCCTCTCTAGGTTTGTCTCCCAGTTCAAGGGAATGTGAAAACGCAGTCAGGGGTGTTAGAGAAGAAGGTGAAGGATACGGGTAGGAATCTATTGGGCAGGAAAATGGGAAATGAAACTACAATAAATGTAAATATATAAACATCAAGTTAAAAAAAGCAATTAAAATTGCTTAAACATAAAAAATGAAAGAAATAAAAGAAGAGAATACTGACAGTTAATCATACCTATTGAGTCAGAAATGTAAAGTGGTAGTCAGTGGAAATATTAATGGAAGACTAAGATGATGAAGTCTCAACTAATAGCACTGCTGCTTCCAGACTGGACTATAGATATCCAAAACATGGAGGAGTTTACTCTGAGCTAGGGACACAATACCTATCTCTCCCTTTTTCTTAGGACCTTTTCTTCTTGTCAAAGAGTAAAGGCCATGAGCTCTCAGGAAAACAACTGTGCCCTTCCCAACACTTGGCTTTTGGAATAAAGAAATTAATGGTATAAACTCTCTGATTTCAAGGAATTATAAGAACAGGGAAGTCCAGATGCATGTGCGAGGCTTCAGGCTCCTGATTCCCATAGTTGGAAGGATCAGCTAAGGCTTTCTCTTTGGCAATCCCACTAAATCCCTACCAAGTACTCACTGAGCTGAACCAAGCACCATGTATTTCTTCCTTTTTTATACCTAGAGCAAAGGCCAGCTTCCTTCGTTCTCCCCTTTTCTGATCTTTTCATCCTCTTTTTTCTTCCTTCCAAATGGCTGTTTACTCTGAACTAGAGGACAATTAGTAAACCCTAGAGGTACTGAAGGAATATCTGAGAGGCAGTTGCTGTCACGACAAAACTTGTGACAATACAGAAGAAGATAGGGATCTCCATGCTATAAGACATTTTTTTTAGGGAGGGCCTAATGATGATGGCTCTGAGAACTGCCATGGCCTATTTTCAGCAGCTTTCCTTACATTGACCAGTTTCGAGAGTGCGCCTATTCCATGTATGTCTCCTGTGACACAGAGGAAACTTTTATATACTCCATCTCTCTAAAGCTGGAGAGTTCTTTTTCCTTCATTAGTGGTTTCATGCTTAGAATAGAGAAACTTAGTCAGGCACTTGTCATGTGTAGAAAAGGACTAAGAACATGGGGTGGAGTTTATTCTGGATATTAATTCTATTCCCAGGTCCATTTCTGTAACATATATTTCAATTTCCTAGGTTTTCTCTGTTTCCCAAAGGCAGCATTTTCCCTACAGACCTTTAATTTATTGAATATTGTATTTCATTATCATATTGTACTTTCCTTTATATGAGACTATATATTTATATATATATATATGTATATATGTGTATATATATATACATATATATTCCTGAATATTTATTCAAAAATTCTGTTTTGCAATTCCCATTTTTTGCAATTACTTAGCAATAAAGCGTGCCCAGCTATAGAGTGAATATAACTGTAAATATTTTGTACCTAATTCAAATGATAATCTTCCATGTCCTTATTTTATACAAAAATTATGAGTCATCAGTAAAGCAAAGGACATCATGGACTATAGAATGCATATCTCTAGTACCATTAGATATCAGTCTATAATATTTACCTTCCTGTGTTCCCAGGGCCAGACTTTAGGGTTTTCGACGTTTTACCATGATTCTTTCTTCAGTCCAAACACAGACTCAGGAGAATGGGCATAAGAGGAATGGCTTGATGTACAGAGAAACCTCAATGTCAATAGGTTCATAATAACAGGACGGAGTCTAATTGGCTTTGGCCTTTACTGATTCTAGATTCTACATTTTTGACCCAGTTGCACAGAATTCATTCTAAAATTCCACATAACCACATAGTTGTAGGAGCCACCAAATATATAGATATAGATATAGATAGATGATATAGTATAGATATAGATATAGATATAGATATAGATATAGATATAGATGATATAGATATAGATATAGATGATATAGATATAGATATAGATATAGATATAGAGATAGAGATAGAGAGAGATAGAGATATAGACATATTGATGTAGATGTAGATTTAGATGTAGATGTGGATATATATATATATATATATATATATATATATATAGAGAGAGAGAGAGAGAGAGAGAGAGGTAGATAGATAGAGAGATCAATCTGTCACAAAACTACATAAGATTGATGACGCTAAGAAGTGCATGCTCCTAGGAAACGGATATATATCTTTCCTGAGAGACCCAGGTAGAGCATGCCAATTACAGAAGTGAAGGTTATAGGCAAACCAGTGGAATGTAAACGAACCCCTTGCTAGTAAATTGGAGAAAGGATTACCCAGAATGAGCATTCAAGCCCATAAGAAAAACAATGCCAACGACCCATAGCTTTCTTGTGCTAAACCAATATTCAAAGACTGTACATTGACAGAATTATGGCTCCAACTGCATATGTGGACAAGAATGGACTTGTTGGACATAAATGGGAGGAGAAGCTCTTAGGCCTACCAAAGCTGGAACCCCAGTATAGGGGAATGTCAGGGGGTGCTGGGAAAAGGAGGGGTTGGTGAGGGGGAACACCTTTATAGAAGAACCTGTGGGGAAAGGGATAGGTGTCTTAGGACTGGAAATCTTGGAAAGTGAATAATATTTGAAAGGTAAACAAAAATATCCAATTTTTATAGAAGGCAATATAAAAGTTTAACAAGCTGAACTGCCAAAGTGAGGAATCTCAATCCCTCTTGAGAGGGAGAAGAAATGACCAACAGGAGGGAAGAGTGAGTGACCTGGGTGAGATAGGAGACAGTAACAGAAATTAGAGAACATGGTCAGGTATTGGTGGGGAGTAGGACTGTAGCCCTGAGTGCTAGCAGAATGAATGGAAACAGGCAACCTCAGGAGCTAAAAGGTTGGATGTGTGGGGTGACTCTAGAATATTCCAGAGATCTGAGAGGTAAGAGACTATCAGGACTAAGTGAAATGTCCAGGAGTGTGTAGAGGGAACTTGTAGAGACTACCTCCATGAGGAAGAGAGAGCATCAAGTGAGGGATAAGGTTGCCATCCACAAATCAAAACTCTGACCCTTATTTGTTGCTGTCTGAAAGAATTTAAGGAACAAAACCAGAGAAGAGCCTGTGAAAAAGAAATTCCAGTGACCCACCATATCTGGGAACCAGATTATGTAGAGTCTCCCAAGCCCTTAACTATTACTCATGGTTTGTCATGTTCACAAAACAGACCTGTCATGACTGCCTTCTGAAAGACCCATCAAGCAGCTGAAAGAGTCAGATCCGAACAATTACTCTCAGCCATTGAACAGAATCTGCTAAGCCCTGTGGTCAAACAAGGAAAAGCTGGAGTAAGCTGAGGATGGGAGCAACCGTGCTGGAGGATTAGCAGTTTTAACTAACGTGGACGTCAGTGTTTCTTTCAGACACTGAGCCAACAATACATGACCAGCTAATATGAGGCCTCTAAGCCTGGAGTGCTGGTTCAGGACACAACAAGAGAAGATACACTTAACCCTCAAGTCACTTGAGTCCCCAGGCACTGGAGAAATCTGGTGATTGGGGAGTGGGAGACAGCTTCAATCAGATGGGCATGTGGGGAGTAAGTATGGGATTTTGACCAGTCAGAGTATGGGCTGAGAGAGGTATGAAATCTGTATTGTAACATTCTATTAAATAAAATGTAAAAAAAATGTAAACTAAAATAAACACTTTCTTCCCTAACTTTCTTTTTTCCCTTTTGGTCATGGTATTTCATAAAAGTAATAGAAACTCTGGCTAAGACATAGTATTATGGACAAAAGTTTGCAAATGCTAATTAGAGAAGAATGACTACTCTGTGGAGTCAAGTTGCATGATCTGATTCAAAATTCCTTATTCAGAGGTAGCAACAAACAGGGAATTTCTTAGACTAATTTTATTAACATGACATAGTGAACACTTTTTATCCAATCAATATGGGATCTGTGATATTCCGAAAAATTCAAGAGTCTGGGAATATTAAAAGGGAAGAAAATTGGTTAAACATTCATGGAAGAAATGAAATTCATATCTATTAGATTACCAGAAAGAGGTTTGATGCATCTGATTGCTGCGTGCTACCCAACACAATCCATCTTCTTTTTTATTCTTCCAAACTAATAATAGATAAATTAGTAAGACTATATATCTAGAGAGAAATTTGAATTTAATTTGAAATTAACTCCAAAGATATTACTGTTTGTATGGGAGTATTTTGGTTACTACATTTATTATAAAAATAATTTGTGTAAGAATGTAAATTGGAATTACTTGGAAAAGATCCTGTAGCTTGCAGATATGATTTTACTTTAAAGAGATTTTACTGTAGCAGTGAATTGCATTTGGTTATATCATGGTTTCTTCTACATCTACTGACGGAAATGACAATAGTTAGATTAATTCAGAAACACCTGGATAAAATTCCACTTACCAAAGGAAATGATTATTGTAGAACTGCAGCAATTATCTTTTTCACTACTGGTGGACTTACTTCCTGTACATTGGTATTGATATTGGGAAAATAAACCAAAATTCATTTTTGAATGTCTCAAGTTAGCAAAATATTTAAAAAAATTCATTCTACTCTTATTAAAGGTGATATTTATCTAATGCAAAATAAGTTTTACAAGATTTTAAAAATAGAGAATTTGGCATCTTTTTTAACTGTCCTAAAAGAAAAAAAAATGCAGTTTGGTCAGTTCTCATTTTAATGTACCAAGGAGTACTAATGTAAGGGTATAATTCTGTGACATAGAAATATTGCATACACAATCGCCATCCCATCAAATTACTCTTGTTAATTTTGATTTTGCATTCCCTTGAAATTCAGAATAAGTAACATATTTTCTGGCATTTAAGCAATTGGGTATTCTCATTTTCTCAAATAACATGCTTTTACATTTTTATCTCGAAATATTTACAAAAAATTTTGAAAAAATAAATGTACTATAGAGTTTCCTTTATGCCTGTACTTAATATCAAAATATATCCTGTAAACTTTAGCTATTGTTGCAATCCCGTTCACCATGACACAGCAGATTTATTCTGGCTCTACATGTTTGACAAATACACCCGCACACAAATGGTAGTTGCTATCACAGAGCATACAAAAATTTGGCAACTTAGAAGGTTGGAATTAAAATCAGTCAATTAGAATTAAAGTGGTAAGTCAGGTAGAAAATTACTGCATGTTATCTGGGAAACAGTTCTGACAAAACGAAACTTCACACGTGTGAGCTTTAAATTTTAAATAGCATATATAATATGGCAATTTGAACCCATTCTAAAATGATCATACTTATGTCCTTTTACAAGGTATAAAATATTTATAGTATTCTTTTGAATGTATAAGGGCATTTTATATTTTATAGTGAGTGTTTTCTCAGAACCACTCGTCTCTATACATTCTTATTTGCTTTATGATTAGGTAATGGAGAGCCAGTATTCCATCCCATACAAGAAGACTTTAAATGCTGTATTCCCCCACTATACCACAGCACTCTTAACAATTTTTAAATGAATTCATCACCTAATATTCAAAGTACTGCTTCATGTAAGGAATTATAATCTTAGGATTTCATTCAATCAGTTAATATTTATATTTTCACAGTTTAAAAGGATGTTTGTATGTGACTGATAATACATGGAAGATACCTGTATCCCAACACTGACCCAATACTCTCTATTGTGGTCTTATCCCATAAAATTCTTTCTGAGAGTGGTTTAAGCTATGTTGGAAGATATACCAACGATTCTTTAACCAATAAAACCAATAAAAACTGATGTCTATTTTTCTTTCCAATAATTCTGTGTGTTCATATAAGAAAAGGGTGGGTTGGGGATTTAGCTCAGTGGTAGAGCGCTTGCCTAGGAAGTGCAAGGCCCTGGGTTCGGTCCCCAGTCCGGAAAAAAAAAGAACCAAAAAAAAAAAAAAGAAAATGGAACTATTATTTCAATTACATTTCTTTAAAAACATGAAATGTTATAGTCTGCTGGCCCTTGTCTTTCATACATAACAAAGATTCTTGAATCTTTTAACTTAAACCAGCTTCTAGAATCTCTCTCATTTCTTTGAGATAAGTGTCCTGCTCCTTTCTCACTCATTTCCTTCTTTTTTAATTGGATATTTTATGTATTTATATTTCAAATGTTATACCGTTTCCTGGTTCCCCTCTCTCCCATCCACCCTCCCCATGCTTCTGTGAGTTTGCCACCAACCCTGCCTGCCCATTCACACCTCAACACTCTGGCATTCCCTACCCTAGGGAAACCAGACTTCATAGGACGTAGGCCTTTCATCCTTTTGATGCCGGAAAATGCCATCCTCTTCATCCAGGCTGAAGCAATGGATGCCTCCATGTGTAATATTTGATAGTTATTTAGACCCTCAATTCCTTCTTCATTCAGTGGACAACCACTTATTATGATTCACTGCTGTCAGTGCTGTCCTTGCAGCAGGAAAACAATGTTCAGTGAGCCTGGACCTCAGGAAGCTGAATGTTCACACAAATGCATGCACACATGTAACCAGAGCTTGGTTCGCACTGAAAAAAAAGTATGCAAATATTTTCCACATATTGTGCAATGAACACTTGCCATGGGATCAATGCTGTTTCACAATACTATTGCCAATGTTACTTGGTGGCCATCTCCATGAGTGAGTGGGTCATCATTTATTTTAGATTATTTATTTAGTGTTGAATATTGAGAGCCTCAGACAAAGTTCTTCCAGCAGATCTTTATACAAACTCATGGTCCTTTATTTGTTTTTTGTTTTATTTGGTTTGGTTTGGTATCAAAATATATGCAGCACAATACTTAGCACTTTACCATTTTTGGTATAGTGCTCAGCATCTCTGGTGTGTGGCTGTCACTCCTACTCTGACTCAGGTCTCTTTGAATTTATGGAGCTGAGATGCCATGCATTTTACACATAGTTAGCATCTTCCTTCTCTCTCCTCCCAGACTCCTAACCTCCTGCTTCTTACCAGTGTTGACAAAAACTTTATATACACTGATATATGCAAGACCAGAAAATGCCTGTCTTTTTGCTGTTAATTTGGCATCCTCAGGATTCTTCTATGCAGCATACATCAAATACCTGAGTGATATTACACGCCAATTACAACCCACAGCTGATAACTCTTCAAACTAAAACTTTATTTTTTCCAAATATCTATGTTTGATGATGACTCTAAATAGCTTTAACCTCCTTGTCCCCCTCCACCCACTCGAGGTAAAAGAAAAGATGGGGGGGGCATTGTGGGTGAAATTGGTGGCCCTGTTTAGAAAGTTTCATTAATGCAACTCCCATCTGGTTTGTCTGGAAAGCAGAATTTTAATACACATGTCAGCAGAGGCAGCTTGTTCCATTAGCAAACATTTCATGAATACACTAGTAGTCCAGTTTTGTAGAGTTGTCATAACAAACAGGAAATAGCAGCAGTGGTACAACGTATGAGAACAACCAGGCTTCTGTCAGTAGCCTGGAAAGAGAGAATTGAAGATCAGCAGAGACTCAAGATCCACAAGCATTGTTGCTTCTGCTTTATTTGTTTGCCATAGTCCGTATAGTCAACTTTCCCTTGGAAAAATATAAGATGTTTGAAACTTTTGCTGCTGCTATAGATATATTACTGTAGCTGAGTAATCCTGTACATCATTTTCTCTTCAGAGTGATAGAGACTATTCCAATCATTTACAGTTATTGCAGCTAATGTTGAAATGGGTAATCCAATATTTTATCAGATAAGAAAAATTAAGACAGTGTAGATGCTTTGACCATATTTCCTATATAAAAAGTTTAAAATCACTTATAACTTATGAGCTGTAATGGTACTACAAACCCTCAAAACCACCTCAATAGCAGTTACTTATTTTACTCTTGTATGAAATAAAATAGTTAGTTAACAAAAGGTGACAACAAGGTGTTTTTGAATATGTAAGCCTGACGCTGCCTTTGATTAAGATGATAATTATCAAACTACGATTTCAAGCAAATTTACAAAAAAATGTGTGTAAGACATGGAGCTCATTTGTTAATTTTCCTATTCTGTGTGGCCAAAAGCACACACCATCTAGTTGTAGGGATAAGTCAGGTTTATATTGTAGAACCACAACCTAAGTATACATGTTTATTCAATCATCTACTAGCAGGGTCACATACTTTCATTTTATTAATCAATTTTCATCTATAAAATATCATTCCAAACCATAATCCCAGTGTGGTGGGAAGTTGTGGTAGAGGTTTTAATTTATCTTCTAGTTCTGTGGGGATTTTTTTGTTTGTTTGATTTTGTTTTTGTTTTTGTTTTTGTTTTTTTTTTGTTTTTTTGTTTTTTTTGTTTGTTTGTTTTTCCGGAACTGAGAACCAAACCCAGGGCCTGGTGCCTGCAAGGCAAGCACTCTACCACTGAGCTAAATCCCCCCCCCTCTAGTTCTATGTTAAATGTAGAGATATAGAAGGGAATATATGAGTGGAAAAACAATTTGTAATTGCATGTTATTAATATATTTCCCTTAGATTTTATAATATATTATATTTTACTAACAAATAGTTACAATTTCTTGAACTTGGTGACTCAAGGCAGCAAGTATAATACATTTTTAAAAATGACTTGGAGCAATATATTATTTGAACTTGAATTTTAACTCCATTGTATCTTTTTTTTAAAGAGCCCTTTTTCACACTGTTGTTTCTTGTATTTAAAAAAAGAAGTGTACTGATTACTAAATGAATTTTTGGAGGAGCAAAATGATATAATAGGAAGAAAAAAATTGTGCTGATTATATACTTAATAAATAATGATTATTTGATTATATCCTCACTAGATGGTGAAGCCCTTGAAAGAAAGCAGAAACTACAAATTTATTTTTGTAAGTTTATTCTCTAGTCATGTACTGGAAACAAAATAAGGAATCACTTATTTTTGTAGTAAGTGTATGAGTGAATTAGAGAAGCAAAGAACATCATATCAATCCACAAGTACATAGAAGTCAGATCGCTAAAACAATCATCATGTAAAACTAGCAAAAATGATTATGCAGACAGAACCATTTAGCAATAACATCATTTTTCTGTTCTTTGGCTAAACCATATAATATGTCATGCCTAAGCTAATTCTTTTAAATGCATGGTTTTTACTTTGAAAAAGCATGTATGTATGTATGTATGTATGTATGTATGTATGTATGTATGTCTATATGTGTATGTGTACATATGGACATACATATATATCTTTATATATGTGTGTATGTGTAAATGTATATATATATATATATATATATATGTTTATATGGACACAAACATACATATATATATATGTGTGTGTATATGTAAATATATATATATTTGTTTTATGTGTATATGTACATGTATATATATAAATATGTAACATACAAATGCACTCTATTTTCTAATTTTTTGAAACTTTATTGCTAAATACATTTGTACTCAAGAATTTTAAAAGCTGCTTTATACATTTTGATTCATTTTAAAATCACAGTTCAGAAAATAGATTCAATGTAGGTATTATACTATCAAATTTTCTCATCTATTTCATAAGAACCCAAAGATTTAATTTAGTAATATCATTGTATAAATGTTTTAGCAAGTGACATACCTAATTAGTTTTTCCAGCATGTGATATAATTTCAGGATACTAGACATACATAACAAATGGAATGCTATATGTGATAGATCGGAGTGATAGTTAGATAGATAGATAGATAGATAGATAGATAGATAGATAGATAGATAGATAGATAACTAGATACAAACAAACATACGTACATACATACATTCATAGTTAACAGATGAAAGACACAGATGCAACGTAGACAAATAACACATACTCAGAATCATCGATAATGAAATAACTAGTATTAAAATGTGAAAATATCTTCTTATATGAAGCAAAATTTTAAATGTGAATTATGTTCATATTTTAATACATAAAGGGAGATTCGTCAGCCATAATCTTTTTTTTTTTGTTTGTTTGTTTTTTTCGGAGCTGGGGACCGAACCCAGGGCCTTGTGCTTCCTAGGTAAGCACTCTACCACTGAGCTAAATCCCCAGCCCCAGCCATAATCTTTAAAATAAAATGTCTATTTGAAAAATCCCCTCAGGTAGTTAACAGATATTAAATACTTAACTTCCTTTACATTAATCTGTCAAATTCTCACATCATCTTGTCTTTCTTACTTAAATGCAAATGTTTTTACGTTGTTCATAGTGTGTCTCCAAGTTCAAATATTTAGTTACTTTCCACCCTGCTCTGCATTCTACTTCAAATCCTATCACTATGTTTAAATCTCTAACAAATCCTCATTTGTTTTCATGAAAATTAATCACGATGAATCATTTTTTTATCTATACTAACATTGTTCTCATAATGGTAACTATTATTTCACTGTCACCAATGTGATCACTATCCCCTTCCCTGTTTTCAGTACCATTTTCAACATCAACCATTTTATAGTTGCTCTTTATTGGAGAAAATAAAATGCTCTATTTTTCCCTTAATAAATATTGTACCAAGAGTTTGTTCCATTGAAACTTTAGACAGGAAAAATAAGGTTGTTACAAAGTGCTAGCTCTACTCAGACCTAACACAGAAACCTGGTTATGTGACAGGAATCATAGGAAGAATATTTCTGGAAAAGAAAGCAGAGTTGTAGAAGACTTCGTGCAGGGAAGTGCTTCATGCAATTGTAAACAAAAGTTTAAAAGACCTAAACTTTCATATTTAATGAAAGTTGTTGAAGAATATTTACAAGTGATTCTGAATGGGTTACATTAGCAGGTTTATTTATAAATCCATGGTAAATACTAGAAAAATGGCATCAAATTGTAATAGAGCAGAAAAGGAAATAAAGTTAAAAGTTATAAAGGTTTCAATATGTATGTTGGTAATTTGAAGATGATGAAGATTATTGGACGATATAATGGGATGAATGCCTCAGACACATTAACAATATTGCATGACTCTATAGTGAAATTACACAGAGTGAGAACATTAACAATAACCTTTGACAAAATCTGTTCAGGTATGACTTTATTCTTTAGTATTTCTTTTTGAAAACATTCATTTAATTGAATAAAATTCAATTAGGAACCAAAGATAACCCTTTTCATCTTTGGCATATCCAGTCTCTAAACAGATAGGAGTATAATGGATGAAACTTCTTCCAGGTTTTGCCGCCTCCAGGTATTGTTAACTTCAAGTAATAAGCAGAGCAGTGTATCATATTTGTGGGCATTGATTATTAAGGCCCAATTATCTCCTCAGAAGGACATCCATTAAAAAGCAATCTAAAATAACTTTGTTTCCTTAAATATTAAAAATCTAAAATATTGAGCTTTCTTATCATTTTCACAGCATAGGACACAATATGTAATTACTTCTTTTTACATATCAATATTAGTCACTCTACCTTTCTGATTTTGATACATGCCAAGCTTAAAAAAGAGGAGACAATCCTTACATTTCTCCCATTGTCCACTGCACCTGGGTCATATTACAATCAATGAAATTAATACTTTAATTAAATGATATGGGATGCAAATGTAGATTTTGTTATTTCATACAATAAAAAAATCAAAAGATCCAATTAATAAATAGTTACAGAATTTATTTTTACATGAAGATAATAGTTCAATAATAACTTATAATAACACCCTATTTCATGTTGAGTCAGTGCTGGAATGTGTGTAACAATATTTGTACAAAGAATCTGTATCTTTTTAAAAACAATTGGACATAGTCAATAAAGAAGTGTCTGGCTCAGATAAGAGCTACAAAAATTTCAAAAACTTTTTAAAATGATTCTGAAAGATATTTCTAGAATATTTTAGTTCAATTTTTAGGATCCATATAATTAACTAATATAGTGGTGAGCACTTGTATTCCATGTTCATATACAATATTAAATTTCATAGGAAATAAATATTTTAAAATTTCAAAAGCTATAGTTATTGAATAGTAATATTTTAGAACTGTAAGATTAAACTTTTTTCATTTTTATTAAATTAGGTATTTATTATTTACATTTCAAATGTTATTTCCTTTCTGGGGTTTCTGTCCATCAGTTCTAAATTCTTCCCATCCCCTTCTATAATGGTTGTCCCCTCCACAGGCATTCCCCTTCCTTAAGGCACCCCTCTGTACTTTCTCTACACAAAGTGTCCAACCTTAGTAGGACCAAGGGCTTCCCTTTCCAATGGTGCCCCAATAAGTCTATTCACTTCAGCACATGCAGTTGGAGCCCTGGGTCAGTCCACATAAGCCTTTGGGTAGAGGTTTAGTATGTGGCAGCTCTGATTGTTTGGCAGTTATTTGTTATGGGGTTGCAAGCTTCTTCAGCTCCTTCAGTCCTTTCCTTAATTCCTCCAAAGTGGTCCCATTCTTAGTTCAGAATGCGGCTGGCATTCTCCTCTGTGTTTCACATGTTCTGGCTGAGTACCTCAGGAGGGATCTATATCCCGTTACTCTCAGCATGCACTTCTTAGCCTCATCCATCTTATCATGTTTTGGTATATACATACATACATACATGCACATACAAACACACACAGATATATATATGTACACACACACACACACACACACACACACACACACACACATATATATATATATATATATATATATATATATATATATATATATATATATATATATGTATATATGCACAACATGTCTGGCAGACTCTGAATGGCCATTCCTTCAGTGTCCTAAAAACATTGCCTCCCTAACCCTCTTATGGATATTTTAGTTCCTCTTTAAAGGAAGGAGTGAAGCATCTGCATTTTGGTCCTCCTTCTAGAGTTTCATGTGGTCTTGCATTATACCTTAGGTAATTTGAGCATTTGTGTTAATAGCCTAATATCTACCTATCAATGAGGGTAAACTATGTGTGTTTTTCTGTGATTGTGTAACCTCAATCAGTATGATATTTTCTAGGTCCATCCATTTGCTTATGAATTTTATGCACTCATTGTTTTAGATAGCTGAGTAGTAATTCATTGTGTAAATATACATCATTTTCTGTATCCATTCCTATGGTGAAGGACATCTGGCTTCTTTCCAGCTTCTGGATATTATGAATAAGGCTGCTATGAACATAGTGTAACATGTGTGTTTGTTGTATGTTGCAGCATCTTTTGGGTATATGGCCAGGGGTGGTATAGCTGGGTCCTCAGGCAGTACAATGTCTAATTTTTCAGAAAACTCAGGACTGATTTACAGAGAGGTTGTACAATTTTGCAATCCCAACAAAA
This sequence comes from Rattus norvegicus, assembly GCF_021556685.1. Classification (NCBI taxonomy): domain Eukaryota; kingdom Metazoa; phylum Chordata; class Mammalia; order Rodentia; family Muridae; genus Rattus; species Rattus norvegicus. The sequence goes on from NC_141555.1 coordinate 7,583,708, forward strand.
ATAGAGGAGTGTTCCTCTTTCTCCAAATCCTCACCAACATATATTGTCACTTGAGTTTTTGATCTTGGCCATTCTGACTGATGTGAGGTGGAATCTCAGGGTTGTTTTGATTTCCAATTCCCTGATGACTAAGTATGTTGTACATAACAGAAATCATTTTAAGAAATGATGGTATCCTAACTGTTGATCTGGATGTAGCTGAATGCCAATTGATCCATTTTTATCTCTTTCTTCAAAGTTCAAGTCCAAATGCATCAAGGCAATCCATATAAAACCATATAAGCAGAAGTCAATAGAAGGGAAAGTGTCAGAAAGTTCTTAGAAAATTGGTGCACAGGAGAAAATTTTCAGAACAAAGTACCAAAGGTTCAGACTCTAGAATAACCAGTCAATATATGAAATCTCATCAATCAAAATTTTTTTCTTTAAAGCAAAGTACATTGCCAATAGGACAAAACAGAAATCTACACATTTGGGAAAGAGTTTTACCAACCCTACATTTAGTAGACTGCCATAATAAAAAAAATATAAAGAAAGAATTCAGAAAGGTAAACTCCCACACAATCAAGTAACCCAACTTTTAAACTGGGTTAAAGAGCTAAACCAAGAATTCTCAACTGAGGTATCTCAATAGCTGAGAAAAATATCAAGAAAAATTCAACATCTTTAGGTATCAGAAAAATGCAAACTGAAATGAACTTGAGAGTCAACATTACAACAATCGTGTGACTAAGACAAAAAACTAATGCAGTAGCAGAATAGGCTAGGATGTAGAGATTGTGGAACACTCCTCCACTGCTGTTCGGATTGGTAGCCTTACAGCCACTTTGGATATCAATGTGGAGGTCCAGCGAATATTGCAAGTAGCATTGCTTGAAGACCCAGCTTTACCATTCACTTCAACACAAATAGTCAAACATGATCCACATATAACTGTGACATGTGGTTGAACATGTTCATGGCAGTCTTAATTACATTAGTCAAATGCTGGAAACAATCTTGATATACGTCAACTCAACTGAGGAATAAATACAGAAAGTTTGCTTTATTTAAACAAAGAAATATTACTCAGGTATTAAAAATGATGAAACAAAGAAGTTTGTAGGCACAGGGATGGAGCAGAAAATTAGTGAAGTATGAGATTAAAAAGGACATAACATGGGACATACTTCCTGAGAAGTAGATGTTAGCCCCCAAAGATTAGTATGCGTAATACACAAATCATTTATTACATGGAAGGTAAATTATTACAAGGCCAAACTGTGGATTCTTGTAACCTACTTAGAAGTGAGAGCAAAATGATAATGGAAGACAGAGTGATGGAGGGACCTTGCTATGGGTAGAGAAGGATGGACAAAATGAGGGGAATAGAAACAATATAAAAGAAAAGAGAGAAATCTAGAGGAAAATTGGAATAAATAACAATAAGCATTAGTGGTGGGTGCTGAACCCCAGGAAAGTCGCAGATGTCAGGGATGCAAGAGGGTCCCATAAATTTACTGGGATGATGGTAGTTGAAATACTAAGCAACAAAGAGAAAGAACCACAAGAGTCTTCCTCCTGTTGCTAGACATGCCTACCTGTGAAGAGCAGGTGATGCCCACACAGTTCATAATCTTTAACCTATAAATATCCAAGTCTAAAAAAATGCAAAGCCAAAAAATGAGCAGACACTGAAGGAAAGGCAATCCAGAGACCAACCGACCAGAAGAACAATTTCATCCACAGACTCCAAATCCTCAGACAATTTCTGATGTCAAGATGTGCTTGCAGATAAGACCCTAATATGTCTGTCCTCTGAGGGGATTTGCCATCACCTGACGGTGACAGATTCATATACAGATAACCATTTGCCTGAATCTGAGAGCCAGAAAAGAATGGTTAGGGGATTGCCTGAAGGATCTGAAGGGGATTGAAGCCCAATATGAAGAACAACATTATCAATTAAGTTTATCCTTCAGCGGCTCAGGATATTTATCACAAACAAGTGTATACTGGGCCAGTCCATGACTTCTGCTGCTTAGATCGTAGAGCATAAGTAGAAGGCAACTGCCTCATCTTCCATCTCTGGGAAGGGAGACAATTGGTCCTGTGGAGACGTCATATTCCAGAGAAGGGGGATGGTAGAGGACTAAAATGGAGTTGGAATGGAGATGGGGGAGCACCATCTTAGATAGAAAGAGGATCAGAATAGCTTGGGTGAATCAAGAAAGAAAGACAAATTGGTAAAATGACATTTGAATTGTAAACAAAGGAATCGATTATTGTACACATATAATGTTTATAATATAATACATTTATGTTTCCAACAGAGACATTCACATCTCACTCCTTGAGGACTGTATAGTCACTATCTGTTCTACAGGTTTACTGAAAGCTAAAATCCATAATTTTTGAGATGTATTTATTGAAAATGTACATAGATAAACCCAATCAATATTTTATCTTCTGTCCCTGTTCCTATTTAAATCTTTATTAGCCTTGATAAAAATTAAAAAAGTCTTTCTACTCCATTAGGCTAGGCTTCCATTCTATGACTGAAATTTCACTCATTTTTAGCTGTAAATCTCTATTCCCTGGATTGTCACCCTCTTCCCTGTTTCTTCACATTTGACATTCCTGTTCCTGACAGTGTCCTTCAGCAATTCATAAGTAAAATTGTACTTCCCAAAGTGAGGACAGCGGGCACTAACCTGATCATACAGATGCACAGATGCTGAATTAACATTCAGATTAAAGAAAATAAGTATCAGATTTCCCATTTATGATCTGGGTTAAGTCATCTATCATGACTTTAACAAAATACATTCACTGTCCTAAAAATTACATGCTTTCCTTTTTCTAGTCTGCCAATACACCATATTTTCCTAATGCATTCATGTGTTGAATATTTCCAAATTATCAAGGGTCTCTATACTAGATTAAATCAACATTTGCATATATGTCCTCGAGTTATATCTTTAGGAGTATCCATTTCTACACTCATGAATAAACATCATACTGATTTCTAAAGTTGCTGTAGAAGTTTGCGTTCCGACCAGGAGAATAGCAACGTTCTCCTCTCTCCATAACAAAGTAAAGATAAGTTGGCTCATGTGGTATTAAATAAGGTTTCTGAAAGGGATGAAAAAATGTCAGAATAACTTTTATTTGCATTTCTGTAATGTATAAGGATGATATATATTTTGCATTAGATTCTTAGTCATTTAAGTTTCTTCAATTGTGAATAATTTGTTTAGACATGTACCCAATTAATTATTTTTTGTGTATGCAGAGGTTTAGTTTTTTCACTATGATTTATAGAAACCCATTGCTGAACGTGTACATGGAAAAAATGCTTACTATATTTGAAAATAGCCACTTTAAATTTACTAAGGTCAAATCACATAATGTGCTCTCACTAAACTCACAGAATTGGCACATCTCTTGTAACTAACAGAATTCACTAAGGTCACTGTATGAAACATCCCTATATAATAAAACATTCTTATGTACATAATACTGAGTAATATACTTTAATTGTTTTATTTTTTGAGAATTCCCACCAAAATATTTTGAGATAATTTTCCCATTAATTTTACCTACTTAACTATACTTCTTTGAATCCTACCTTTCTATATCTTCTACATTAAAATACTGTTTAAAAACTCCATGATGATCCCTTACAAATATTGTTCAACCCTCCAACAGAAGTCACTAACTGTCCATAGTGTGTCAGTTAGGGGTAACAGCTTTCAGGCATTTACACTGCATTCTGGATGGTTGACTGGCTTGAAGCTATGCAGGGAACCACAACAGCTGTTTGTCATGAGGTGAGCACTCTGTTTATACAGAAGACACACTTTCCCTATGGTCACACCCATATTTAGGTCACCTACAGTCTCTTTGCACCTTTTTTCAGGGTAGCCTTTGTTCCTTGTGGAAGGGGTATAACATGTATAACCTACTCATCAATAAAATCAATAAAATGAGGACAACAATATAAAGAATGAAAGGAAGAGTTCATTCATGAAAAGTATTAAAAAGATTGTCATAACTTCTGGCCAAATTATTTAAAGAAAGGGTAGAATTAACAAAATTAAAGAGAAGAGAGGAGAGGTGCAGAAAACACTCTTTATATTTACAGTCCCAAATATAGAATAATTTTTAATATAGAATAATTTTTAAACCATTAATGATTTACTGGATGTATTGGATATACCAATGTATAACCACCTCAATATGCATAATTTAGACAGCACTATGCTGAACAATGACAAAGAGTCAGGTATGTAATATCTCCCTCCTAAAATATCATTGGACAACATGTATTCAGTTTATAATTTTGATTATACATTTAAAGAGCATTGAAAGTTTCTTAGACTATTCCATAAAGTAGACAAAAGGATTGAATACATTAAAATTCTATTTTGAATCTGGTGTTATCCAAAAATTGACAGAGAACAAAAGAGAGAGAGTGAGGCAGAGCGAAAATGAGGTAGACAGAAAGGTACAGAGAAAGGTAGAAAGAATTAGAGACAACTGACAGAAAAAGAGGAAGACTGAGTATTACAGCCTAATTTACACCGATACACACATAATCTCAATAAAATCCTTGTGAACAGATTCAAGCCGTCATTAAAATTAATCTTCAACCAGGTAAGCTTTCTTAAAATACCAGACATACAAGTGTGTGTGTGTGTGTGTGTGTGTGTGTGTGTGTGTGTATGTGTTTGTCAAATCTACTTCTAATGTGATCTTTGTGGTAGGAAGTTGCATCTTTAACCCAGAAATTTAGTCAAGGTCTAGTCATTATTATTTTTATTTTTTTAGTCACCTGCACATACATCTTTTTAAAGAATGAATCCTTCTCATTGGAGACCTGAGAAGAGACATGCATTTCCATGATTAATAAACATCATTGCAAGACATCAAAGCAAAATATAAAAAATATAAAAGTGTGAATGGAATAAATAGTTTAGGACAGTGCTATGCCAGCAACTTCTTTCATAGACAGTCTTTGAAGGAGAGCACTGAAATTTTGAATTTCATATATGACTTTTCTGAGACTCTGACTAGAATCAACTCACAACTGTTTGGGATTTTCTTGGCAATTAACCAGTTTGTGAACAGAGTTGAATTCATCACATCCTCTGCCATTAATATTGCTACACAGAGGAACAACTATGCTAAAGTTCTTCACCTGATTTTTCAGACAGAATCCTCATACCATTGTGGACTTCTGTGCTTGTGGGAAGGAAAGTTTGAGAACACCATTTGAGAGTTGGAGATGCAGAAGTGTGAAAGGCCTGTGTGTAGATCATACACAACTTCACAATATTCCTCGTTTTAATAATCATTAGGAAGTGGACTCCTGCAAAATGACATCAGCAGAACTGCATGGTAGAAAAACAGTAATTGATTCACTGGAGATTTAGATGCACTGGATTGTGAAACATGGGCTTAAAGGTAGAAACATGTCAGCACATGAAGTATGGATAATCAAATCTGTGTGATCTGTTAAGCTTCCCTACCTCATGTTTTCAAGCAAACAGCATCAAATTTAAGCACTGAGGAATAGAATAAAAGCCATTTTTTTTTGAAAATCCAAGTCACAAGAAAATACTGTCCTCCTCCATGATGCACATCAACTCCCAGATGCACTGACCTTCAGCATGCCTGAATGTTTGCTGTCAGCATGGGGTTTACTGCCACCCTTTTCATAACAGCAGAGCTACAATCTGCTTTGGCCACATCATTAGCTCCCCATTCTGTTTTAGGGAGATTAGATCACTGTGTCTGCCTATGAAGTCTTTGATTACCTATAAAGTCCCAAGGGACTATTCTCACTCCAGTGAGCTGTTGTAAGTAATCTTGAATTGAATTGGTGTTGTTAGTGGCTGTGATGTCTACAAATCCCAGAAGACCATGCTTGAAAGGGTGTGGATTGAGGACTTTTTCGGTATTTCTGCAATAGTTGAAGGTGGGCTCGATGAACAGGAAGATTTTCACAGACTGGGTCTTGCAGTTCTCATACTCCTGAGCTGTGCTGTGAGGCTGTACCTTCCCTGAAAAGAACATTCAGTTTAAGGTAATGGTCTATTGAAAAATGCCAATCTCGGGTTGGGGATTTAGCTCAGCGGTAGAGCACTTGCCTAGCAAGCGCAAGGCCCTGAGTTCAGTCCTTAGCTCCGGAAAAATGCCAATCTCTATGTATTCTTAACAATGCATTATACTTGAAGCCCATAGAAAAGATGGAAGAAAGAAGCTTTTACTTTTTCTAGCTTGCACTCACATTGCTACCAAACCCTCACAGACAATAGAACTTCCTTACTGAAGATTTCACAATATAATAATGACCAGATGAGACATCAAGGCTTGCAGACTGATCAACTACTGGATTCTTGGACTTTCCACATATCCATCCATTGTTAAATTATGTGGTCCACAGCCTGTTATCATTGTGATAAATCCCTTTTATCTGTACAGAGAGATTCATCCTCTACTCTGTTAGGGAACAGCTGCTCATACACCAGGAATCCAGAGAAGACCTTTTACAGCAGTTTGTGTCTGGTAAGAATTTCAGCTCAGTTACAAATTACCAATGCCCCCATTCCCTTTGCATGATTTTCATATGATGCTTTGATTTAGTGCTTCTTATTTCCTATAGTTATTGGCAACAGAATTCAAATAGCAAAAGTAACCTATCAAGGAAATGCAAAGTAATATATTTGCATGAGTGCATAAGGAAGTATTATAGGATTAAGAAGAATTGGAAAACTAGATTTCCTTCCTTCTATGGACCAAGACCAGGAAACCACAAGTAAATAAAAATCTGAGACAAGTTGTCTGGTTTGTTCTTTACTTCAATTATGGGGCTCATAGTAAAAGAGGTCAGGTCTCAAGAGTTGGCACAAATTTCCTTAATTGCTGAGCCAGGTCAACTGCTGAATACCTCATTCATGAACCTGAAGAAAGTCTGTATGCTTCCTGCTATAATATGTACATAAATCTATGTATCATTCATAGGATGGACACTTTTTGCTGTTGGTTTGAAATCAACAGTCTGAACAGACACAGAAATTCTTCTTTCACACATTAATTCTCAGGCTGATGGTTGGTCTCAGAAGTTCAATTCTGGAGTTGCTTTACAAGAATCACTCACTGATCTGAAAGAAACACTTTTTAAATGTTGGGAGATCTTCTAAAACAATATCAACCATCCTTCTCCCTTCCCAGTTTTGAACTGAATCATTCTCCACCAAGAATCTGTAGTCTGTGCTGCAGGCTCCATACCCACAGACTAGTTTGAATCCTGCTCTTAGGACAGCATTTATGATATATTAGCATGATTCCCTTACCACTTTCAACCCCAGTAGAGTTTTTAAATTCTTAATTTAAACTGATGAGTCTAATCTACATCATAACACAGGATTAGATTTGACAGTTCTGCTCCAACCCTTACAATAAGAGATGCTGTGGTATGATGCTGTATCCACTAATGCCCTCATGGATGACTGGCAGTTTAGACAATAAGCATTCCTATCTCATGTATGTATTCCTGTAGTTCTCACAAAACTTCTCCCTTTGGTTGACTTCGATCCAATTCAACTAATACAGCACAAAAGGAAGGATAAAAGTCATGGGCAGGACCTGGGTAGATAGTTCAACCATTTTGAGGACTCACTAAAAGGATAACCCAGTTCCAGGAGGAATTCATGGACCCTGATTGGATTCTGTGGGAATTGCATGTATGTGGTACATAGCACTTACATCAAGCGAAACACTTATGTATAAAAAAATAATAGCAATAATAATGGTAATGATAATAATCTGAACCAAACAACTATCCAAAATAGACACCAAATACTTATTCAAGGCCAACAACATAAAAACTAAGTATAAAAAAGGTTTTTAAAAACATGGAATTCATTATCTCTTCTATGTGGTTCCCACTGCCACTATATTTTAAGAAACCAGAGAAAGATTAGGTCTGACTTTCCTGATTTTTATTTCTAATCCATTGGTGAATGTTTTCATTTCTTCAGAGTCAATAGAGTAATTCTGTTGATTTTCTCATTAATTTGTTCTATGTGATCATTCCTAAAGTACTATATTTTAGGAGTAGCTAAATATATGACCACAAGGATACAGTATGAATTCCTTTTACATCATGAAATTCATATACAGAGTAGGCCACACTAGCCACATCATAGGCGAATCCACATGTGTACCTCTTGCTTGCTGGGAACAAATGTGAATCCCAAGGGCCCTGCAATTCCAGTGATCTATCTGTGCATATGGTTTCTGGGATTACATTATGCAACACTACAAATGAAAATACATGTTTCTTATGAGTTGAAAAACACATTTTATTCTGAAAAATATATATTAATTTTTTTCAAAAGGGGCTTAAATGATAGTCATAATGTAATGTGCATGATATTAAAAGCACTGCAAATTCACCAAAAGAACAAAAATAAATTAAGAATGAATAATAACACTTCCAGCCAAACCAACAATACTAATACCTGAAGCAAACACAACTCAAATCAAAAACAAAAGACAGTAATTGAGCTAAGCAGAATTCTCCTGCTAAAGATTTAGCACCACAGTCGTACCCTGTGGCTGTCCTTGGGAACATAGTGGAAAGGCAGTCAGTAACCAATTGTAATACATTTTAAAAGGTGAATCTAGCTATGCCTTTTTGGGCCCATTACAGGTCATGGTCTCCCAAAGCTAATATGAGACTTGTACAGAAATTGGTTTCTAGACTTTGAAATTCTCTTGGCTGTTTTCAAATAAGAAACTTGAAAATCCCTCATAACAAGAACAAATTAATCCTCTGAGACACCTCCTGGATGCTCAGAAGCTCTTGATGTGCTTCAACATTTCTTAGAAATCCTCCTATGTTCATGTTCAGCATGAATGGAATTCCAGTCTCTGAATGGAAACTCACTTCCCTTTTCTACCTAGACTACAGCATTTACTTAGCTCAAATTTTTATACTACAAAGGAGATAAACATTTCAAAAATTCATCCTCTCAATGTATACCACTAAATTTATAGCATGTAATTTCTACAATTCAAAGTCTTCCTCATGCATATTTCCTGAAGCCCTTAGCTTTGTTTTGTCTAGTAATGACCTGGTTCAATACTACAATCATGAGACCTGAGCAACTGCGATTTCATAAAATCAAAATTAAATCACTACACATCTCTGAAATGCTGTTTAAAGTGGGATTCATAGTTACTGTTTTCAAGTCATCCCTATTAAACTTTAAAATGTAAGCATTATTCATTCACAGAATGCTTTCTCAAGAAAGGAGGAGGAATTTTAAATTTTTCATTGAGTTTGGGTTTAACTTACTTGTGGAGAATACACTTCATATCTTGTATAAATCCAACCTGCAACACAAAACACAGAGGAAGTCAATTATTTATGGGTTATGTGTTTGTGTGTGTGTGTGTGTGTGTGTGTGTGTGTGTGTGTGTGTGTGTGTCTGTGTATGTGTGTATGTGTGTATGTGTGAGTCTGTGTGTGTGTGTCTGTGTGTTTGTGTATGTGTGTGTGTGTGTCTAGTATCTAGGTCACTCCACAGTAAATCGTGCTAAGTTTTGGAGAGGCACACTTGTTCAAAGGTACCATGGCCTCCTTTGTTTTGCATGCCTCTTTAGCATATCTAATCACTTCAAATTGCAGTATTTACTTATAACTCTGGGGCACAGACTAAATTCATAATATCCACCAATCTCCATAGGGACTCAGAGCTGATTGATAAATAATTTTTGGAGTATTTAGATTCAAATTTTGTCCCAAAACTCATTAAGTATTTATTGTCCTCAAAACTCAAATCTAAGTGGTAATTTGGACTTTTGAGTTTCATGCCCAAACCTCATCCACTATATGCACTCACTCCACTGTTGACAAGTTCAAGCTGTGCTTTCCGAATGTCATGTTTGCTGTGACTACCTAGCTATAAGTACATGTGATACGCAAGTGAGTTCTAATATAGATTTCTTTTTTTTTTTTTGGTTCTTTTTTTTCAGAGCTGGGGACCGAACTGAGGGCCTTGTGCCTCCTAGGCAAATGCTCAACCACTGAGCTAAATCCCCAACACCCTAATATAGATTTCTTAATACTCAATGGTTCTGATCAGAATCTGTGAAGTTGGGAATCAATCACTTTGTGCTAAATGTAGGTTGCAAACTGCCTCTGGATAATTTTTGAATAGCATCTACTATATATGCATGTGCTTTTTAGGTGGTTTTTCTTTATCTATTAACACTCCAAATACCAGAGCATCAGATTTTTTTAAGTTTCCACGTGAAGTGATTTCTTGTCTGTCCTGGCTTATAAATGTGTGGGGATACTAGATCAATCTGTGTAGCCCTACAGAATTCTTCTTTATATATTATCTTCTATGGATGTTGTAATATCTACAACCTTTGTTACACAGCCTTTGATACAACTTCTTTCACGTGTCTAAAAGAAAATATTTAGAGCAGATGGATCCTGTAATATTTTGGATATTACATGATTCCCTTAACTGAAATAAGTCTATGCATGCTTATTCAGGCCCAATAAGATCCATGGGGAGACACCCAGACTAAAAATGTCAACTACTACTCAGATGTCCTCTATGTACAGAGTCTGAGGAACAGTACTTCAGTTCAGGTGTGGATCTGAAGAATACTCAGTTATTTTCCAAATTAAAACAAAACAAAACAAAACAAATTACTAAGACAAGGATTGAGGCAATGCTTTCATCTATGTAGAACATTAATATCAGCCTCACAAACAAATGTGTGATGTGAATTAATTTCAACCAAGTACTGCAGAAGGAATAATATACTTTTTTGTATGGTCTCTCCTGATTAGGTTATGATATCAATACAGTTGTCAGTGACAGATTTTCAAGCACATATGAACATCTGAAGACTCCAGGAGAGTAACCCTTGCTCAACAAAATAATCTTCATGTTATTTGTGATACTGCCCAGGACCATTTCTTGCTATGTTTAGTACCACAAAGCCTTAATCTTGTATGTTCAAGACAAAGAGTAAGAGAACTTAATGCATGTCCAAGGGAGTAGCCCTGTCTCCATTCTTATCATAAAATTCAATGGCATGTCCAGGAATCCACTGAAGATAAAATTCAATACTCTACCCTGAGAGTCAAAGCTTTTATCCCTGTAGCTCTTATTTGTATTCTTCCTCATTTAGAATGAAATAAAGAACTCATAGTACACTAGCTGCATGATTGACAATTCCTGGCTCTCTGCCAAAAATTCATCAGATACTCCTGAAACTGGGTCTCTTCTTTAGGAATCCAGAGCCTTCAGGTCATAAGTCCTACTCCTAGAAGGCCTGAGACAAGACCACCTCCTTTAGGAAGCTCCTCAGAACCTGCCCGATGCTCTCCCTTTCCCTTTCCCACCAGCTAATTTATGTTTTCATTTCTATAACAAGAAAGTTTCTTAATTTCTTCTTCCTCTGTCTTTTGTCTCTCCATGCTCTCTGTTTTCCTTGTAAATAGTTAGATCATCCTGAAAAACATGTCTGTGGGTAAACCAATAAGCACTAACTAAATGCCACAAGGACAGTTTCTGTTTCCATAACACTAGTGACATCACAGAGAATAACATGGAAATTCCAGCATGCATTAGAGTATCCAGAAGAGAGTCCCCTTCTACAAGACATAATTACCCATTAACTACATCTTATCCAAAGAAAAAAGCCAAGTTGCCCTTTCAAGGATCTTTGCCTGAGACACAAGGGAAGACTTTCTATCAGTATCCCTTCTAACCCAGAGATACCACTGATCTATTGTATTTTTTTACCACCTTCAAGCATGAATAGTGAAGACTCAATTTTCAAACACAGCCCAGAAATCATCCTCCGCACCTTAGTTAGCACACTCAACATAACAAAGAAGAAAATAAACAGAAAACATAGTTTAGAATGCTTGTCAGTGATGCGATGATTCAACACAGTTAATCCATCTCAGGGTAAATCTTCTGTAGCTAAATGACCATTTTCTCAAAATTCATCTAATCCTCATGCTAAGTAATATTGGAGGGTTGGGATGATGTCTTCACAGTAGGCCAGGTACATAGATAAATACAATAAATCAAAGACATGGGGAAGATCCATACACTACAACAGTTTGGATAGGGGAGTAAAAAATACAGAAAACATATAAATTCTGATAAAATTCCCTCAGAGCCTCAAAAATTACTTATTTTACCCATGAGGCTGGTTGTGATGTGATCAGTGGTACACAGTTCAGGCTTCAGGTGCATTGATTAACACAGGTGTAATTTGAGTCATCAAAAGCAAACTCTTAGAGAAAGCATAATGGGTCAATCATGGAATGAGCAATTAAGAAGTCAAACTGAAATATAGAGAGGTATCATGTTGAAGACACAGACAGACAGAGACAAAGAAATAAAGACAGACAGACAGACACACACACACACACACAAACACTCACACACACAAAACTAAGAGGCAGTCAAAGGGATAAAGATGTTGTAGATCATTGGTAAGGATCTTCAGCCAGGGAAGAAAAGTCAAATTCATCATGTGGGAGCCACATTGAACAACTTCTATACTCCTGAAAGGCAATCACTACTACATTTATGTAAAACATCCATTAGGACAATACACACAGGGAAGGGTAATGTAAGGGAAGAGACTAGGTATTATTACATGATGCATGTTTATTAAAACCCCGTGTTACCTTTCTCCTAATGCTGTCATTTCCTGTAAAGAGAAGCCAGTCCATGGTCAGCCTGGCATGCATTTCTTGGATCTCTGAAAATTTTCCTTCCATACATGATCGTTGGCCCCTAGGCTTGTTGGGAGTTGTTGAATATTCTATGTCTTCTCAGTTGTTAAAGTTTTAGTCTAGTAGATTTGGACACCAATTCTATTTTAATTGTGGTTTCCAGAAGAGAGCACGTTCAGATCACATTAGATTTTATGAGAGAATCAAGTGCATAAACTCCCATGAAATATGTTATCATTAGTAAAGACTGTTGCAGAAAAGCAGAAAAATAGGACAGAGAGTCAGATAGACACAGACAGAGATAAGACAGAGAGACAGAGAAAGACACAGACACAGAGAGAGCATGAAAGAATATGACTTGTGATCATGAAGCCATAGAAGAATTTGTGAATCTAGAATAAAAGTTAAAATGTCTGCCTGTAAATCCCAGTAACTATGAAAGAACCCTGGAGCCAGTTGTGCTATTGAGATTTCATACAGATTGACCTATACCAATGGGAGACACTAGACCTCCATTAGCAAATCCTTAGCCTGGAAAATGTAGTTATGTTTGTCCAGAAAAAAAAAAAAAACAGACTTGTCCCCTCTGTCTGCCTCTCATTACTCTGATCTCCCATGTCACAAGAGGCTGAATGGTCTTTGACATACACTGAAATGCAGCTCACAAGGGACAGAATCTATTTTAAATGGTGCTTCATCTGAGCCTACCCTTGGATTGTGGATAGTACTCAGGAAGTGAACTGACAGTTTACACTTTGCCTAGCTTGGTGTCACAGTTCAGACATGAAACTCCCACTCTGTGATTGTCAACACTTCCATGTTTCCATTGGGTGGGCAGTGTCACAGTGACCTGATGATGTCTTGTCACACCTCTCATATGCTTCATGTGACCAAGTTGATAGCCTCATTCAGTTTATTCACAGATCAACAGGATGCAACTTTGCATCAGAGCCTTCATGCCTGGCCACAGAATCCAAGAGAAAAATGTCACAGTTAACAGTGATAATGTAGCCATGCCAGGGCATTTCCTCCAAGTTTTACTTTCAAATGTATTATTTTATTACAGATTATGCTACCCTTAATAGAAGGTCATGTTGTGGGAGAACATTTGGATGCTGCCCCATCCACAGTTTATAGATTTCATACATGAACTTCTTTCAGTGACAAGGTTTCTGTAAACTTGCATACAAACTATCCATTTAAGCACACAAACAGAAACACAAACACACACACACACACACACACACAGATGGTGTATGGATAATAGAGAATAGCTTATTGAAGGAAAGTTATCTCATTTGGTCTACAATATAAAACGTGGAGGGTTTCACTAAAATCTATTACCCTTGAAAGGAGGATGGGAAAATGGGAAAGAATTGTGAGTCGTGCTTTCCCCACAACTTGGCCACATTAACAATGAAGTATGAGACAATAGGTCTGCATGATCAAAGCCAAAGTCCAGCAACATACACAGTCAATTGAATGTGAATACAACTCATCTCTCTGATCAATAATGGAAGAGTTCAGGTGTTTCCCACACCTCTCCTGCATAGTATTTCAGTGTACCCCAATGCTAGCACACTGAAGGATATGTAAGAACATTCCTGAGAGGTGATCTTTTGACCAAGCTTCATATAGAGATGAAGCAAGAGTGTCAGCATTCCCAGAGCTCTGTTCAGCAGGGGGTGCTGATTTCCTCTGGATCCCTTAGCAATGTTTCAGTAATCCAAAGAGTCAGATTTCTCAGGCATATTCACATCTGCACATGGTGTATCTTGGCTTCACAACACCAGAGCCTGTAGTTACAGAAGCCATGATGAAAACTGCAAACTCCACCAGCCTACATTTCTTTGGCAGATGCCCAGAATCAGTGATAGGTCTCTATAGACCCACGACTATAGATAGGCATGTCTTTAGGGGTATAACACAGTTATTTAGTTTCCCCAACTACTGTTTAGAACACGTAGGGAAGTCAGGGAGGAGCCAGTTCGTGTTCTAGTTTACTAACTGACAGTTCTTCACTGTAGTTGAAAACTGCCTTCCATAGGACATTGTTAGGACAAAACAGAAAAGAACAGATTTGGAAAAAGTCTACACAAATCCACCATCTAATAGAGGGCTATAACAAATACATACAAAGAATGCAAGAACTTAGACTTCAGAGAGACAAATAACCCTACTAAAATTATGTTCCAGAACTAAACAAAGATTTCTCAAATGAAGAACATCAAATATCTGAGAAACATCTAAAGAAATGTTCAACATACTTAGTCCTCAAGGAAATTTAAATGAAAACAACTCTGAGATTCCACTTCACACTTGTAAGAATGTCTGAAATAAAAAAAACTCTGGAGACAGCAGATATTGATAAAGTTGTCAAGGAAGAGGAATGATTCTTCTTCGTTTGTGGGATTACTAACTGGTTCAACCATCTGGAAATGAGTCTGGAGATTCCTCAGAAAGTTGGAAATTGCACTACCTGAGGACCCAGATATACCTATTCTGAGCTTATTACCAATGGATGCTCCAATATGCAGAAAAGACACATGCTCAACTATGTTCATAGCAGCCTTATTCATGATACCAGGAGCTAGAAGGAAGCCTAATAGCACTCATCAGAGGAATGGATACAGAAAATTTAGTACATCTACAGAATGGTATACTATTCGGCTATCAAAAGCAGTGATTTCAAGAAATTCATAGACAAATGGATTGAAATAGAAAATATAATACTAACTGAGGTAACACAACCACAGAAAAACACACATGGTATGAAATCTCCGAAACTAGATATTGCCACAAAAGCTCAGATTACCGAAGATGCAAATTACAGACCACTGGTATCTCAAGAAGGACACCCAAAATGTGCATTCTTCACTCTTTTTAAAAGGGGGAACAGAAAAATCTAAAAATTTAGAATAGAAACTGAAGGAATCCCATTCTGAGCATTACGTCCACATGGAAATATATATATGCCACAAAAACCTGATAAGATTGAAGAAGCTAAGAAGTGCATGCTGCCAGGAACCAGATATAGACATTTCTTGAGAGACAGAGCTAGAATCTGTCACATAGAATAGTGAATGATTGTGGCAGAGCGGTGAAATGAAAACGGATCTCTTGTTGGTATATTTTGGGAAAGAATTACAAGACCTGAAGGGGATTTCAACCCTATAAGAACAACAAAGCCAATGAACCAGAGCTTTCTGGTATTAGACCAATATTCAAAGATTGTAAATTGACAGACCTATGGCTCCAACTGCATATGTAGCAGAGGATAGCCTTGTTGGAAACCAATGGAAGGAGAAGTTCCTGGTCCAACCTAGGTTTAACTCTCAGTACAAGAGAATATCAAGGTGCACTAAGGGAGGTTATAGTAGAAGGGTAGGGGGACCAGTTCGGGCTCTTATGGAAAGGAAACTGGGAAAAGAAAAACGAAATTTCAAATGCAAATATAGAAACATCCGATTAAAAAAACAATAAAATTTGCTAAAAATTAAAAAAATGTAAGAAATTAAAGAAAAGAAATCTACCAGCTAATTACACATATTGACTCAGAAATCTAAAGGATCATTGTGAGGGAATGGTAATCAGAGTAATAATAGTGGAAAGACTGAGGTGATGAAGTCTCAACTAGAATCACTTCTCTCTCCCAGATGTCAGTGTTAGATACAAACTGCACGATAGGAATCCAAACCATGGAGGAGTTTACACTGAGTTGCAGACACAATAATTGACTTTGCCTTCTTCCTTAGCACCTTTTTTCTTCAGTGCAATAATAATAAAAGCCTTGATCTCGCTGGAAAACAACTGTTACCATCCCAACCTCTGGTTTTTTGAATAAAGAAAATAATTATTTAACTCTCTGACTTTCAGGAACCATTACAAGAAAGGAAATCCAGATGCTTCTAAGAGTATGACAGTTCCCAATTCCCGTATGTAGAAGGCTCAGATCAAGGCTATCTCTTCAGTGGAACCACTCAACCCCTACCCAGAATCACTGAGTATTCCCGAGGACCACATATTTCTTCCTTTTTCTATACCAAGACTGAAGGGCAGCTTCCTTCTTCCCATCTCTGATATCTTTATCCTCTTTCTTCTCCTTCCCAAATGGCTATTTACTCTGAATAGAAGGCTAATTGGTAAACCATAGAGGTACTGAAGGAATATCCGAAGTGCAGTTGAAGACATGACAACATTTGTGACATCACAGAAGAAGATAGGGCTCTCCAGGATACAAGAGATTTTTCAGGGAGGGCCTAATGTTGATGTCACTAAGAACTGCCATGGCCTACCTGCTGAACAGCTTTCCTTACATTCACCAGATTCGAGGGTGCCCTTTCCAGGAGTGTCTCCTGTGACACAGGGGAAACCTTTATGCACTACATCTCTACAGCTAGAGACTTCATTTGCTTCATTAGTGGTTACATGCTCTGAATGGAGAAAGTTGGTCAGGGGCTTGGCATGGGTAGAAATGTTCTAAAAATGTGGAGTGGAGGAGATACTTCTGGATAATAATATTATTCAGTGGACAATTCCTGTGACATATGATTCAATTTCTTAGGCTTTCTCTGTTTCCCAAAGGCTAGTGTTTTCACTACAGACCTTTGAGTGAATATTTTATTACATTTTCTTATTGTACAGTCCTTTATATATATATATATATATATATATATATATATATATATATATATTCCTGAATGTGTATTCAAAATTTCTGTTTTCCAATTCAAGTTTTTGCAATGATTTTGAAACAAAGGGGGCACAAATATAGAGTGAGTATAACATTGTAAATACTGTGTACCTTCTTTAAATGATAAACTCCCAAATCCTTATTTTATCCCAAAATTACCATACATCATTAAAGAAAAGGTCATCATGGATGATAGAATTCGGTTCCCTAGTTCCTTTTGATAACAATTCTGCATTATGTACATTACTGTGTTCTCAGGAAGAGACTTCAGGTTTTTGGATATTTTACCATGATTCTTTCTCCGGGCCAAACATAAGATTCAGGATGATGTTCAGGAGGAGGAATATCTTGAGGTCCAGTGAAACTTCAGCTTCATTAGGTTCCTAAGAACAGTAGAAAGTCTATTTGGCACTGTCATTTTTGGATTCTACTTTCTTGACCTTGTTTCCCAGAATCCATGTTAAAATTTCTTCTTACCTCATAGCTGTAATTTACATATATATATATATATATATGATATATATATATATATATATATATATATGATATAGATATAGATAAAGATAGATATATCAGCCACCAAGGCTAGATAAGACTGATGAAGATTAGAATTTCATGATTAGAAGAAACGGATAAAGGTCTTTCATGAGAGACACAGCTAGAGCATGTCAAATACAGAAGTGAATGGTAGTGGCAAACCAGTGAACTGAAAACAGATCTCTTGTTGTTAGATTTTGAGAAATGATTACAAGAGCTCAAGGAAGTTTCAATCCAATAAGAAAAACAATGCAAACGAACCAGAGGTTTCTGGTACTATACACATATTCAAAGATTGTACATGGATTGTACAAAGATGGATATACCTATGGCTCCAACTGCATATGTACCAGAGAATGGCCTTGTTGTGCAACAATGGAAGGAAATACCCTTGGTCTGAACTAGTATTTATTACCAATTCAAGGAAATGTCAAAGGGCATTAAGGGGGATTATACAAGAAGGTGAGAGGGACCAGTTAGGTATCTTATGGACAGGAAACTGGGAAAGGCAAAATGAATTGTAATGTAAATATGGAAAATCATATAAAAAAAGCAAAAAATTGCTAAAACTTAAAACAAATTAAAATAGTTAAAGATAATACAACTGCCATCTAATCAAACCTATTGACTGAGAAATCAAAAGGGTCACTCTCAGGCAATGGGAGTCAGAGTAATACTAGTGGAAAGACTGATATGATGAACTAGAAACATGTCTCACTCCCTAATACCAGTATCAGACACAAACTGTGCTATAGGTATCCAAATAATCAAGGAGTTTACTCTGAGATGAGGACACAATAATTGTCTTTTACTTCTTCCTTAGGACCTTTTTCTTCTGGGCAAAAAAATAAAAGCCATGAGCTCTAAGGAACAGAACAGTGTCCTTCCCAACACCTGGCTTTTGGAATTAAGATATTAATGATATAAACTCTCTGACTTACAGGAACCACTAGAAGCAGAGAAGTCCAGATGCTTCTGACAGGCTCCGCGCTCCTGATCACATGTGTGGAAGGATCATATCATTTCTATCTCTTCAACGTACCTACTCAACTCCTACCAAGGACTCAGTGAGATTTCCCAGTGTCCACATATTTCTTCATTTTTTTAATACCAAGACAGAAGGCCATCTTTGTTCTTCCCATCTCTGAGTTTTTCATCCTCTTTGTTCTCACTGCCAAATTGTTGTTTCCTCAGAACTACAGGTCAATTAGTAAACCGTTAGGTACTGAAGGAATATCCAAGAGGCATTTGAAGACACAACAACACTTGTGACATCACAGGAGAAGCTAGGGCTCTCCAGGATACAAGAGATTTTTCATGGAAGGCCTATTGATAACGTAACTGGGAACTGCCATGGCCTACCTCTAAACACCTTTCCTTACATTGAACAGTTTCGAGAATGCTTTTCCAGGAGTGTCTCCTGTGACACAGGGAGAACCTTTATGTACTCCATCTCTCTAAGGCTAGAGACTTCTCTTTGCTTCACTAGTGGTTACATACTCTGAATAGAGAACAACAATGCCAATGAACCAGAGCTTTCTGGTAATAAACGAATATTCAAAGACTGTACTTGGACAGACATATGCATTCAAATGCATATGTAGCAGAGGATGTCCTTGTTGGGCACCTATCGAAGTAGAAGGCCTTGGCCCTCCCTGGGTTTGACTGGAGGTTAAAGGAAATGTGAAGGAACAGTTACGTGGTTTATAGAATAAGTGGAGAGGGACCAGTTAGGGATATTATGGGGGGAAACTCTTAAAGTAAATAATATTTTAACTGTAAATATCAAATTTATTTGTTTAAAAAAACAAATAAAATTTGAAAAAATAAAAAAATAAAATAAGAAATAAATGAAAAGAAAACTGCCAGCTAAGCACAGCTATTGACTCAGAAATCTAATGGGTCACTGTCAGGGAATGGTAGTCAGAGATATAATAATGGGAAGACTGAGATGGTGAAGTCTCAACTAGAAGCACTTCTCTCTCCCAGATATCAGTGTCAGACACAAACCGCACAATAGATCACTAAAGAATGGAGGAGTTTGCTCTGAACTATGAACACAATTCTTGTCCTTATTTTCTTCCTTAGGTCCTTTTTCTTCTGGTCAAAAAGAGTAAAGGCCATGAGCTGTCAGGGAAACAACTGTGCCCTTCCCATCTCTTGTATTTTGGAACAAAGAAATGAATGATATAAACTCACTGACTTCCAGAAACCAGAAGAACAGAGAAGTCCAGATGCTTCTGAGAGGACCCAAGCTCCTGATTCATATATGTAGAATGCTCAAATCAATACTATCTACTCAGCAATACCACTCAACTTCTACAAAGGAGTCACTGAGCTTTCCCAAGCACACATATATCTACCTTTTTTTAGACCAAGACAGAAAGGCAGGTTCCTTTTCCCCATTTCTGATCTCTTCATCCTCTTTGTTCTCACTCCCAAATGGCTCTTTACTCTGAATTAGATGCCAATTACTGAACCCTAGGGGTACTGAAGGAATACCTGAGAGGCAGTTGCAGTAAGGACAACACTTGTGAAATCACAGAAATATCTATTATTCTCCAGGATACAAGAGATTTTTCAGGGCAGCCTAATGATGATGTCACTGAGAACCACTATGGCCTACCTGCTAAGCAGCTTTCTTAACATTGACCAGATTTTAGGGTGCCTTTTCCTGTTTAACAGTGGAAACCTTTACATACTACATCTTTCTAAAGCTAGAGACTTCACTTTACTTCATTAATGGTTACATGCCATGAATGGACAAAGGTAGTCAGGGGCTTAGCATAAATAGAAAAGATTTAGGAACATAGAGTTGAGGAGATTTTTGTAGATAATATTTTATTCCCAGGTTCTTTCCTGTAACACACAGTTAAATATCCCAGGTTTTCTCTATTTCCCAAAGGTCAGTATTTAGCCTACAGACCTTAATTGAACGAATATTGTATTTCACTTTCTCATTGTACATCACTTGATAAGAGACTTTATTAATATTCCTCTATATGTACTCAAAAATTCTGTTTCCAATTACATTTTCAGCAAAGTAAAGGACAAAATGACTATAGAATTCAGTTCTCTAGTCCTATTTATTATCAGTACTACACTATCTACCTTCCTGTGTTCCCATTGATAGACTTGAGGGTCAGATGTTTTACCATGATTCTATCTGAAGGCCAAACATAAGATAGCGGAGGATGGGCAAAAAGAAGAATGGCTTGAGGACCAGCGAAACCCCAACTTCAAAAGGTTCATAAGAACTGGAAGGAGTGTATTTCCCATTGTCATTTCTGAACTCTTCTTTCTTGACCTAGTTGCTCATAATCCATGTTACCACTCCACCTAACCACACAGCTGTAAGAGCAACCAAACATATATATATATATATATATATATATATATATATATATATATATATATATATATATATCAGCCACCAAAACTAGATAAGATTGATGTAACTAAAAAGTGCATTCTGCCAGCAACCAGATATAGGACTTTCCTGAAGACACAGGTAGACAATGTCAACTACAGAGGTGAATGCTAGTGGCAAACCAGTGAACTGAAACAGACTTCCTGTTGGCAGATTTTGAGAAAGGATAACAAGAACTGAAGGAGCTTTCAATCCCATAAGAACAACAATGTCAATGAACCAGAGCTTTCTGGTACTAAACCAATATTAAATGAATGTACACGGACAGAGCTATGGCTCAAACTACATGTGGCAGAAGATGGCCTTGTTCATCACGAATGGAAGCAGAAGCTATTGGTCATCTCTAGGTTTGTCTCCCAGGACAAGGGAATGTGAAGGAACAGTCAGGGGACTTAGAGAAGAAGGGGAAGGATACGGGTAGAAATCTTATGGGCAAGAAAATGGGGAGCAAATTACATTAAATGCAAATATAGAAAGGTCAAGTTATAAAAAGCAATAGAAATTGCTAAAACATAAGAAAAATTAAATAAAAGAAGAGAAAACTGACAGCTAATCATACCTATTGACTCAGAAAAGTAAAGTGCAAAAACTGAGATGATGAAGTCTCAACTAATAGTACTACTGCTTCCCAGACTGCACCATAGATATCCAAACATGGAGAAGTTTACTCTGAGCTAGGGACACAATACCTGTCTCTCCCTTTTTCCTTAGGATCCATTTTTCTTTTCAAAAAGAGTAAAAAAACATGAGCTCTTTGGAAAACAACTGTGCCTTCCCAACTCTTGACTTTTGTAAGAAAGAAATTAATGATATAAACTATCCGATTTCCAGGAACCATAAGAACAGGGAAGTCCAGATGCTTCTGAGAGGCTCCCAGTTCCTGATTCCTGTAGTTGGGAGGTTCAGATCAAAGCTATCTCTTTAGCAATCCCAGTAAATCCCTTCCAAGTACTCACTGAGCTGTACCAAGGACCACATATTTATTCCGTTTTTCATACGAAGACAGACGGCCAGCTTCCTTAGTTCTCCCCATATCTGATATTTTCATCCCCTTTGTTCTCCTTCCCAAATGGCTGTTTACTCTGAACTAGAGGCCAATTAGTAAACCCTAGAGGTACTGAAGGAATATCCGAGAGGCAGTTGTTGCTACAACAATTGTGACATCACAGAAGAAGCTAGGGTTCTCCAGGATACAAGAGATTTTTCAGGAAGGGTCTAATAATGATGTCACTGAGGACTGTCATACCCTAACTACTACACAGCTTTTCTTACATTGACCAGATTACAGGGTGCCCTTCCCAGGAGTGTCTCCTGTGATACAGTGGAAAACTTTACATATTACATCTCTCTAAAGCTAGAGACATCTCGTTGCTTCATTAGTGGTTACATGCTCTGAATGGACAAAGTTAGTTAATGGCTTGGAATGGCTAGAAAAAATTTAAGAACATAGAGTGGAGGGGATTCTTCTTGATAATATTTTATTCCCAGGTTTATTCCTGTGACATACAGTTCAATATCCCAGGTTTTCTCTATTTCCCAAAGGCCAGTATTTTATCTACACACCTTAATTGATTGAATATTGTATTTCACTTTTTCATTGTACATTCCTTGATAAGAAACTTTATTTTTATTCCTGTATGTGTACTCAAAAATTCTGTTTCCAATTCTATTTTCATCAAAGCAAAGGACAAAATGACTGTAGAATTCAGTTCTCTAGTTCTTTTTGATATCAGTACTATACTATCTAAATTCCTGTGTTCCAATTGCTAGACTTGAGGGTCAGATATTTTACCATGATTCTTTCTGAAGGCCAATCAAAAGATAGAGGAGGATGGGCAGAAAGAAGAATGGATGAGGAACAGTGAAACCTCAGCATCAATAGGTTCATAAGAACAGCAGGGAGTCTATTTGGCACTGTCATTTCTGAATTCTACATTCTTTACCTAGTTGCTCAGAATCCATGTTACCATTCCACCTAACCACAAAGCTGTAGGAGCCACCAATGTGTGTGTGTGTGTGTGTGTGTGTGTGTGTGCATATATATATATATATCAGCCCCCAAACTAGATAAGATTGATGTAGCTAAAAATCGCATTCTGCCGGCAACCAGATATAGATATTTCCTGAGAGACACCGGTAGATTTCAAGAGGTGAAGGAGCTTTCAATCCCATAAGAACAACAATGTCAATGAGCCAGAGCTTTCTGGTACTAGACCAATATTCAATTAATGTACACGGACACAGCTATGGCTCAACCTCCATGTTTCAGAGGATGGCCTTATTCATCACGAATGGAAGCAGAAGCTATTGGTCCTCTCTAGGTTTGTCTCCCAGTTCAAGGGAATGTGAAGGCACAGTCAGAGGAGTTAGAGAAGAAGGGGAAGGATACAGGTAGGAATCTTATGGGCAGGAAAATGGGAAATGAAATAACATTAAATGTAAGTATAGAAACATCAAGTTAAAAAGCAATAAAAATTGCTAAAACATAAAAAAATGAAAGAAATAAAAGAAGAGAAAACTGACAGCTAATCATACCTATAGACTCATAAAAGTAAAGTGGTAGTCAGTGGAAATATTAATGGAAAGACTAAGATGATGAAGTCTCAACTAATATCACTGCTGCTTCCCAGACTGCACTATAGATATCCAAAACATGGAGGAGTATACTGTGACATAGGGACACAATACCTGTCTCTCCCTTTTTCCTTTTTCTTCCTGTCAAAAATCGTAAAGTACCTTGAGCTCTCAGGAAAACAACTGTGCTCTTCCCAACACTTGGCTTTTGGAATAAAGAAATTAATGATATAAACTTTCTGATTTCCAGGAACAATAAAAACAGGGATGTCCAGATGCTTCTGAGAGGCACCCAGCTCCTGATTCCCATAGGTGGGAGGCTCAGATCACGACTATCTCTTTAGCAATCCCACTAAATCCCTACCAAGTACTCACTGAGCTGTTACAAGGACCACGTATTTCTTCCTTTTTTGATACCAAGACAGAAGGCCAACTTCCTTCGTTCTCCCCATTTCTGATCTTTTCATCCCCTTCTTTCTCCCTCCCAAATGGTTGCCTGAATTAGAGGACAACTAGTAAACCCTAGAAGTAATGAGGTTATACCCAAGAGACAGTTGCTGTGACAACACTTGTTACATCACAGAAGAAGATAGGAATCTTCAGGTTACTAGAGATTTTTCAGGGAGGGTGTAGTGATGATGTCACTGAGAACTGCTGTGGCCTCCTCTAAACAGCTTTCCTTACAGTGACCAGTTTCGGGAGTGCCTTTTCCATGTATGTCTCCTATGACACAGGGGAAACCTTTATTTACTCCATCTCTCTAAAGCTGGAGAGTTCTTTTTTCCTTAATCAGTGGTTTCATGCTCTGACTGGAGAAAGTTAGTCTGGCACGTGGCATGGGTAGAAAAGATCTAGGGACATGGGGTGGAGGAGTTTATTCTGGATAATAATTCTATTCCCAGGTCCCTTCCTGTAACATACACTTCAATTTTCTAGGTATTCTCATTTTTCTAAAGGCCAGCATTTTCCCTTTAATTGATTGAATATTGTATTTTATTTTCATATTGTACTTTCCTATATATGAGAATATATATATATATATATATATATATATATATATATATATATATATATACATTTCTGAATGTGTACTCAAAAATTCTGTTTTGCAATCCAGTTTTTGCAATGAATTAGCAACAAAGCTTACCCAGCTATAGAGTGAATATAGCTGTGTAAATGTTGTGTACAAAATTCAAATGATAAGCTCCTAAATCCTCATTTTACCCAAAATTTATGAGACATCAATAAAGCAAAGGACTTCATGGACTATAGAATGCGGATCTCTATTCCCATTAGATATCAATTCTATAATATCTACCTTCTTGTGTTCCAAGGTCCAGACTTAAGGGTTTTGGAGGTTTTACCATGATTCTTTCTTCAGTCCTAACACAAGACTCAGGAGGATGTGCAGGAACAGGAATGTCTTGATGTCCAGAGAAACCTCAACTTAAATAGATTCAAAATAACAGGAGGGAGTCTGATTGGCATTGGCCTTTGCTGATTCTCCATTTTTGACCTAGATGTACAGAATCCATCCATCACCTAACCACATAGCTGTACGACCCACCAAATATATATATATATATATATATATATATATATATAGATAGATATAGATATAGATATAGATATAGATATAGATATAGATATAGATATAGATATAGATATAGATATAGATATAGATATAGATATAGATAGATAGATAGATAGATAGATTGATAGATCTGTGTCTGACATAAAAACACATAATATTGATGATGCTAAGAAGTGCATGCTGCCAGGAAACAGATATTGATCTTTCCTGAGAGACCCAGGTAGAGCATGCCAATTACGGAAGTGAAGGTTATTGGCAAACCAGTGGAATGTAAAGGAACCTCTTGTTAGTAAATTTGGAGAAAGGATTACCAGGACTAAATGTGCTTTCAAGAACATAGGAACAATAATGCCAACGACCCATAGCTCTCTGGTACTAAACCAATACTCAAAGACTGTACATGGATAGAACTATGGCTCCAACTGCATATGTGGCAGAATGGCCTTGTTGGACATAAATGGGAGGAGAAGCTCTTAGCCCTACCGAAACTGGAACCCCCAGTGCAGTGGAATGTCAGGGGGAGCTGGGAAAGTTCGTAGTTGGTAAGGGGGAACACCTTTATAGAAGAACTGGTGGGGGAAGTGATAGGTGTCTTATGACTGGAAAACTGGGAAAGTGAATAATATTTGAAATATAAACAAAAACATCCAGTTTCTATAAAAGGAAAAATAAAAATTTAACAAGCTGAACAGCCAAGGTGAAGAATCTGAATCCCACCTGACAGGGGGAAGAAATGAACCACAAGAAGGAAGAATGAGGAACCTGGGTGAGAAAGGAGACAGTAAGCAAAAGAGGGGAACATGGTCAGGTATAGGTGCGGAGTAGGATTGAAGCTCTGAGTGCCAGCAGAATGAATGGAAACAGGCAACCTCAGGAGTTAAAATTTTGGAGGTGGGGTGGGGCTATCAGAGGTAAGAGACTAGCAGTACTCAGTGAAATGTCCAGGAGTGGGTAGAGGGAACTTGTAGAGACTACCTCCATGAGGAAGAGAGAGCATCAAGTGAGGGATAAGGTTGCCATCCACAAATCAAATCTCTGACCCATATTTGTTGCTGTCTGAAAGAACTTCAGGGACAAAACCAGAGAAGAGCCTGAGTAAAGGAAATTCTAGTTCCCCACCATATCTGGGAACAAGATTATGTAGAGGCCCCCAAGGCTTGACACTATTACTCATGCTTTGTCATGTTCACAAAACAGAGCTGACATGACTGCCTTCTGAAAGACCCAACTAGTAGCTGACTGAGTCAGATGCAGACAATTACAGTCAGCCAAAGAACAGAAGCTGCTAAGCACTGTGGTCGATCTAGGGAAAAGCTGGAGGAAGCTGAGGAGGGGATCAAACCTGTAGGAGGACCAGCAGTGTTAAGTAACCTGGATCCCAGTGTTTTTTTCAAACATGGAGCCATTAATGCGGCATCATGCACCAGCTAATATGAGGCCTCTAAGACTGGAGTGCTGGTTCTGGACACAACAAGAGAAGATGCACTTATCCATCATGATACTTGAGTCTCCAGGGAGTGGAGAGGTCTGGTAGATTGGGGGGGAAGGGGAGACAGCATCATTCAGATGGGCATGAGGGGAGTAGGTATGGGATATAGAACTGTCAGAGTATCGGCTGGGAGAGGGATGAAAACTGGATTGCAAAATTCTATTAAATAAAATTAAAAAAAAAGAAAATGTAAACAAAAATAAACAGTTTCTTCCCCAACTTTCTTTTTTCCCTTTTGGTTATTGTATTTCATAGCAGCAATAGAAACTCTGGCAAAGATATGGTGTGTAAATGCTAATTATAGAAGGATGAGAACTCTGTGGAGTCAAGTTGCATGATCCGATTCAAACTTCCTTATTCAGAGGTAGCAACAAAGAGGGAATTTCTAAGACTAAGCTTATTATCATGACATAGTGAACACTTTTTAATCGAACTCTTATGGGATCTGAGATATCCGGAAACAAATCAAGAGATTGGGAATATTAAAAGGGGAGAATCTTGTTTAAACATTCATGGAAGAAATGAAATTCATATCTATTAGATTACTACAAAGAGGTTGATGCTTCTGATTGCTGCCTGCTACCCAACACAATCCATATTCTCATTTATTACTTCCAAAGTAATAATAGATTAATTAGTAAGACTCTATATCTAGAGAGAATGTTTGATTTAATGTGAAATTAACTCCAAAGATATTACTGTTTTTATGGGTGTATTTTGTTTACTGCATTTTTTATAAACAATAATTTGTTTAAGAATGTCAACTGGAATTCCTTGGAAAATTTCCTATAGCTTGCAGATATGGTTTTACTTAATGAGATTTTAATGTAGCAGTGAATTCCATTTGTTTATATCATGGTTTCTTCTACATCTACTGATGGAAATGACAATAGTTAGATGAATTCTGAAACACTGGATAAAATTCCACTTACCAAAGGAAATGTTTGTTTAAGAAAGCAGAAAGTATCTTTTTCACTACTGATGGACTTTCTTCATATACCTTGCTATTGGCTTTTGGAAAAAAAAGCAAAATTCATTTTAGAATATTTCCAGTTACCAAAGAACTTTAGAAAAAAGTCAATCTTCTCTTATTAAAGGAGATATTTATCTAATGTAAAATATTTTTAAAAGAATTTAAAGCGATAGCTTTTCAGTTCATTTTTAATTGTCCTATAAGAAATAAAATGCAGTTTGATCATTTTGATTTTTAATATACCAAGGAGTACTAATGTAAGGGTATAATTTTGTGACATAGAAATATTGCATACACAATAGCCATTCCATCAAATTCTCTTGTTAATTTTGATATTGCATTCCCTTGCAATTCAGAATGAACATCTTATATTTTCTGTCATTTTAGCAACTGAGTATTCTCATTTTCTCAAATAACATGGTATTATATTTTTATGTCAAAATATTTACAAATAAATTTTTGCAAAAATATATGGACTACAGAGTTTCCTCTACGCCTGTACTTAATATGAAAATATATCCTGTAAACTTTAGCTATTGTTGCAATTCCATTCACCATGACACATCAGATTTATTCTGACTCTACATGTTTGATAAATACACCCACACAAATGGTTGTTGCTATCACAGAGCAGACAAAAATTTGGCAACTTAGAAGTTTGCAATAAAAATCAGTCAATTAGAATTAAAGCGGTAAGTCAGGTAGAAGATTAATACATGCTAGCTTGAAAACATTTCTGAACAAACAAAACTTCACACGTGTGAGTTGAAATTTTAAATAAAATATATTGTAGGATTTCATTCAATCAATTAATAATTCTATTTTTTCACAGTATAAAAGGATGTTTGTATGAAACTGAAAATACATGGAAGATACCTGTATTCCAACACTGACCAAATAGTCTCTATTGCTCTCTATCCCATAAAAAACTTTCTGAGAGAGGTTTAAACTATATTGGAAGATATGCCAGTGATTCTTTAACCAAAAAAAAAAAAAAACCCCAATAAAACCAGCTGTCTATTTTTCTTTCAATGATTCTGTGTGTTCATAAGAAAATGGAAATATTATTTCAATTACTTTTCTTTAAAACATAAAATTCTATAGTCTGCTGACCCTTGCCTTTCATATATAACAAAGATTCTTGAATCTTTTAACTTAAACCAGCATCTGGAAGCTCTCTCATTTCTTTGAGGTAAGTCTCCTGTTCCTTCCTCACTCATTTCCTTCTTTTTTAATTGGATATTTCATGTATTTACATTTCAAATAATATACCCTTTCCTGGTTCCTCTCTCTCCCATCGACCCTCCCCATGCTTCTGTGAGTTTGCTACAAATCCTGCCTTCCCACTCACACCTCAACACTCTGGCATTCCCTACACTAGGGGAACCAGACTTCATAGGACCAAGGCCTTTCATCCTATTGATGCCGGACAATGCCATCCTCTTCTATAGATGAGGCTGAAGCCTTGGATGCCTCCATTTGTACAGTTTGATTGGTATTTAGTCCCTCATTTCCTTCTTCATTCACTAGACAACAGCTTATTATGGTTCACTGTTGTCAGTGCTGTCCTACAGCAGGAAAACAATTGTCAGTGAGCCTGGAACTCAGGAAGGTCAATGTTCACACAAATGAAGGGACACATGTAACCAGAGCTTTGTTCCCACTGAAAAAAGCATGCAAATATTTTCCACATATTGTGCAATGAACACTTGCCATGGGATTCAATGCTGTTTCAAAATACTATTCCCAATATTACTTGGTGGACAGCTCCATGAGCAATTGCGTCATCATTTATTTGAGATTATTTATTTTTTTGTTGAATATTGAGAGACTCAGACAAATTTCTTCCAGCAGATCTTTATACACAGTCATGGTTCTTTATTTGTTTTTTTGTTTTCTTTGGTTTGGTTTGGTATCAAAATGTATACAGCACAAAATTTAGCACGTTATCATTTTTGGTATAGTGCTCAGCATCTTTGGTGTGTGTCTCTCACACCCTCTCTTATCCAGATATCTTTGAATTTATGAAGGTGAGATGCCATGGGTTTTAAACATAGTAACCATCTTCCTTCTCTCTCCCTCAAGACACCAAACCTCTGGCTTCTTACCAGTGTTGATAAAAACTTTATATTCACTGATATATGCAGAACCAGAAAATACCTGTCTTTTTGCAGTTAACTTGGCATTGTCAGGATCCTTCCATGCTGCATACATCAAATATCTGAGTGATTCTACATTCAAATGACAGACCACAGCTGATAAATTTTCAAACTAAAACTTTATTTTTTCCAAATATCAACGTTTGATCATGACTCTTAAAAGCTTTATCATCCTTTGTAACCCTCCTCCTACCCAAGGTAAAAAATAAATGATGGGAGCATTGGGGGAAGTGTTGGTGGACCTTCTTAAAAAGGTTCATTGGAACAACTCTCATGTGTTGTCTGGAAAGCAGAACTTCATTTCACAGCTTAGCAGAGGCAACTTGTTCCATTAGCAAACATTTCATGAATACACTAGTAGTTCAGTTCTGTAGAGTTGTCATAAGAAACAGGAAACAGCAGCAGTGGCACAACCTAGTAGAAACAGGAAGGCGTTGTTAAGTAGCATAGAAAGGGAGAAGATATATGCTGTGGCCATCTCAGGGAATTGAAATCAGGAGAGACTCAATTTCCACAAACATTGTTGCTGCTGCTTTATTTGTTTACCATAGTCTGTGTAGCCAACTTTCCCTTGGAAAAATATAAGATGTTTGAAACGTTTGCTGCTGCTACAAATACATTACTGTAGCTGAGTAATCCTGTACATCATTTTCTCTTCAGAGGAATAGACACTATTCCAATCCTTTACAGTTAATGCAGCTAATGTTGAAACAGGTAATCCAATCTGTGATCAGTTGAGAAAATTCAAGACAGTGTAGATGCTTTGAACATGTTTCCAATATAAAAAGTTTAAAAACACTTACAACCTATTAGGTGTAATGGTACTGAAAACCCTCAATAGTGGTTACTTATTCTTACTCTTGTATAACAAAAAAGTAGAGTTAGTTAACAAAAGGTGATAACAAGTTGATTTTGAATGGGCTAGCTTGATGGAGATTTTGGTCAAGATGATAGTTATGAAAACCACGATTTCAAGCAAGTTTATAAAATAATCTTTGTAATACATGGAGCTCATCTGCTAATTTTCCTATTCTGTGTGGCCAAAAGCACATGCCATCAAGTTGTAGGGATAAGTCTGGTTTATATAGTAGAAATTCAACCTAAATATACATGTTTTTCAAGCATCTACCAGCAGGGTCACAAAATGACAGATTTATTTCAATTTTCATTTATAAAATTCCATCTGGGGTTTGGGGATTTAAATCAGTGGTAAAGTGCTTGCCTAGGAAGTGCAAGGGCCTGGGTTCGGTCCCCAGCTCCGAAAAAAAAAAAGAACCAAAAAAAAAAAATTCCATCCGTTCCAAACAATTATCACATGGCTGTTGGGAATCGGTGGTTCAGGCTTTTTTTTTTTTTTCGAGTTCTGTGTTAAATGTAAAGATATGAAAGGTATTAAGTGAGTGGAAAAATAATTTGTAAGTGTATCTTATTAATATATTTCCTTTGGATTTTCTTTTGCTTTGTGTTTTACTAAGAAAATTATTGAATTTGGTTACTCAAGACAGCAAGTATAATGCATTTTTAAAAATGATTTTGAGCAATATATTATATGAAATTGAGTTTTAACTCCAGTACTCCTGATTTTCAAGGGGACTTTTTCACACTTTTGTTTCTTGTATTTAAAAAATGAAGTGTACTGATACCTAAATCGAGTTTTAGAGGAGCAAAATTATAGACTATGAAGAAAATACTTAGTGTTGATTACACTCTTATAAATAATGATATTAGATTATATACTCACTAGATGATGAAGCCCTTGAAGGAAAGCAGAAACTACATTTTTTTATAAACCTATTTTCTAGACATATACTGGAAACATAGTAAGTAATCACTTATTTTTGGTGTAAGAGTATGAATGAGTTAGAGTAGTACATTTAATCTCCAAGTACCAAAAGTCAGATTTGTATAACCATGATCATGTTAAACAAGCAGAAATTAATACTCAAACAGAGTCATTTCACAATAAAATCATTTTACTCTTATTTGGCTAAACCATATACATTATGCCTAGCCAAATTCTTTAAAAAGCAAAGTTTTTTGTTTGGAAAATAATGTATGTATGTATATATGTATATGTGTATATACTTATATGTATGAATGTTTATGTATGTATATATTTATGTGTACATAAGGACATATGTGTATATATATATATATATATATATATATATATATGTATATATGTGTAGGTGGACACATATTTATATAAATATATATATTTGTTGTTTATATGTGTTTATATATATTTATGTTACATAAAAATGCAAGCTAATTTTAATTTTATAAAACTTTTCTCATATATACATTAGTACTCAATAATTTTAAAAGCTGTTTCATAAATTTTGATTCATTTTAAAGTTACAGTTCAGAAAGTAGATTCAAGGTACGTAATTAATTTTTCCTCCATCAAATTTCTTCATTTATTACATAAAACGCAAAGATTTAGTTTGGTAATGTGACTGTATATGTGTTTTAGCATCAGACATATCTAATCAACTTTTCCAGCATGTGATATAATTTCAGGATACTAAAGGACCTATGTGAGGTAGAAAATACAACAAATGAATTGCTATATTTGATATATCAGAGTGATAGATACATATACATAGTTATATATATGAAAGATCACTGATGATAAGTAGACAAATGTCACATACTCAGAATCTCAATCGTGAAATAATTAGTATTAAAACGTGAGGGGCTGGGGATTTAGGTCATTGGTAGAGCACTTACTTATGAAGCACAAGGCCCTGGGTTCGGTCCCCAGCTCCGAAAAAAAGAAACTATCAAAAAAAAAAACGTGAAAATATATTATTATATGAAGCAAAATTTTAATTGTGAATTATGTTCATATCTTAATACCTAAAAGAAGATTTATCAGCCATAATCTTTAAAATAAAATGTCTATTTGACACTTCCCCTCAGGTAATTATCAGAGATGAAATACTTAGGTTCCTTTACATTAATCTGTCTAATATACCCATCATCTTGTCTTTTATACTTAAAGGCATAACATACTTTGACTGTATTTGCAAATCTTCAGCTACTTTCCACCCTGCTCTGCATTTTACCTCAAATTTATCACTATAATTCTCTAAGAGATCCTCATGTGCTATCATGAAAATAAATCATAATCCATCATTTTTTATCTTTACTAAAATTGCTATCATACAAGTAACTATTATTTCTCTGTCACAAAAATGATTACTATCCCCTTCTCTGTTTTCAATATACATGAAGGCCAGAAGATCCTGGACAGATGTCATACAGACCCTAAGAGAACACAAATGCCAGCCCAGGTTACTGTATCCTGCAAAACTCTCAATTAACATTGATGGAGAAACCAAGATATTCCATGACAAAGCCAAATTTACACAATATCTTTCTACAAATCCAGCACTACAAAGGATAATAAAGGGTAAAGCCCAACATAAGGAGGCAAGCTATACCCTGGAAAAAGCAAGAAACTAATCGTCTTGGCAACAAAACAAAGAGAATGAAAGCACACAAACATAACCTCACATCCAAATATGAATATAACGGGAAGCAATAACCACTATTCCTTAATATCTCTCAACATCAATGGCCTCAACTCCCCAATAAAAAGAAATAGATTAACAAACTGGATACGCAACGAGGACCCTGCATTCTGCTGCCTACAGGAAACACACCTCAGAGACAAAGACAGACACTATCTCAGAGTGAAAGGCTGGAAAACAACTTTCCAAGCAAATGGTCAGAAGAAGCAAGCTGGAGTAGCCATTCTAATATCAAATAATTGCTCTTTATATGAGATAATAAAATTATCTATTTTCCCCTAATAAATTTTCTACCAACAGTTTGTTCCATTGAAAGTTTAGACAAGTAAAATGAAGTTGCTACAAAGTGCTAGTTCTAATCAGACCTAAAGCAGAAAGCTGTCTATAGGACGGGAATCATAGGAAGAATACTTATGGAAGAGAAAGCAGAGCTTGTAGAAGACCTCATGCAGAGAAGTGCTTCATGCAATTGTAAACAAAAAGTGTAAAAGACCTGAACTCTCATATTGAGTGAAAGTTGTTGAAGAATATTTACAAGTGATTCTGAGTGGTTTATTTACAAATCCATGGTAAATACTAGAAAAATGGCATCAAATTGTAATAGGGCAGAAAAGGAAATAAAGTTAAAAGTTGGTACAGGTTTCAATATGGATGTTGTCAATTTGAACGTGCTGAAGGTTAGTGGATGAATTAATGTGATGAATGATTCATATATACTAACAATATTGCTTGACCCTATAGTGAAATTACACAGAGTGAGAACATTAACAAATCCTGTTACAAAAATCTGTTCAGGTATCGCTATATTCTTTAATATTTCTTTTTGAAAACATTCATTTAATTAAATAAAATTCAATAAGGAACCGAAGATAACCTTTTTTCATCTCTGACATATCCAATCTCTAAACAGGGATATAGTGGATTAAACTTCATACAGCATTTGCCTACTCCAGGTATTATTAATTTAAAATAATAAGGATAGCAGTCTATCATATTTGTGGGCATTTCTTACAAAGGCCCAATTCTCTTAAGAAGGACATCCATTAAAAGCAATCTAACATAACTTTGTTTCCTTTAAATATTAAAAAAAAATAAATATTGAGATTGCTAATCATTTTCACACCATAGGACATCATATGTAATTACTCCGTTTTTAGATATCAATATCAGTCACTCTACCTTTCTGATTTTGATACATACCAAGCTTAACAAAGAAGAGACTGTACGCATTTCAGCAATCCTTACATTTCACCCATGATCCACTACATGTGGGCCATATTACAATCAATTAAATTTATATTTTAAGTAAATGATAATGGCTTGCAAATGTAGATTTTAATATTTCATACAATAAAAAAATCAAAGATCCAATAAATAAATAGGTAAAGAATTTACTTTTATATGAACAAATAGGTTAATAATACCTTATAATATCCACCGTAATTCATACTGAGTCAGTGTGGTAATATGTGTAACAATGTTTGTAAAAAGAATAATTAACTTGTCTCTATCTTTTTAACAGCAAGTGTACATAGTCAATAAGGAAGTGTCAGATAAATGTAGAAATAATTCAAAACTTTTTAAAATTATTCTGATAGATATTTCTACAACATCTGAGTTCAGTTCTCAGGCTCCAGATCACTAGCTAATATAGTGTTGCACACTTGTATTCCATGTGTATACACAATATTAATCTCCATAGGAAATAAATGTTTTAAAATCTGAAAAGCTATATTTATTTAAGAGTAAGATTTTTGACGTGTAAGATTACACTTGTTTTCCGTTTTTATTAAATTGGGTATTTACTATATACATTTCAAATTTTATTCCCTTGCTGGGTTTCCAGTCCATCAGCACTAACCTCTACCCCTCCCCTACTATAATGTGGTTGTCCCCTACACATACATTCCTTTCCTTAAAGCATCCCTGTGTACTTTCCCCTACATGAAGGGTCCAATCTTAGAAGGACCAAGGGCTTCACAATAATGCCCCAACAAGGCTATTCACTACTACATATGCAGTTGGAGCCCAGGGTCAGATCATGTATAGTCTTTGGGTTGTGGTTTAATACATAGAAGATATGGTGGACTGGCAGTTTTTTCTTTTGAGTTTCCAAGTTCCTTCAGCTTCTTCATTAATTCCTCCAAAGTGGGTCCTGTTCTTAGTTCAGTGATTTGCTGATGGCATTCTTGTCTGTGTTTCAGATGCTCTGGTTGTATCTCTCAGGTGGGATCTATCTACAGTTCCTGCCAGCAGGCATTTCCTAGCTTCATCAATCTTATCAAGTTTTGTTATATATATATATATATATATATATATATATATATATATATATGTATATGTATATGTATATGTATATGTATATGTATATGTATATGTATATGTATATATATTAGATATAGATAGATATAGATGATATAGATATAGATGATATAGATATAGATAGATATAGATATAGATATAGATATAGATATAGATATAGATGATATAGATTAGATATAGATATAGATATAGATATAGATATAGATATAGATATAGATATAGATGATATAGATTAGATATAGATATAGATATAGATATAGATATAGATATGATATAGATGATATAGATGATATATATGATATAGATGATATAGATGATATAGATGATATAGATGATATAGATGATATAGATGATATAGATGATATAGATATAGATATAGATACATAGTGGGGGGCACATTTCCAGCAGACTCAAAATGGCCATTCCTTCTGTCTCCTAAAACAATGCCTCCCTACACCTATTATGGATATTTTAGTTACCCTTTTAAGGAAAGAGTGTATCATCTACATTTTGGCACTCTTTCTTGAGTTTCATGTGGTCTGCGCATTGTATGTTAGGTAATTTGAACATTTGGGCTAATATCGACCTATCAATGAGTGCACGCTTTGTGTGTTTTTCTGTGATTGGGAAACACCACGCAGGATGATATTTTCTAGGTCCATTTATTTGACTATGAATTTCATGCACTTATTGTTTTTGATAGCTGACTAGTAGTACTTTGTGTAAATATATGTCATTTTCTGTATCCATTCCTCTGGTCTAGGGCATCTGGGTTCTTTCCAGCTTCTGGTTATTATGAATAAGGCTAATATGAACATAGTGTAACATGTGTGTTTGTTGTATATTGGAGCATCTTTTGGGTATATGCCCAGGGAAGGTATATCTGGGTCCTCAGGCACTGCAATGTCCAATTTTTGAGGATACTCATGTTAGATTTTCAGAGAGGTTGTATCAGTTTGCAATCGCAAGAACAATGGAGGAATGTTCCTCTTTCTCCACATCCTCTCCAGCATCTGGTATCAACTGAGTTTTTGATTTTAGTCATTCTGACTGACATGAGGTGGAATCTCAGGGTTGTTTTGATTTGCATTTACCTGATGACTAACTATGTTTTACATCACAGAAAGCATTTTAAGAAATGATGCTAATCTAACAGTTTGTCTGGATATAGTTGAGTGTCAATTGATCAATTTCTATTTCTTTCTTAAAAGTTCAAGTCCAAGAGCAAGGAAATCTCTATAAAGCAATATACGCAGAAAATAACAGAAGGGAAAGTGTCAGAAAGTGCCTAAAACAAATTTCACAGGAGAAATTTTTCAGAACAAAATACCAAAACTTCAGGCTCTAATATCACCAGCCAATATATGAAATCTCATCAATTTGAAAACTTTCTTTAAAGCAAATTACACTGCTAATAGGACAAAACAGAAATCTACACATTTGGAAAAGACTTTAACCAACCCTATATCTGGTAGAGTGCCATAATAAAAAATATAGAAATAATTCAGAAAGGTAAACTCCCCCACAACCAAGTAACACAACTTTTAAAGTGGGTTAGAGAACTAAACCAAGAATTCTCAACTGAGGTATCTCAATAGGTGAGAAACACATCAAGAAATGTACAACGTCCTTAGTTATCAGAAAAAGGCAAATTGAAATGAACTTGAGAGTCTACATTACACCAATCATATGACAAAGACAAAAAACTAATGCAGTAGCAGAGAAGGCTAGGATGTAGAGAAAGTTGAACACTCCTCCACTGCTAGTGGGATTGGTATTTTTATAGACACTATGGATATCAATGTGGAGGCTAAGAGAATATTACAAATAGCATTGACTTAAGACCCGGATTTACCCCTCACTTAAATGCAAATACTCAAATATGATCCATATATAACAGTGACATGTGCTTGAACATGTTCATGGCAGCCTTACTTACATTAGTCAAATCCTGGAAACAATAGTGATATACGTGTATTCAAATAAGGAATAAATACAGAAAGTGTGCTACATTTAAGCAAAGAAATACTATTCAGGTATTAAAAATGAGGAAACGAAGAACATTGTAGACAAAGGGATGTACCTGGAAATTAGTGAAGTAACAGAGATTGAAAGGACACAAAAAGGGATGTACTTAGTGAGAACTGGATGTTAGCCCCCAAAGATCTGTATACCAAATACACAAATCATTTATCACATGGAGGGTAAAATGTTGGAAGCCAAACTGCGGATTCTTACAACCCTCTCAGAAGTGAGAACAAAATGATAATGGAAGACAGAGGGATGGAGGGACATTGGTAGAAATAGAGAAGGATGGACAAAATGGGGGGCGTAGAAATAATATAAAGAGAAAAGAGAAATCTAGAGGAAAATTGGAATAAATAACAATAAGCATCAGTGGTGGGTGTTGAACCCGGGTATCCATAGGAAAGTCGCAGATGTCAGGGATGCAAGACGGTCCCATAAATTTACTGAGACCGTGGTAGTTGAAGTACTAAGCAGCAAAGAGATAGAACCACAAAGAATCTGTCTCCTGTAGCTAGAAATACCCACCTGTTAAGAACATGTGATGTTCACACAGTTCAAAATATTTAACATATAAAAGTCCAAAATGAAAAAAAAAATTCAAAGAAAGAAAAGGAGCAGAGAGTGAAGGAAAGGCAATCCAGAGACCACACGACCAGAAGAACAATTTCATCCACAGACTCCAAATCCTCAGATTATTCCTGATGTCAAGATGTCTTATCTTGCAGATAAGACCCTAATATGTTTGTGCTCTGAGGGGATCTGCCATCACCTGGCAGTGACAGGTTCACATACAGATAACCATTTGACAGAACCTGAGAGCCAAAAAAGCATGGTTAGGGGATTGCCTGAAGGATCTGAAGGGAATTGGAGCCCAACATGAAGAACAACACTACCAATTAAGATTACCCTTCAGAGGCTCAGGAAATTCACCATAAACAAGTGTATACTTGGGCCAGCCCATGGCTTCTGCTACATAGATCGTATGGAGAAGACAACTCCCTCATCTTCCATCTCTGGGAAGGGAGTCAATTGGTCCTGTGGAGACGTCATATCCCAGAGAAGGGGGATTGTAGAGGACTAAAATGGAAATGGCGATGTAGATGGGGGAGCACCATCTTAGAAGAAAGGAACATCAGAATGGCTTGGATGATTCAAGGAAGAAGACAAATTGGGGAAATGACATTTGAAATGTAAAGAAATAAATAGATTATTGTATACATATTATGCTTATAATATAATACATTTATGTTTCGAACAGGGACATTCACATCTCACTCCTTAAGGACTATACAGTCAATACCTGTACTACAGGTTCACTGAAAGCTGAAATCCATAATTTTTGAAATGTACTTATTTTTGAAAATTTACATAGATAAATCCAAACAATATTTTATCTTCTGTCCCTGTACCTATAATAAATCTTTATTAATCTTGATAAAAGTTAAAAAAAGTGTTTCCAGTCCATTAGGTTTCCATTCTATGACTGAAATTTCACTCAATTTTACCTATACATCTCTATATTCCCTCCATTGTCACCCCCTTCCCTGTCTCTTCACATTTGACATTCCTGTTCCTGACAGTGTCCCTCAGCAATTCATAAGGACACTTGTACTTCACAAAATAGGACAGCGGACACTAAACTGATCATACAGATACACAGTTTGCTGAATTAATATTCAGATTTAAGTGAATATTAATTAAAGGATT
Source organism: Rattus norvegicus (assembly GCF_021556685.1). Taxonomy (NCBI): domain Eukaryota; kingdom Metazoa; phylum Chordata; class Mammalia; order Rodentia; family Muridae; genus Rattus; species Rattus norvegicus. Next base: position 7,623,525 of record NC_141555.1, read on the forward strand.
TCATTTTCTCTTTTTGGTCTGGATTACATCATGTATGATGACTTTCACAAGATCCATTCACTGCCCTGAAAATTGCATGCTTTCCTTTTTCTAGTCTGTCAATGCACCATATTTTCCTTATGCATTAATTTTTTAAAGAACAACTTGAAAATTTTCAAATTATCAAGGGTCCCTATCCTAGAATAAATCAACATTTGGATATATGTCCTCGAGTTATATCTTTAGTCGTAATCATTTCTACATTCATGAAGAAAAATCATACTGATTTCTAAAGTTGGTGTAGAAGTTTGTATTCCCACCAGGAGAATAACAATGTTCTCCTCTCTCCATAACACACTAAAGATAAGTTGGCTCATGTGTTATTAAACTAAGGTTTGTGAAAGGGATGAAAAAATGTCAGAATAATTTTGATTTGCATTTCTGTAATGTTTTAGGATGATTTATATTTTGCATTAGATTCTTAGTCATTTAAGTTTCTTCAATTGTGAATATTTTGTGTAGATATGTACCCAATTAATTATTTATTTTTTCTGGATATACAGTGTTTTAGTTTTTTCATTACAATTTATACAAGCCAACTGTTCAATGTGTACATGGAAAAAACGCTTACTATATTTGAAAATAGCCACATTAAATTTACTAAGGTCAAATAAGATAATGTGCTCTCACTAAACTCACAGAATTGGCACATCTCTTGTAACTAACAGAATTCATTAAGGTCACTGTATGAAACATCCCTATATAAGAAAACATTCTCTATGAACATAATATTGAGGAATATACTTTAATTGTTTTATTTTTTTGAGAATTTCCACCAAAATATTTTGATTATGATTTTTCCCATTTATTTTACTACATCATTATTTTTCTTTGATTCCTACCTTTGTATATCTTCTACTTTAAAATACTGTTTAATAAATGCATGATGGTCCCCTACAAAAATCGTTCAATGCTCCAACAGAAGACACTAACAGTCCATAGTGTGTCAGTTAGGAGTAACAGCTTTCAAGCATTTACACTGCAATCTGGATGATTGACTGGCTTGAAGCTATGCAGGGAAACACAACTGCTGTTTGTCATGAGGTGATCACTCTGCGTATCCTGAAAATATTATTGCCATATGATCACTCCACATTTTGGGGAGATACAGTCTCTTTGGACCTTGTTGCAGGGTGGCCTTTGTGCTTTGTGGAAGGGGTATAACATGTATATCCAACTCATCATGGCTGAAATCAATAAAATGAGGACAACAATATAATGAATGAAAGAAAGTGTTCATTCGTGGAAAATATTAATAAGATTGTCATAATTTCTGGCCAAGTTGGTTAAAGAAAGGGTAGAATTAACAAAATTAAAGAGAAGAGAGGAGACGTGGAGAAAACACTTTTTATATTCACAGACCCAAATCTAGAGTATTTTTTAAACCATTAATGATTTACTGGATGTATTGGATATACCAATATTAAATCAACTCAATATGCATAATTTAAACAGCAGTATACTGAACAATGACACAGAGTCAGGCATTTAAAATATCATAGGACCACATGTATGCAGATTAAAAATTTGATTAGATATATAAAGCGCATTGAAATTTTCTTAGACGTTTCCATAAAGTAGACAATAGGATTGAATACATTAAATAATGTATTTAAAGTATCAAATACATTTTGAATCTGGTATTACCCAACAATTGACAGAGAACAAAAGAGAGAGAGAGAGTGAGGCAGGGGGAGAATGAGGTAAACAGAAAGGTACAGAGAGAGGGTGAAAGAATTGCAGACGACTGACAGAAAGAGAGGAAGTCTGAGTATTACAGAATAATTTAAACGAATACACATATTCTCAATAATATCCTTGTGAACAGATTCAAGACGACATTAAAGATAATCTTCTTTACCTGGTTTCTGAGAAACGAGGTAAGCTTTCTTAAAATACCAGACATACAAGTCTGATTTTTTTTTGTTTATTTTTTTTTTCGGAGCTGGGGACCGAACCCAGGGCCTTGCGCTTCCTAGGTAAGCGCTCTAACACTGAGCTAAATCCCCAGCCCCTCTGATTTTTCTTAAATATCTTTTTTTTGGAGCTGCAGATCGATCCCAGGTCCTTGCTCTTGTTCTACCACTGAGCTAAATCCTCAACCACATACAAGTCTGATTTAAAACACACACACACACACACACACACACACACACACACACACACACACAGACTATATATATAAAGATGTTGCATCTTTAAACCAGAACTTTAATCAAGATCTGCTCTTTATTTTTACTTTTTTAGTCATCTGCAGATACATCTTTTTTAGGAATGAATCCTTCTCACTGGAGACTGGAGAAGAGACCTGCAATTCCATGATTAATAAATGTCATTCCAAGACATCAAAGCTAAATGTAAACGTATGAATGGAACATGTTAGGACAGTGTTTTGCAAGCAAATTCTTTCATAGACAGTCTTTGAAGGACAGCTCTGAAATTTTGCATTTCATATTTGAGCTTTCTGGGATTCTCACTAGTATCAACTCATAACTGGGATTTTCTTGGCAATTTACCAGTTTGTGAAGAGAGCTGAATTCATCATATGCTCTTCCATCTACATTAATATTGCTACAGTGAGGAACAACTATGCTAAAACTATTCATCTAATTTGTTCAAAGAGCATCCTCATGTCATTGTGGACTTCTGTGCTTGTGGGAAGGAAGTTTTGAGAAAACCATTTGAGAGCTGTAGATGCAGAAGTGAGAAAGTCCTGTATGTAGATCATAAACAACTTCACAATATTCATTGTTTTAATAATCATTAGGAAGTGGACTTCTGCAAAATGACTTCAGCAGAACAGCATGGTAGAAAAACAGAAATTGATTCACTGGAGATTTAGATGCACTGGATTGTTAAACATGGGCTTAGAGGTAGAGACATGTCAGCACATGAAGTATGGATAATCAATCCTGTGTGAATTGTTAATCTTCCCTATCCCACGGTATCATGCAAACAGCATCATATTTAAGCATTGAGGAATAAAATAAAGGCCAATTTTTTGAAAATCCAAGTCACAAGAAAATACTGTCCTCCTCCATGACACACATCAATTCTCACGTGCACTGGCTTTCAGCATGCCTGGAAGACAGCTGTCAGCATGGGATTTACTGCCACCCTTTTCAAAACAGCAGAGCTCCAATCTGCTTCAGCCACATCATCTGCTTCACATTCTGTTCTAGGGAGATTAGATCACTGCATCTCCCTATGAAATCTTTGATTACCTATAAACACCCAAGGAACAATTCTCTCTCCAGTGAGCTGTTGTGAGAAATCTTGAAAGAAATTGGTGTTGTTAGTGGCTCTGATGTCTACAAATCCCAGAAGACCAAGTTTGAAAGCGAGTTGATTGAGGATTTCTTCGGTATTTCTGCAATTCTCGAGGATGGGCTCGATGAACAGGAACATCTTCCCAGACTGGGTTTTGAAGTTCCCATACTCCTGAGCCATGCTGTGAGGCTGCAGCTTCCCTGAATAGAACGCTCAGTTTAAGGTATTGGTCTATTGAAAAATGGCAATCTTGATGTATTATTAACAATGCATTCTACTTGAAGCCCATAGAAATCATGGAAGAAAGAAGCTTTTACTTTTTCCTGCTTGCACTCACATTGCTACCAAACCCCCACAGACAATAGAACCTGCTTACTGAAGATTTAACCATATAAGAATGACCAGATGAGACATCTAGGCTTGCAGACTGATCAACTACTGGATTCTTGGACTTTCCAAATATCCATTTATTGTTAAATTAGGTGGTCCACAGCCTGTTTTCATTGTGTTAAATCCCTTTTCTCTGTACAGAGAGATTCATCCTCTACTCTCTGTTAGGGAAAACCGTCTTCTACACCAGGAATCTAGAGTAGACCTTTTACAGCAGTTTGTGTCTAGTAAGAGTTTCAGCTCAGTTACAAATTACCAATGGCCCCATTCCTTTAGCATGGTATTCGTATGATGCTTTGATTTAGTGCTTCTTATTGCCTATAGTTATTCACAACAGATTTCAAATAGCAAAAGTAATCTATCAATAAAATGCATAGTAATATATTTTCATGAGTTCATCAGGAAGTAGTATTATAGGACAAAAAAGAAATGGAAAAATAGATTTCCTTCCTTCTGTGGACCAAAACCAGGAAAAATGAACTACATAAAAATCTGATACAAGTTGCCTGAAGTTTGTTCTTTTCTTCAATCATGGGGCTCATATGGAAGGAGCTCAGGTCTCAAGAGTTGGCACAAATTTCCTTAATTTCTCAGCCAGGTCATCTGCTAAATACCTCATTCATTGACCTGAAAAAACTCTGTATCCATCCAGTTATAATGTGTATATATCTATGTATCATTCATAGAGTGGACACTTTTGGCTGTTGTTTTGAAATCAACAGTCTGGGGATGCAGAATTTCTTCTTTCACACAGTATTTCACGGGCTCATGGTTGGTCTCAGAAGTTCATTCTAGGAGTTTCTTTACAAGAATCATTCTTTGATCTGGAAGAAACAATTTTTAAATGTTGTGAGTTCTACTAGATCAATATCAACCATCCTTCTCCCTTCCCAGTTTTGAACTGAAGCCTCCTCCACCAATGATCTGTGGTCTCTGCTGCAGGATGCATACACCCAGAGTAGTTTGTATCCTGCTCTTAGCAGTGCATTTATGGTACATCAACATGATTTCCTTACCATTTTCATGTGCAGGAGAGTATTTCAATTCTTAATTAAATCTGATGAGTCTAGTCTACATCTGAACACAGAATGAGATTTGATTCTTCTGCTCCAACCCTTACAATAAGAGATACTGAGGTATGATTCTGTATCTACTAATGCCCTCATGGATGATTGGCAATTTAGACAATAAGCATGCCTATTCCATATATGTTTTCCCTTAGTTCTCACAAAACTTTCTTTGGTTGAGTTTTTTCCAGATCAACTAATACAGTATAGAAGGAAGGATAAAGTCATGGGAAGGGGCTGGAGAGATAGCTCATTCATTTTTCCGATTTGCTAACATAGAAACAAAAGGATATCCCAGTTTCAGGTGAATTTCACTGACCTTCACTGGATTCTGTGGGACTTGCATGTATGTGGTGCCTAGCACTCACAGAAAGGAAAACACTTATGTGTAAAAGAAATAATAGTATTAATAATGATAATGATAATAAACTTAACCAAACAAGTATCCAAAATAGGCACCAAATACATATTGAAGGCCAACAACATAAAAAACTGAGTATAAAAATGTGTTTAAAAGCATGGAATTCATTCTCTCGTGTATGCTTCTATGTGGTCTTCCACTGAGACTATATTTCAAGGAACCAGAGATAGATAGGTCTGGTTTTCCTGATTTCTATTTTTACTCCATTAGTGAATGTTTTCCTTTCCTGAGAATCATTAAACCATACTGTTGAGTTTCTTACTAGCTTGTTCTATATGATCATCCCTAGAGTACTATATATTAGGAGTACCTAAATATATGACCTCAAGGATGCATCATGAATACCCTGTCCATTATGAAATTGTTATCCACATTAGGTCATATTAGCCACATCGAAAGTCCAATCCACATTTTTTACCCCTGGCTTGTGAACAAATTATCAATCCCAAGGCCCCTGAAAGTATCAGTGATCTATCTCTGCATATGGTTTCTGGGATTACAGGAGGGCTACACCACACTTAAATTAAAAAAAAATTTAAGAGTTGAAAAACACACTTTAGTCTTATAAATGTACATTAACTTTTTTCCAAAAGGGCTTAAATGATACACTCCTAATGAAAAGTTCATGACATAAACAGAATTGCAAATCAAACACAAGAAAAATAGTTAATAAAGAATGAATAACAAAATTTCCAAAGAAACCAAACAAACTAATACCTGAGGAAAAAAAATCAAACCAAAAACAAAACACAGTAATTAAGCTACTCCATTATCTTATTGAAGATTTAGAACCACAGTTGTACCCTGTGGCTGGCCTTGGGAACATAGTAGACAGGCAGTCAACAATTGTAATATAGGTTTAAAGATAAATCAATCTATTCCTCTTTGGGGCCTTTACAGGTCATGGTCTTGCAAAGTTGAGACATGTACAGAATTTGGTTTCTAGACTTTGAAATTCACTTGTCTGATTTCCAATAATAAACTTGAAATTCTCTAATAACAAGAACAAATTCGTCCTCTGAGACTCCTGCTCGATGCCCAGAAGTTCTTGGTGTGTTTCTAAACTTCTTTGAAACCCTCTCATGTTCATGCTCACCGTGAAGGGAATTCTAATGTCTGAATGGAAATTCACTTCCCTTTCGTACCTAGGCTAAAGCATTTACTCGACTCAAATGTTTACACTGCTAAAGATATAAACATTTCAAAAATTCATTCTCTCAACGTGTACCACTAAATTTATAGCATATAATTTTGACTATTCAAAGACATCCTCATGCATATTTCCTGAAGCCCTAAGCTTTCTACATTTTATTAACATGTTTTGCACCCAGTAATGCTTGTTTAGATAGAATGTTTCCCATCGTATTTGAACCAGCAGCTAAGTCTTAGGTACTGGACTTTACCCAAGCACAAGTTTCTCCATTTTGAATTAAGATGTTGCCAGAATGGTTTCTTAGGTTTCTCAACTTGAAGAATTGTCAAAGCTCTTATTGTCCCTACAGAGTTATGTCTAATAATGTCCTGGTTATCCTTCAATCATGAGAACTGAGCAACTGCAGGTCCATAAAATCAAAATTGAGTCACTAGACTTCTCTGAAATGCTTGTTTAAAGTCAGATCCAGTTTTTTTTCAAGGCATCCATCTTACACATTACATTGTAACCATTACTCATGTATGGAATGCTTTCTCAAGAAAGGAAGAGGAATTCTAAATTTTTCATTGATTTTGGGTTTAACTTACTTGTGGAGTACACACCTGATATCTTGGATAAATCCAGCATGCCAACACAGCACAGAGTGAGTCAATTATTGGTAGTTTGTGTGTGTGTGTGTGTGTGTGTGTGCGTGTGTGTGTGTGTGTGTGTGTGTGTGTGTGTGTGTGTGTGTGTGTAGGTCACTCCACATTAACTCGTGCTACATGTTTGAGAAGCACACTTGTTCAAAGATAGCATGAACCTCTTTGTTTTGTATGCCTCTTTAACATATCTCATCACTTCAAATTGTACCATTTACTTATACATCTGGGGAACAGACTAAATTCATAATATCCACCATTAATCTCTCCTTAGGGATTCAGAGCTGAATTATATATTTTTGGAGTATTTAGATTCAAATTTTGCCTGAAAACTCGTCAAGGATTTATTGTTCTGTAAATGCAGCTGGTATTTTGGACATTTGAGATTCATGCCCAGACTTCATCAGCTAAATGCTCTCCCTTCATTCTTGGCAAGTTCAGGATATGCTTCCTGGATGTGATGTTTGCTGTGATTACCAAGTTATACAGTCATGTGATACACAAGTGAGTTCTAATATAGATTTCTTAATACTCAATGCTTCTGATCAGAATCTGTGAATTGGGGAATCAATCCCTTTGTGCTAAATATAGGTTGCAAACAGCCTCTGGATAATTTTTGAATAGCATCTTTTGTATATGCATGTGCTTTGTAGGTGTTTTTTAATTATGTATTAACAGTCCGCATACAATAACATCAGATTATTGTAAATTTCCACCTGAAGTGATTTCATGTCCCTCCTGGCTGAGAATTGTGTTGGGATACTTAGATCAATCTGTGTAGCCCTAAGGAATTCTTCTTGATGTATTATCATCTAGGGATGGTGTAATATCTACAACCATTGATACACAGCCTTTGATACACTGTCCTTGACCTGTGTAAAAGAAAAATATTTACAGAAGTCTGATCCTGTAATGTTTTGGCTACTACATGATTCCATTAGCTAAAATATGTCTATGCATGCTTATTCAAGACGAACTGATCCCTGGGGAGACAAACCTGGCAAAAATGTGAACAACTACTCAGATATCTTCTACGTATGCAGGCTCAGGTACAGTCACTACAGTTCAGGTGTGGAACTGCAGAATACTCAGCCATTTTCCAAATAAAAAAAAAACAAACAAACAAATTGCTAAGAAAAGGATTGAGGGAATGCTTTCATCTATGTAGAACATTAATTTCAGCCTCATGTACAACTGTGTGATGTGAAGAATTTTCAATCCTGTACTGCAGAAGGAATAATATACTTTTGGGTATGGTCTCTCTGTAGTAGTGTATGATGTCAATACAGTCTTCTTTGACAGATTTTCAGGCACATCTGAACATCTGAGCACTCCAACAGAGTAACTGTGGCTCAAACAAATACACTTCCTGTTATTGGTGACCCTCACTGGGACCACTTAGTACTTGGTGACAGAGTTCTAACTAATTTTTAAGTCTTTTTTTGTATCTCATGCTAATTTTGATGCCTTCTTTCCCACATTGAATAGTTAATCAAAAGGCCTGTGTTCCAGATATCAGCTGAATTATAAGATGTTGTTTGATATTTCCTCCCTGCTGAATTCACATCTACAAGAAAGTATTCCTTATGAGAAGGTCTTGATTTCTAGAATGTATAATTTTGCTGTCCATTGCTTTCTCTAGAACCTTCAGTTCTCTCAAGGGTCCTTTCATTGAAGAAATGCATTGAGATTGAGAAACAACGTTTGTGGGACTCAGGATAGACAAAATGAACCAAAGTTTGCTTGAATGTGATAAGAACTTAGTGGAGAGGGGATATATTGAACTTAGTCAATGAAATTCTCCCCCTATAATGGACAAACATTTAACCACATGTATTGGCTTGTTAATCATGCCTGCTTACCCTGCTTACCAGGTTCCCAGGCTGTGAAGAGGAGGCTTTGTTCTCAGCAAGGCATCAAATGGTGGATAAACATCTTACTCTTACTCACTGTTTCCCAGCTCCTCCAAGGTAAGTAACTTCCTTCAAAAGCAGTTCCACTTTCCATAGACTACCAGACTTCAAGTTTCAAGCTATGAGCAAAGTCAACAAGAAAATCTCCATAGCTAAGACAAAGTAAATGTTTTTCTTTATTTTGTGCTGGGGTCAAGGGGCATCTATTATTGTGTCTTTCTTTTTTGTAGGTTCTTCTTGAGACAGGTTAGTGGGAAGAGCATTGGAGGAGGCTAAGTCTTGATCTGGTTAGATTTGCAGAATAATAATGATGATGATGATGATGATGATGATGACGACGACGACGACGACGACGACGACGACGACGACGACGACGACGACGATGATGATGATCAAATGTAGTTTAGGCTGGTAAGGTTATTCAGCATTTAAGAGCAGTGACTTTTTCCAAGAGGACCTGAGTTCAATTCCCATTAAACACATGATGGCATGCAACCATCTATGGTGGCATCTGATCCCCTCTTCTGGTGTGTCTGACCGCTACAGTATACTCACAAAAATCAAATAATATAAATCTCTAAAATAAATAAATAAATACATAAATAGATAAATAAAAGTTCACTTATCTAATTCTAAGTTACTGTGCTACTGTAGCTGCCCAGCTTTCTGTGTTCCTCTGAGGACAGAAAATGCATTTTCTGGCTATTCAAATCCAGGATGAGAGCTCACACATTACTTGCCGAAACCCAAGATTGTTATTCAAACTATAGCTTCTGTTGTTTTGAGAAATGAAATAGCTTCCCATCACACTCCTATCCTGACTCAATTTCTGCCACTGAGAGTCACATAAGAAATTTAGTTAGTGCATGAGGAGGTTGGTGTTGCAGTTTCTGTGTTTGTGAGAAAACTGGGGTTAACACGGAGAGGTCAAGACAGTCAACAAAGAAGTGGGCATAATGGCTATCATTTGTTCAATTCCTATTGGTGCAGTGAGTCAGTATCTCTGGGAGTTTACCCAACTCACAGGTCTTCTTCTGAAACACAATAGTCAGGTTTCTCCATCTAATATATCTGTTCTACATGCTCATTGATGATAGGAGGTAGAGATGTTGCCTTCCCAGCAGACCCTGTAGGAAAAAAAAAAAAAAACAAGGGAACCACAAGAGCAATGGCCCAGGCACAGGATAAAACATGCTGAGTCCTCAAAAAGAAGCATGAGGAAAGGGGAAATCTACAGATACTTTGAAGCCCTGAAAGAGGAGGCAAACTCTCTTCAAGATCTATTAGCTACTCTCCTGCTCCCAGCCATGATTGCTAGATATATACAGGTAAGTCCTCAAGTCCATAGTGCTTTGGACCACCAAGGCCTAATCATGCATGTTCAAAACAAATGAGTCTTAAACCTTTATATATGTCCAGGGGAGTATCCCACTCTCTGTTCTTGTCATAACAAGTCAATGACATGTACAGGAGTCCTCTGAAGATTAAGTCCAATGCTCATCCCTGAGAGTCAAAGTTTTTATCCCTTGGCTCCTATTGGCTTTTTTCTCATTTAGAGTGAAATTAAGGAACTCATACCAGACCTGCTGCATGCTTGTCATTTCCTGGATGTCTGCCAAACATTCATCAGATATTCTTGACACTGGGTCCCTTCTTTAAGAATCCAGAGGTTTCAGATCATAAGTCCTAATCCTAGAAGGCATGACCCAAGCACAACTTCTCCAGGATGCTTCCCAGCAGTAGTCCAGAGCTTACTCTCTCTGGTTTACACCTGATCATTTATTTTTTTCACTTTTATAACAAAAAAAGTCCTAATTTGGTCTTCTCCTCTCTATTGTCTCTCAATACTCTCTGTTTTCTTTGTAAATAGTTGGACCATCCTTAAAAACATGTCTCTAGGTAAACCAATAAGTACTAACTAAATCCACCAGGGCAGCTTCTGTTTCAATAACACTAATGACATCACACAGAATACTATGGTAATTCCAGCATACAATAATGTATCCAGAGGAGGGTCCCCTTTAAGACAACATAACTACCCATTAACTAGATCTTTTCCAAATCAAAAAGCCAAGCTGCCCTTTCCTGAAGCTTTGTCTAAGACACAAGGGAAGCCTTGTAATCAGTCTCCCTTCTAAAGACAGAGATGTCACTGATTTATTGAATTATTTCCCACTTTCATATATGGATTTTGAGTACTCAATTTTCAAACAAAGCCCTGAAATGATACTTCCCCGCCTTACACAGCACACTCAAAATGACAGGGAATAAAGAAAGTTGACAACTTAAGTCAGGATGATTGTCAATTAAGCAATGATTCCACACAGTTAATCCGTCTCACGGGACATCTTCTGTAGCTACATGATCAGTTTCTCCAATATCCTCACCATTGCTCCTTGTAAGTAATTTTGGAGGATTGGGATGATTCCTTCATAGTAGACCAGGTACATAGATAAACACAAGTAAGCAAAGACATGGGGAAGATCCAGAGTACTACAGTTTGGGTGTGGGAATGAAAAATAAGGAAAAATTACATAAATTCGGATAAAAACTTTGCTCAGAGCCCCAAAAATAAAATGTTTTAGCAATGTGGATGTTTGTGATGTGAACCGCTGTTCACAGATCTGGCTACAGATGCATTGGTTAATGCAGGTGCATTTTGAGAGAGCAAAAGCAAACACTCACAGAACCCATGATGGGTCAACCTTGGAATGAACACGTAAGAAGTAAAGCTGAACTATGAAGAGGTATCATGTGTAAGAAACATACAGACAGAGACAAAGACAGGCAGGCAGGCAGACAGACAGACAGACACAAACACACACACACACACAACATCAGTCAAGGGGAAAAAGATGTTGTAAATCACTGATAAGGAGCATCAACCATGTTGGTTGCCACATGTGACAACGTCTATATGCTTGAAAGGCAGTCACTACTACATTTATGTACAACATCCATTAGGAACATCCAGACAGGGAAGGGTAAAGTAAGGGAAGTGTCTAGGTATTCTTAAACTATACATGTTTATTAAAGCCCCATGAATCTTTCTCCTCATGCTGGCAGTCCCTGCAAAGAGAATCCAGCTCATGGGCAGCCTGTCATGCATTTATTGGATTTCTGTAAATTTTTATTCCATACATGCTCCTTGGGCCCTAGGCTTGTGGGGAGTAGTTGAATATTCTGCATCTTCTTAGTTGTTGAAGTTATAGTCTAGTAGAGTTGGATGTCAACTGTATTTTTAATTGTGCTTCTCCATAGGACACCAAGTTCTTATCACGGTGGGGTTTATGGGAGAAGCAGGTGCATAAATTGGCATGAAATATGTTATAATTAGTAAAGACTTGTAGGAAAGAGGAAAAATAGGACAGAGATGCAGACAGAGAGAGAGAAATGAGACAGGGAGACAGAGAAAGACACATACAGGGGGAGAGAATAAAAGAATATGCCTTGGGAGTATAGAGCCATAAAAGAATTTGTGGATCTAGAAGACAAATTATGAAGGAACAGCCTGTAAATTCTAATAACTAAGAAAGAACCCTGGAGACAGTTGTGCTATTGAGACTGCATACAGATTGGCCTATACCAATGTGAGACACTAGACTTCCATGAGCAAATCCTTAGCCTGGATAATGTACTTATGGTGGCCTAGAAAAACAAACACCGATTTGTCCCCTCTGTCTGCTTCTCATTACTCTGATCTCCCATGTCACAAGAGGCTGAATGATCTTCCCCATACCCTGAGATGCAGCTCACAAGGGACGGCATATTCCTTCAACAGTGCTTCATCTGAGGATACCCTTGGCTTGTGGATGGTACTCAGGAAGTGAACTGACAGATTAAACTTTGCCTAGCTCTGTGTCAAAGTTCAGACATGAGAGTCCCACTCTGTGATTGTCAACACTTCCATGTTTCCATTGGGAGGGCAGTGTCACAATGGCCTGATATTCTCTTGTCACGCCTTTCACATGCTTCATGTGATCAAGTTGATAGCCTTGTTCAGCTTATTCACAGATCAACAGGATGCAACTTTGCTTCAGAGCCTTCATGTTTGGCCAAAGAAGGCAAGAGAAAAATGTCACAGTTAACAGTGATAATGTAGCCATGCCAGGCCATTTCCTCCAAGTTTTACTTTCAAGTGTATTATTTTATTGCAGATTATGCTACTCTTCCTAGAAGGTCATGTTGTGGGAGAACATTTGGATGCTACCCGACCACAGTTTATAGATTTCTTACATAGATTCCTTCCAGTGACAATGTTTCTGTAAACTCGTATGCAAACTAACCATATAAGCACACAAACATTGATTACTAAGGCTCAATTATCTCCTCAGAAGGAGGTCCATTAGAAAGCTATCTAAAACAACTTTGTTTCCTTAAAATATTAAAAATCTAAAATATTGATCTTTCTTTTCATTTCACAGCATAGCACACCGTATGTAATTACTTCATTTTTACATATCAATATCAGTCACTCTACCTTTCTGATTTTGGTCCATGCCAAGCTTAACAAAGAGGAGATTGTACATTTCCAAACAGTCCTTACATTTCTCCCCTTGTCCACTGCGTCTGGGCCATATTACAATCAATGAAATTAATATTTTAAGTAAATGATAATGGAATGCAAATGTAGATTTCGATATTTCATACAATAAAACAAATCAAAAGATCCAATAAATAAATAGTTAAAGAATTTGCTTTTATATGAATAAAATAGGTTAATAATTCCTTATAATAACCACCCTAATTCATATTGAGTCAGTGCTGGAATATATGTAATAATATTTTTACAAAGAATAAGTAATTTTCTGTATCTTTTTAAAAACAATTGAACATAGTCAATAAAGAAGTGTCAGGCTCTCATTAGAGCTAGAAATAATTCAAAAACTTTTTTAAATGATTCTGAAAGATAGTTCTAGAATATTTGAGACCAATTCTCAGGCTCGATATAACTAACTAAGGTAGTGGTGAGCACTTGTATTCCATGTGCATATACAATATTAATTTTCATAGGAAATAAGTGTTTTAAAATCTCGAAAGGTATATTTATTGAACAGTAAGATTTTAGAACCGTAAGATTAAACTTTTTTCCATTTTTATTGAATTAGGTATTTATTATTTACATTTCAGATGTTATTTCCTTTCTGTGGTTCATGTCCATCAGCCCTAAATTCTGGCCCTCCCCTTCTATAATGGTTATCCCTTCCACATCCATTCCCCTTCCTTAAAGCTCCCCTCTGTACTATCCTTACACGAAGCGTCCAACCTTAGTAGGACCAAAGACTTCCCTTTCCAATGGTGCTCCAATATGTCTATTCACTGCAACACATGCATTTCGAGCCCTGGGTCAGTCCGTGTACGTCTTTGGGTAGTGGTTTAATATGTGGAAGCTCTGGTTGATTGGCATTTTTTTCTTATGGGGTTGCAAGCTTCTTCAGTTCCTTCAGTCCTTTCCTTAATCCCTCCAAAGGGGGTCCCATTCTTAGTTCAGTGATTTGCGGCTGCCATTCTCCTCTGTGTTCCACATGTTCTGGCTGCGTATCTCAGGAGGGATATATATCCAGTTACTGACAGCATGCACTTCTTAGCTTCATCCATCTTATCATGTTTTGGTATATACATAAATACATACATATATGCACACACACATATATACACACACACATATATAAATATATTGTATATATATATGCGCAGCATGTATGGCTTACTCTGAATGATCATTCCTTCAGTCTCCTAAAACATTGCCTCCCTAACCCTCTTTTTTTTCTTTTTTTTTCAGAGCTGGGGACTGAACCCTGGGCCTTGCGCTCCCTAGGCAAGCGCTCTACCGCTGAGCTAAATCCCCAACCCCCTCCCTAACCCTCTTTGGATATTTTAGTCCTCCTTTTAAGGAAGGAGTAAAGCATCTGCATTTTCTTCCACCTTCTTGAGGTTCATGTAGTCTTGCATTGTATCTAAGTAATTTGCACATTTGGGCTAATATCTACCTATCAATGAGTGTGTACTATGTGTGTTTTTCTGTGATTGGGTAACTGAACTCAGGATGATATTTTCTAGGTCCACCCAATTTGCCTATGAATTTTATGCACTCATTATTTTTGATAGCTGTGTAGAAATTCATTGTGTAAATATACATCATTTTCTGTATCCATTCCTCTGTTGAAGGGCATCTGTGTTCTTTTCAGCTTCTGTGTATTATGAATAAGGCTGCTATGAATATAGTGTAACATGTGTTTTTGTTGTATGTTGGAGTGTCTTTTGGGTATATGCACAGGGGAGGTATAGCTGGGTCCTCTGGCAGTAAAATGTTTAATTTTTCAGGAAACACAGGACTGATTTTGAGAGAGGATGTACCAGTTTGCAATCCCAACAAAAATGAAGGAGTGTTTCTCTTTCTCCACATCCCCACCAGCATACACTGTCACCTGAGTTTTTGATCTTGCCCTTTTTGTCTGATGTGAGGTGGAATCTCAGGATTGTTTTGATTTCCAATTCCCTGATGACTAAGTATGTTGTACATAACAGAAATCATTTTAAGAAATGATGGTATCCTAACTGTTGATCTGGATGTAGCTGAATGCCAATTGATCCATTTTTATCTCTGTCTTCAAAGTTCAAGTCCAAGTGCATCAAGGAAATCCATATAAAACCATATAAGCAGAAGTCAATAGAAGGGAAAGTGTCAGAAAGTTCTTAGAAAACAGGTGCACAGGAGAAAATTTTCAGAACAATGTACCAAAGGTTCAGACTCTATGATCACCAGTCAATATATGAAATCTCATCAATCTGAAAACTTTCTTTAAAGCAAAGTACACTGCCAATATGACAAGACAGAAATCTACACATTTGGGAAAGACTTGAGCCAACCCTATATCTGATAGAGTGACATAATTAAAAATGTAGAAATAATTAAAAGAGGTAAACTCCCACACAACCAAGTAACCCAAAATTAAAACTGGGTTAGAGAGCTAAACCAGGAATTCTCAACTGAGGTATCTCAATATCTGAGAAACACAACAAGAAATGTACAACATCCTTAGTTACCAGAAAAAGGAAAATTGAAATGAACTTGAGAGTCTACATTACACCAATCAGTGTGACTAAGACAAAAAACTAATGCAGTAGCAGAGTAGGCTAGGATGTAGAGAAAGTGGAACACTCCTCCACTGCTAGTGAGATTGGTATCTGTATAGCCACTTTTGATATCAATGTGGATGTTCAGAGAATATTGCTAATAGCATTTCCTGAACACCCGGATTTACCACTCACTTCACCACAAATACTGAAACATGATCCACATATAACAGTGACATGTGGTTGAACATGTTCATGGCAGCCTTACTTATATTAGTCAAATGCTGGAAACAATAATGAAATATGTCAATTCAACTGAGGAATAAATACAGAAAGTGTGCTACATTTAAACAAAGAAATACCACTCAGGTATTACAAATAAGGAAACCAAGAACTTTGTAGGCAAAGTGATGGACCTGGAAATTAGTGAAGTAACAGAGATCAAAAAAGACATAACATGCGATGTACTTAGTGAGAGGTGGATGTTAGTCCCAAAGATCAGTATACCCAATACACAAATCATTTATCACATGGAGGGTAACATGTTAGAAGACCAAACTGTGGATTCTCGCCACCCACTTAGAAGTGAGAACAAAATGATAATGAAAGGCAGAGGGATGGAGGGATCTTGCTAATAGTAGAGAAGGATGGACAAACTGGGGAGAGTAGAAACAATATAAAGAGAAAAGAGAGAAATCTAGAGGAAAATTGGAATAAATAAAAATAAGCATCATTGGTTGGTGGTGAAATTGGGTATCCCCAGGAAAGTCGCAGATGGCAGGAAAGCAAGAGGGTCCGTAAATTTACTGGGAATGGTGGTAGTTGAAATAATAAGCAGCAAAGAGATAGAACAACAGTGTCTGACTCCTATGAAGAGCAGGTGATACCCGCATAGTTCAATACCATTAATCTATAACTGTCCAAATCCTAAAAAAATGCAATGACAAAAAAGGAGCAGAGAATGCGTGAAAGGCAATCCAGAAACCACCCGACCAGAAGAACAATTTCATTCACAGACTCCAAATACTCAGACTATTCCTGATCTCAAGATATGCTTGGAGATAAGTCCCTAAAATGTCTTTCCTCTGAGGGGCTCTGACATCACCTCACGGTGACAGATTCGCATACAGATAACCATTTGACAGAAACTGAGAGCCAGAAAAGAATGGTTAGGGGATTCCCTGAAGGATCTGAAGGGGATTGGAGCCCAATATGAAGAACAACACTATCAATTAAGTTTACCCTTCAGAGTTTCAGGAAATTTACCACAAACAAGTGTACACTTGGGCCAGTCCATGGCTTCTGCTACATTGATCGTAGAGAATATGGAGAGGACAACTCCCTCATCTTCCATCTCTGGTAAGGGAGTCAATTGGTCCTGTGGAGACTTCATATCCCAGAGAAGGATATGTAGAGGACTAAAATGGAAATGGCGATGTAGATGGGGGAGCACCATCTTAGAAGAAAGGAGCATCAGAATGGCTTGGATGATTCAAGGAAGAAGACAAATTGGGGAAATGACATTTGAAATGTAAAGAAATAAATAGATTATTGTATACATATTATGCTTATAATATAATACATTTATGTTTCGAACAGGTACATTCACATCTCACTCCTTTAGGACTATACAGTCATTATCTGCACTACAGGTTTACTGAAAGCTGAAATCCATAATTTTTGATGTACTTACTATTGAAAATTTACATAAATAAACCCAATCAATATTTTATCTTCTGTACCTGTACCTATAATAAATCTTTATTAACCTTGATGAAAATTTAAAAAAAAATAGTTTCTACTCCATTAGGTTTCCATTCTATGACTGAAATTTCACTCAATTTTAGCTGTACATATCTATATTCCCTCCATTTTCACCCTCTTCCCTGTCTCTTCAAAATTAACATTCCTGTTCCTGACAGTGTCCCTCAGCAATTCATAAGTACACTTGTACTTCCCAAAGTGAGGACAACGGACACTAAACTGATCATACAGATACACAGTTTGCTGAATTAACATTCAGGTTAAAGTGAATAAGTATCCCATTTTCCCTTTTTGATCTGGGTTAAGTCATCTATGATGACTTTCAAAAGATCCATTCACTGTCCTGAAAATTACATACTTTCCTTTTTCTAGTCTGTTAATACACCATATTTTCCTTATGCAATCCTTTGTTAACGAACAACTTGAATATTTCCAAATTATCAAGGGTCTCTACACTAGAATAAATCAACATTTGGTTATATGTCCTCGAGTTATATCTTTAGGTGTATCCATTTCTACATTCATGAAGAAACATCATACTGATTTCTAAAGTTGCTGTAGAAGTTTGTGTTCCCACCAGGAGAATAGCAATGTTCTCCTCTCTCCATAACACAGTAAAGATAAGTTTGCTCATTTGTTATTAAATTAAGGTTTCTGAAAGGGATGAAAAAATGTCAGAATAATTTTGATTTACATTTCTGTAATGTATAAGGATGATATTTATTTCCATTAGATTCTTAGTCATTTAAGTTTCTTCAATTGTGAATATTTTTAGATATGTACACAATTAATTATGTTTTCATATATAGTGTTTTAGTTTTTTCATTATGATTTATAGAAGCCCATTGCTGAACATGTACATGGATAAAACGCTTACTATCTTTGAAAACAGCCACTTTAAATTTACTAAGATCAAATCATGTAATGTGCTCTTACTAAACTCACAGAATTTGCAGATCTGTTGTAAATAACATAATTCATTAAGGACACTTTATGAAATACCCCTATATAATAAAACATTCTCTTTGTACATAATATTCAGCAATATACTTTAATTGTTTTATTTTTTGAAAATTTCCACCAAAATATTTTGATGATAATTTTCTCATTTATTTTACCTACATCATTATATTTCTTTGAATCCTACCTTTGTATATCTTCTACATTAAAATACTGTTTAATAACCGCATGGTGATCCCTTAAAAATATCGTTCAACCCACCAACAGAAGACACTAACTGTCCATGCTGTGTCAGTTAGGAGTAACAGCTTTCAGGCATTTACACTGCATTCTGGATGGTTGACTGGCTTGAAGCTGTGCTGAGAACCACAGCTGCTATGTGTCATGAGGTCAGCCCTCTGTGTATCCATAAAACATGATTTCCCTATGATCACCCCCACATTTTGGGCACCTAGAGTCTCTTAGCACCTTGTTTCAGGGTGGCCTTTAAGCCTTGTGGAAGGGGTATAACATGTATATCCAACTCATCATGGCTTAAATCAATAAAATGAGGACAACAACTTAATGAATGAAGGGAAGAATACATTCATGGAAAGTATTAACAGGATTGTCATAACGTCTTGCCACATTAGTTAAAGAAAGGCAAGAATTAACAAAATTAAAGTGAAGAGAGGAGACCTGGAAAAAATACTTTTTATATTTACAGTCCCAAGTATAGTATATTTTTATTAATGATTTACTGGATGTATTGGATATACCCATATTAAATTACCTCAGTATACATAATTTAAACAGCACTATACTGAACAATGACACAGAGTCAGGCATTTAATATCTCCTTCCTAAAATATCATAGCACCACATGTATTCAGTTTAAAAATTTGATAAGACATTTAAAGAGCATGGAAAGTTTTTAGATGATTCCATAAACTAGAAAAAAAGGAATGAATACATTTAAATTCTATTTTGAATCTGGTTTTATCTGACAATTGACAGAGAAAAAAAGAGAGAGAGGGAGGTAGGGGGAAAATGAGGTAAACAGAAAGGTACAGAGAGAGGGAGAAAGAATTACAGACGACTGACAGAAAGAGAGGAACACTGAGTATTACAGACTAATTTACACACATATTCTCAATAAAATCCTTGTGAACAGATTGAAGACGACATAAAAATAATCTTCAAGCAGGTAAGCTTTCTTAAAATACCAGGAACAGAAGTCTCTTTAACACACACACACACACACACACACACACACACACACACACACACACACACACAAACACACATACAATCACACACACACAATCACTCACACACACACACACATATATATATATATATATATACATATACATACATATATATACATATACATATATATATATGCATGTCAAATCTATTGTAATCTGATCTTCGTGGTAGGATGTTGCATCTTTTTTTTTTTTTTTGGTTCTTTTTTTTCGGAGCTGGGGACCGAACCCAGGGCCTTGTGCTTCCTAGAGGATGTTGCATCTTTAACCCAGAATTTTCATCAAGATCTATTCTGATTCTATTTTTATTTTTATTTTCTTAGTCATCTGCAGATATATCTTTTTTAGAGTGACTCCTTCTTAATGAAGACCAGTTAAGAGACCTGCAGTTCCATGATTAATAAACGTCATTGTAAGACATGGAAGCAAAATGTAATAGTGTGAATGGAATAAATATTTTAGCACGGTGTTTTGCAAGCAACTTCTTTCATAGACAGTCTTTGAAATTTTACATTTCATACTTGACTTTCCTGGGACTCTGACTAGAACCAACTCACAACTGTTTAGGATTTTCTTGGCAATTAACCAGCTTGTGAAAAGAGCTGAATTCATCATATGGTCTGCTGTCTATGTTAATATTGCTACAGTGAGGAACAACTCTGCTAAAACTCTTTATCTGTTCTTCAGACAGCATCCTCTTACAAGTGTGGACTTCTGTGGGTTGTGGTAGGGCAAGTTGAGAACACTGGCTGAGAGCTGTAAATGCAGAAGTACATGTCTAAGGGAGGGAAAGGAAAGCGTGTAGATCATAAACAACTACACAATATTCATTGTTTTAACAATCATTAGGACGTGGACTTCTGCCAATGACTTCAGGAGAACAGCATGGTAGAAAATCAGTAATTGATTCCCTGGAGAGTTAGATGCACTGGATTGTTAAATATGGGCTTAGAGGTAGAGAAAAATCAGCACATGAAGAATGGATAGTCAATCCTGGATGATCTGTTAACCTTCCCTACCCAATGGTTGCAGGCAAACAGCATCAGATTTTAGCACCGAGGAATAGAATAAAACCAATTTATTGAAAATCCCAATCATAAGAAAATACTGACATCCTTCATTATGCACATCATCTCTCAGGTGCACTGGCCTCAGCATGACTGAATGTCTTCAGTCAGCATGGGATTTTACTGCCAACCCTTTCATAACTGCAGAGCTCCAATTTGCTTTAGTCACGTCATCAGCTCCCCATTCTGTTGGAGGGAGATTAGATCACTGTGTATGCCTATGCAGTCTATCTTTACCTATGAAGACCCAAGGAACTGTTCTCACTCCAAGGAGCTGTTGTAAGTAATCTTGAATCGCATTGGTGTTGTTAGTGGCTGTGATATCTACAAGTCCCAGAACACCATGTTTGAATGGGAGAGGACTGAGAATTTCTTGAATATTTCTGCAAAAAGGTACAGGTGTGATTCGGTGAACAGGACCGCCTTCCCACTGGATCTTGCAGTTCACATACACGTGAGCCAGGCTGATAGGCTGTAGCTTCCCAGAAAAGAAAGTTCAGTTGAAGATACTGGTTTGTTTGAGAATCGCAATCCCAATGTATTCTTCACCATGCATTCTACCTGAACCCCATAGAAAACATGGCAGGAAGAAGCTTATACATTTTCCTGCTTGCACTCACATTGCCACCAAACCCTCACGACATTAGAACCCGCATTCTGAAGATTTATCCATATACTAATGACCAGATGAGACATCTAGCCTTTTGGATCAATAAACTAATGGATTCCAGGACTTTCCAAATAGCCAGCCATTGTTAAATTATGTGGTTCATTGCCTGTGATCATTGTGACAAATCACTTTTCTCTATACAGAGAGATTCATCCTTCACATTCTTTACACTTTTGGTGGCTCCTACAGGTATGAGGTTAGGTGGAATTTTAACATGGATTCTCTGCAACTAGGACAAGAATGTAGAATCCAGAAATGACAATGCCAAATAGACTCCATCCGGTACTTATGAAACTATTGAAGTTGAGGTTTCCCTTGACTTCAAGCTATTCCTCTCCCTGCCCGTCTCCCTGACTCTTATGTTTGGCCTGAAGAAAGAATCATGGTGAAACACCCAAAACCCTCAATTCTGGCCCTGGGAACACAGGAAGGTAGATATTACAGAACTAATATCTAATGGGACTATAGAACTGCATTCTACAGTCCATGTTGTCTTTTGCTTTACAGGTGTCTCGTAATTTTTGGATGAAATATTCATTTCAGAGTTCATCATTTGAAGTAGGCACACAATATTTCCACTGTTCTGTACACTCCATAGCTGTGCCCCCTTTGTTGCCAAAATCATTGCAAAAATTGAAATGGAAAACAGAATTTTTGAGTGCACATTCAGGAATATATATATATATATATATACATATATATATATATATATATATATATATATATAAAATCCCCTATCAAGTAATGTACAATAAGAAAATGTAATACAATAGTCATTCAAGTAAAGGTCTGTATGAAAATCCTGGCCTTTGGGAAACATAAGAAAGCAGTAAAATTGAACTGTAAGTCACGGGAATGGACTTGGTTATAGGATTATGATCCAGAAGAATCTCCTCCACTTCACGTTCTGAGATCATTTTGACACATGCCAAGCCCCTGAATAACTTTCTCAATTCAGAGCATGTAACCAATAATGGAGCAAATAGAAGTCCCTAGCTTTAGACAGATGTAGCACGTAAAGGTTTCCACTGTGTCATAGGAGACATCCTGGAAAGGGCACCCTCAAATCTCTTAAATGTAAGGAAAGCTGTTTAGCAGGTAGGCCATTGCAGTACTCAGTGACATCATCAATAGGCCCTTCCTAAAAAATCTCTTTATCTTGCAGAGCCCTTGCTTCTACTGTGAGGTCACAATTGTTGCTGTGACATCATCTGTCTCTTAGATATTACTTCAGTACCTCTAGAGTATACTAATTGATCTTTAATTCAGAGTAAACAGCCATTTGGGAGGGAGAAAAATGAGGATGAAGAGATCAGAACTGGGGAGAAGGAACCTGGCCTTCTGTCTTGGTATAAAAAAAGGAAGAAATACATTGTCCATGGGAAATCTCTGTGAGACCTTTGTAAGCACTGAGTTGCTTCGCTGAAGAGATAGCCTTGAACTGAGCCTTCCACATATGGGAATCAGGAGCTGGGAACCTCTCAGAAGCATCTGGACTTCCCTCCTTGTTATGGTTCCTGGAAGTCAGAGAGTTTCTATCATCAATTTTTTATCCCAAAATCCAAGTGATGGGAAGGGCACAGCTTTCTTCCTGAGAGCTCATGGGTTATATTCTTTTTGACCAGAAGTAAAATGACCTAAGGAAGAAGGGAAGGACAAGTATTGTGTCCCTAGCTCAGAGTAAACTCCTCCATGCTTTCTATATATATAGTGAAGTTTGAGTCTGACACTGATATCTGGGAGAGAGAAGTGCTTCTAGTTGAGACTTCACCATCTCAGTCTTTCCAATATTATTTCTCTGATTACCATTCCCTGACAGTGACCCATTAGATTTCTGTGTCAATAGCTGTGATTAGCTGGGAGTTTTCATTTCTTTTACTTCTTTTTTTTTACATTTTTTACAAATTTTATTTTTTAATATATATTTCTCTATTTACAATTATAATGTTATTCCCTTAAGAGTTTCCTCCCATAAGATCCCTAACCAGTCCCTCTCCACTTCTTCTATAACCCCACTTACTGTCTCTTCAAATTTTCAAAAATTCTGAATCAAACCAACGGAGGACCAAGGGCTTCTTCTTCCATTGGTGCCCAACAAGGCCATTCTCTGCTACATATGCAGTTGGAGACATAGGTCCGTTCACGTTCAGTCTTTCAATATTAGTCTCGTACCAGAAAACTTTGGTTCATTAACACTGTTGTTCTTATGGGGGTGAAAGTCCCATCAGCTTTTGTTAGCCGATCTCTGAATCTACCAACAAGAGGTCCATTTTCAGTTCACTGGTTTGCCACTAGCATACACTTTTGTATTTGACATGCTCTAGTTGTGTCTCTCAAAACATATCTATATCCGTTTTATGGCAGAATGCACTTCTTAGCTTCATCCATCTTATCTATTATTGGCAGCTGATTATATATATATATATATATATATATATATGTATGTATATATGTATATATGGTTATATATATGTATATATGTATATATGGTTATATATGTGTGTCTACATATATGTGTATATATATAATATGTATATATATATTATATATATATATATATATATATATATATATATATAAAATATATATATACACTTTTGGTGCCTACAGGTGATTGTTTAAGTGGAATGTTAACATGGATTCTGCACAACTATGTCAAGAATGTAGAATTTACAAATGACAATGTTAAATAGACTCCCTCTTGTACTTGAAGTTGAGGTTTCACTGTTCCTCAAGCTTTCTTAACCCTGCCCATCCTCCTGTTCCTTATATTTGGCCTTAAGAAAGAATCATGATAAAATATGTAAAACCTTCAAGCCTGGCCATGGGAACACAGGAAGGTAGATAGTGTAGTACAGATATCAAATGTGACTAGAGAACTGAATTTATAGTCCATGTGGTCCTTTGTTTTATTGATGTCTGGTAATTTTCAGATAAAATAATTCATTTGAATTATGTACACAATATTTTCACTGTTGTATTGACTCAACAAAGCCAAGTTTTTTGTTGAATTCATTACAAAAAAAGCAATTGGAAAAATGAAATTTTGAGTACACATGCAGATATGTATATAGTGTCCGCTGTCAATGAATGTACAAACAGAAAATGTAAAACAATATTCACTCAATTAAAGGTCTGTAGGGAAAATACTGGCACATGGAAAATTGAGGAAACCTAGGGAATAGAACTGAATGTCACAGGATTGGACCTGGGAATAAAATTAATCTCCAGAATAATCTCCTTCACTCCTTGTTCCTCTATCTTTTCTACCCTTGCCAAGTCCCAGAAGAACTTTGTCCATTCAGAGCATGTAATCACTAATGAAGCAGAGAAAAGTCCCTAGCTTAGAGAGATGTAACATGTAAAGGTTTCCACTGTGTCACAGGAGATTCTCCAGGAAAGGGCACCTCCAAATCTGGTTAATTTAAGGAAATCTGTTCAGCAGGTACCCTCAGACCCCTAACTTACACAGCTCTTGTAATCCTTTCTCAAAATCTACTAAGAAGAGGTGCATTTAAAGCTCACTGGTTTGCCACTATCACTCACTTCTGTATTTGACATGCTCTAGCTGTGTCTCTCAGGGAAGATCTATATAAAGTTCCGGGCATGATGCAAATTCTTACCTTCATCAATCATACCTGGTTTTGGTGGCATACACAAACATATTGGTGGTATATATACACATTTGGTGTCTCCTAAAGCTTAGAGGTTAGGGGGCATTTTAACATGCATTCTGAGCAACTAGGTGAATAATGTAGAATCCACAAATGACAGTGTCAAATAGACTTCCTCCTTTTCTGATGAAACTATTGATGTTGAGGTTTCCCTGGACCTCAAGCCATTCCTCTCCCTGACCCTCCTCCTATATTTTATGTTTGGCCTGAAGAAAGAATTATGGTAAAAGATCTAAAACCCTCAAGTCTGGCCATGGGAAAACATGAAGGTAGATATAAGAGAACTGATATCTAATGGGACTACACAACCACACTATGTAATCCATGTTGCTTTTTGCTTTACTGATGTCTGGTAATTGTTGGATAAATAAGGATTTGGGAGTTTATAATTTGGAGGAGTTCTACCATATTTACACTGTCATCATCACTCTATAGCTGAGCCCCCTTTGTTGCCAAAATCATTGCAAAAACTTGAATTGGAAAACAGAATTTTGAATACACATTCAGGAATATAAAGTCCCATATAAAGGAATGTACAATAAGAAAATGTAATAAAATATTCACTCAATTAAAGGTCTGTAGTGAAAACACTAGACTTTGGGAAAAAGAAAAAAACCTAAGAAATTGAATCATATGTTACAGGAATGGTTCACTGAATAAAATTATTATACAGAAGAATTTCCTCCACTCCAGATTCCTAGAACATTTCTACCCATGCCAAGACCCTGACTAACTTTCTCCATTCAGAACATCTAACCATTAATGAAGCAAATGAGGTCTCCAGCTGTAGAGAGATGTAGTACATAAAGGTTTCCACTGTGTCACAGGAGACACTCCTATAAAAGGCACCCTTGAATCTGGTCAATGTAAGGGAAGCTTTTCAGCAGGTAGGCTATGGCAGTTCTCAGTGACATCAGCATTAGGCCCTCCCTGAAAAATCTCTTGCATCCTAGAGAGCCCTAGCTTCTTCTATGATGTCACAAGTGTTGTTGTGTCTTCAACTGCACCTCGTATATTCCTTCAGTACCTCTAGGGTTTACAATTAGCCTTCTGTTCAGAGTAAACAGCTATTTGGGATGGAGAACAAAGAGGATGAAGATATCAGAGATGGGGAGAAGGAAGCTGGCATTGTATCTTCATATAAAAAAAGGAAGAAATACATGGTCCTTGGTAATACTCAGTTATTCCTGGGTAGTGGTTGAGTGGTTCCACTGAGGAGACAGCTTTTATCTGAGCCTTCCACATACGGGATTTGGGAGTTGTCATACTCGTCGTAGCATCTGGACTCCCCTCATTTTAATGGTTCATGAAATCAGAGACTTTAAATCATTAATTTCTTTATTCCAAAAGCCACGGTTTGGAATGGGCACAGTTGTTTTCCTGTGAGCTCTTTGTTTTTATTATTTTTGCCCTGAAGAAAAAGGTGCTAAGGAAGAAAGCAAAGACAAGTATTTGGCCCTCATCTCATTGTAAACTCCTCCATGCTTTGGATATCTATTGTGCAGTTTGTGTCTGACACTGACATCTGGGAGAGAGAAGTGCTTCTAGTTGAGACTTCATCATCTTAGTCTTTCCACTAGTATTAGTCTGATTACCATTCCCTGACAGTGGGCCTTTAGATTTCTGAGTCAATATCTGTAATTAGCTGGCAGATTTCTTTTCTTCGATTTCTTTCATTTTTTTTTAATTTTTAGCAAATTTTATTGTTTTTTTAATTGGATATTTTTATATTTTCACTTGAACTTTTATTTTCTTCCCCAGGTTCCTGTCCATAAGAGACCTAACTAGTGCCCCTACCCTTCTATTACCTCCCTTAGTGCACCTTGATAATTCCCTGAACTGAGAGTTAAACCTAGGTTGGACCAGGAAATTCTCCTTCGATTGGTTCCCAAAAAGACCATCCTCTGCTATATATGCAATTGGTGCCATAGGTCTGTCCATGTACAGTCTTTGAATATTGTTCTAGTGCCAGAAACCTCTGGTTCATTGGCATTGTTGTTCTTGTGGGGTTGAAATCTCCTTCAGCTTTTGTAATCCTTTCTCAAAATCTTCCAACAAGAGGTCCATTTTCAGTTCACTGCTGTGCCACATATATATATATATATATATATATATATATATATATATATATATATATATTCCATGAGGACGTAATGCTCAGAATGGGATCCTTCAGTTTCTGCTCTAATTTCATAGATATTTTTGTTCCCCCTTTTAAAAAAGAGTGAAGCATGCACGTTTTGGGTGTCCTTCTTGGGCTTCCAGTGGTCTGTAGTCTGCATGTTCAGTAATTTGAGCTCTTGTGTCAATATTTATTTTTGGTGATTTCATACCATGTGTGTGTTTCTGTGGTTGCGTTACCTCAGTTAGTATTACATTTTCTAGTTCAATCAATTTGTCTATGAATTTCTTGAAATCTTTGCTTTTGATAGCAGAGTAGTACATCATTGGGTACATATCCTACATTTTCTGTATACATTCCTCTGATTAGTACCATTAGGTTTCCTTCTAGCTCCTGGTATCATGAATAAGGCTGCTATGAACATAGTTGAACATGTGGCTTTTTTGCATGTTGTAGCATCCTTTGGTTATATGCCCAGGATAGGTATATCTGGGTTCTCAGGTAGTGCAATTTCCAATTTTTTGAGGAATCTCCAGACTCATTTCCAGAATGGTTGAACCAGTTTGTAATCCCACTAAGAAGAAAAGTCATTCCTCTTCCTTGACAACTTTATCAATCTCTGCTGTCTCCTGAGTTTTTTATTTCACACATTCTTACATGTGTGAGGTGGAACCTCAGGGTTGTTTTCATTTACATTTCCTTGATGACTAAGTACTATGAACATTTCTTTAAATGCTTCTCAGATATTTGATTTTCCTCAGTTGAGAAATCTTTGCTTAGTTCTGGAACATAATTTTAATAGGGTTATTTGTCTCTCAGAAGTCTAACTTATGAGTTCTTTGTATATATTGGTAATAGTCTTCCATCAGATGGAGGATTGGTATAGACCTTTTCAAAATCTGTTCCTTGCTCTTTTGACCTAACAGTGTCCTTTGGCAGGCAGTTTCCTACTACAGTGAAGAACTGTCAGTTAGTAAACTAGAACACGGAGTGGCTCCTTCCTGACTTACCTAGGTGTTCTGAACAGTAATTGGGAAAACTAAACAACCATATTATACCCCTTCATGCATGCCTATCTATAGGGGTGGGTCTAGAGTGACCTATCCTTGATTCTGGGCATCAGTCAAAGAAATGTAGGCTGGTGGAGTTTGCAGTTTTCATACTCGCTTCTGTAACTACAGGCTACGGTGTTGTGAAGCCACGATACACCATGTGCAGCTGTGAATAGGCCTGAGAAGGCTGATTCTTTGGATTTCTGAAGCATTGCTAAGGGACCCAGAGGAAATCAGCACCCCCTGCACAGCAGAACTCTGGGAATGCTGACACTCTTGCTTCATCTCTATATGAAGCTAGTTCAAAATATCACCTATCAGGATTGTTCTTGAATATCCTTCAGTGTGCTAGCATTTGACTGCAATGAAATACTGTGCAGGAGAGGTGTGGGAAACACCTGAACTCTTCCATTCAGGATCAGAAAGATGAGCTGTATTCACATTCAATTGACTCTGTACGTTACTGCTCTTTGTCTTTGATCATGGAGATCTATTGTCTCATACTTCATTGTTCGTGTGGACAAGTTGTGGGGGAAGAAGGACACACAATTCTTTCCCATTTTCCAATTCTTCATTCTAGGGTAATAGATTTTAGTGAAACCCTTCACATTTTATATTGTAGATCAACTGACCTACCTTTTCTTCATTAAACTCTACTCTATTATCCATGCACCATGTGTTTGTGTGTGTGTGTGTGTGTCTGTGTGTGTGTGTGTGTTTGTTTGTCTACTTAAATGGTTAATTTGTATGTAAGTTTACCGAAACATTGTCACTGAAAGGAGTCTAAGTAAGAAATCTAGAAACTGTGGATGGGGCAGCATCCAAATATTCCCCAAAACATGACCTTCTAGAAAGAGTAGCATAATCTGCAATAAAATAATACACTTGAAAGTAAAACTTGGAGCAAATGCCCTGGCATGGCTACATTATCACTGTTAACTGTTACATTTTTCTCTTGGCTTCTTTGGCTAGACATGAAGGCTCTGAAGCAAAGTTGCATCACATTGATCTGAGAATAAGCTGTAGCAGACTATCAACTTGGTCACATGAATCATATGAAAGGCATGACAAGAGAGTGTCAGGCCATTTTGACACTGCTCTACCAATGGAAACATTGAAGTGTTGACAATATCAGAATGTGGTCTCATGTCTGAACTTTGACACCCAGCTAGGCAAAGTGTAACCTGTCAGTTCACTTCCTGAGTAAAATCCACAAGCCAAGGATAGGCTCAGATGATGAACCATTGAAGATAGCTGCTATTCATTGTGAGCCACTTTTCAGGGTAAGTGGAAGACCATTCATCCTCTTGTGACATGGGATATTAGAGTAATGAGAGGGGACAGAGGGGACAAATCTGTGTTTTGTTTTGTTTTGTTTTTCTGGACAACCATAACTACATTTTCCAGGCTAAGGATTTGCACATGGAAGTCTAGTGTCTCACATTGGTATATACCAATCTTGTATGATCTCAATAGCACAACTGGCTCCAGGCTTCTTTCTTAGTAACTAGGATTTACAGGCAGTCATTTATACTCTGTTTTCTAGATTGACAAATTATTTTCTGGCTTCATATACAAAAGGCATAATATTCTTTCTTTCTCTCTCTCTTTCTCTCTCTCTCTCTCTCTCTCTCTCTCTGTATGTATGTGTCTTTCTCTATCTCTTTGTCTCATCTCTCTTTCTCTGTCTGTCTGCCTCTCTTTCTTATTTTTCAGCTTTCCTACAACAGTATTTACTAATGATAACATATTTCATGTCAGTTTATGCACTTGCTTCTCTCATAAACCCCAGTGTGATCTGAACTTGCTGTCTACTGGAAAACCACAATTGAAAATAGAATTGATGTCCAAATCTACTAGACTAGAACTTTAACAACTGAGAAGAAAAAGAATATTCAACAACTAACAACAAGCCTAAGGGCCAAGGATCACGTATGGAAGGAAAATTTTCAGAGATCCAAGAAATGCATGCCAGGCTGACCATGGAATGTCTTCTCTTTACAGGGACTGCCAGCATCAGGAGAAAGGCAACATGGGGCTTTAATATACATGCATCCTGTAATAATACCTAGTCTCTTCCCTTACTTTACAGTTCCCTGTCTGTATTTTTCTAATGGATGTTGTACATAAATGTAGTAGTGACTGCCTTTCAGGAGTATAGAAGTTGTCAAATGTGGCACCCAAATGAAGAACTTGACTTTTCTTCCCTGGCTGAAACTCCTTACCAATGACCTACAACATCTTTTTTCCTATGATTGCTGCTTTGTTTTGTGTGTGTGTGAGTGTGTGTGTCTGTTTGTTTGTTTGTCATTCTGTCTGTCTCTCTGTCTGTCTTTCTCACTTTATCTCTGTCTGTTTCTTCCACATGATACCTCTCTGTACATCAGTTTGACAACTTAATTGTTCATTCCAAGATTGACCCATCACGCTTTCTCTGAGGTTTGCTTTTGATGACTCAAATTACACCTGTGTTAATCAATGCACCTGTAGCCAAAACTGTGTACACTGATCTTATCACAACCAGTCTCATGTCTAAAGTAAGTAGTTTTCTAGGCTCTGAAGGAAGTTTTATCAGAATTTATGTTTTCTGAATTTTTTACCCTCTATCCAAACTGTTGTAGTCTGTGGATTTTCCCCAAGTCTTCGCTTAATTGTATTTATCTATGTACATGGCCTACTGGGAAGACATCATCACAACCTACCAATATTACTTAGCAGGAGGTGTAGATGAAGAACTTGGAGAAATTGGTCATTTAGCTACAGAAGATGTCCCCTGAGATGGATTAACTGTGTCGAATCATCACATCACTGACAAGCATTCTGAATTATGTTTTCAGTTTATTTTCTTCTTTGTCATTTTGAGTGTGCGACCAAAGGTGAGGAAAAACATTTGTGGGCTGTGTTTGAAAATTGAGTCTTCACTCTTCATGCATGAATGTGGTAAAAAATACAATAGATCAGTGATATCTCTGGGTAAGTAGGGACAGTGATAGAAAGTCTTCCCTTGTGTCTCAGGCAGAGATCCTTGAAAGGGCAACTTGGCTTGTTTATTTGGATAAAATCTAGTTAATGGGTAGTTATGTGCTGTTGAGAGGACTCTCTTCTGGATACTCTAATGTATGGTGGAATTTCCACGATATTCTCTGTGATGTCACTAGTGTTATGGAAACAGAAACTGTCCTTGTGGCATTTAGTTAGTATTTATTGGTTTAGACACACAAATGTTTTTCAGGATGATCAATCTATTTACAGAGAAAACAGAGAGCATGGAGAGACAAAAGAGAGAGGAAGAAGAAATTAAGATACTTTCTTGCTATAGAAGTGAAAACATAAATTATCTGGTGGAAAAGGGAGAATGAGAGCAGTGGGCTGGTTCTGAGGAGCTTCCTAGAGGAGGAGTTCTTCGCTCAGGCCTTCTAGGAGTAGCACTTATGACCTGAATGCTATGGATTCCTAAAGAAGAGACACAGAGTCAGGAATATCTGACGAATTTTTGGCAAAGAACCAAGAATTGTCAATCATGCAGCCTGACTACTATGAGCTCCTTAATTTCATTCTAAATGAGGAAGAATACCAATAAGAGCTACAGGGATAAAAGCTTTGACTCTCAGGGTACAGTATTGAATTTTATCTTCAGAGGATTTCTGGACATGCCTTTGGAATTTTATGACAAGGGCTACTTCCCTGGTCATGCATCAAGGTCTCTGACTCTTTGTCTTTAAGATACATGATTAAGGATTGGGGGTCCTAAACACTATGGATTCCAGGACTTACCTGCATCCCATCAGATACAAACTGAAAATGTCCTCCATTTCTTCATGTCTTGGTCTGATTTTGTTGTCAAGTGCGAGGGGGACTGCAGAAAGGTGTGAGTCATATGTCTATCGATCATGGTTAGGAGAAAGAAAATAGCTAGTAGGCCAGCTTGAAGAGAACTTTCCTCCTCTTTCAGCGCTTCCAAGTGTTTGTAGATTTCCTATTTCATCAGGCTTCATTGGGGGACTCAGCATATTCTCTCCTGTGTGTGGTCCATTGCTGTGCATGTTCCATTCTGTTTATCTACATGATCTGCAGGAAAGCTATCATCCCTAACTTCCACCATCAATGAGCAAGTACAACAGATTAAGAAGATGGAGAAACTGACTATTGAGCTCCAAAAGATGACCTGTGAGTTGGAAAGCTCCCATGTATACTGAACCATTGCACGAACAGCATTTGGAGAGAAGTTAGTCATTATGCCCACTTCTTTGTATACAGTCCTGACACCTCTGTGTTTACCTCAGTTTTCTCACACCACAGGAACTTGCAACTGTAATGTCCTCATGTACAAACTAATTTTATTATGTGCCTCTCAGAGCCAGGACATGAAGAAAGGATAGGAGTGTGATAAGAAACTATTTAATTTCTCATAAATGCAGAAGTTGTGTTTTGAATAACAGCCTAGGGATATGGCAGGTAATGTGTGAGCTCTCATCATGGATTTTAATAGACATAGAACACATTTTCTGTCCTCAGAGGAATACAAAAAGCTGGTCACCTACAGAAGCACAGTAATTTAAACTTAAATAAGTAAACTTTTATTTATTTATTTTAAAGATTTATTTTATTTGATTTGTATGATTACTCTATAACTTTCGGACACAACAGAAGTGGGCATCACATGCCATTATACATGGTTGTATGCCACGATGTTTTTGAAGGAAATTAATCTCTGACCTATGGAAAAGCAGTCAGCTCTCTTAAATGCTGAATCATCTTACCAGCATAAATTACTTTTGATGGTGATGGTGATTTTATTGATGATGCTGATGTTATTGATGATGATGATGATGATGATGATTAATATTATTATTATTCTGCAAATCTAAATAGATCAAAACTTAACCTCCTCCCATGTTCTTCCCCCTCTCCTGTCTCATATAGAACCTACAATAAGGAAGACACCATCAGAGCTGCCTATCCTCCCCAGCACTAAAGACTTAAAAGATTTTCTTTGACTTGGTTATGGAGATTTTCTTGTTGACTGGGCTCAAAACTTCAGACCTGAAGACAGGTAGACTATGGAAATGGAAGCACCTTTTGGAGGAATCTGCTTATCGTGGAGTAACTGAGAAATAGTGAGTAAGCAGAAGATGTTGGTCGACCACCTTATTCCTTTCTGAGAATAAAGTCTCCTGGGAACTGGGTAAGCAGAGTAAGTAAGCATATCTAACAAGTCAATCCAGGTGGGCAAACGTTTGTCCATTAGGTATACAGGGGGAGCATTTCATTGACTAAGCTCAATGTATCTCCATTCCACTATGTCTAATCCAATGAAAAGAAAGTTTTGTTGATTTTGTCTATCCTATGGCCAAGCAAGTGTTTTTCACAATCTGTGTGCAGTTTCTTCACTGATATGAACCTTGTGAGAATGGAGGGAGTCAAGGAAAGACACATACAACAACATTCTACATTCTAGAATATCTAGGCCTTCTCATACTTTCTTGTAGCTGTGAATTCTCCAGGGAGGAAAATTACAACCAACCCCTGATTATTCAGCATAAAAATTAGAATGAGATACAAAAAGGACTTAAAAATGAGTCAGATCTCTGATATATAGCAAGAAGTGGTCCCCGACAGTGTCACAAATAACATGATGGTTATTTTGTTGAGCAAGAGTTACTCTTCTGGAGTTCTCAAATGTTCATATGTGCTTGAAAATCTGTCACGGAAGACTGTATTGATATCATACTCTAATCCAGAGAGACCATACATAAAAGTATATTATTTCTTCTGCAATAGTGGGTTAAAATTAATTCACTTCACACATTTGTATGTGAGGCTGAAATTAATGTTCTACATAGATAAAAGCATTATCTCAATACTTGTCTTAGTAATTTGTTTTGTTTTGTTTTGTTTTTAATTTGGAAAATGGCTTAGTATTCTTCAGTTCCACAACTGAACTGTAGTGACTGTTCCTTAGATGGTATACATAGAGGACATCTGAGTAGTAGCTGACATTTTTAGTCGGTGCATCTCCCCATGGATCTGTTTGGGCCTGAATAAGCATGCATAGACTTCTTTCAGTTAAGGGAATCATGTAGTATCCAAAACATTACAGGATCCATCTGCTGTAAAGATTTTCTATTACACAGGTGAAGGAAGGTGTACCAAAGGCTGTGTATTTAGGGTTGTAGATATGACACCATCAATAGAAGATAATATATCAAGAAGAATTCTGTAGGGCTACACAGATTGATCTAAGTATCCCCACACAATTCTAAGCCAGGACGGAGAGAAAACACTTCATGTAGAAACTTAAAATAATCTGATGCTATGGTATGTGGACTGTTAATAGATAAAGAAAAATTCAAAAATTATCCAGAGGAACTCAAACTTCTAAAGCAACTTTAGAAATCAGTATGATGTTTCTTCATGAATGTAGAAATGAATACACCTAAAGATATACCTCGAGGACATATATCTAAATGTTGATTTATTCTAGTATAGAGACCCTTGATAATTTAGAAATATTCAAGTTGTTCTTTAACTAATGAATGCATAAGGAAAATATGGTGAATTGTCAGACTGGAAGAGGAAAGCATGTAATTTTCAGGACAGTGACTGGATCTTTTGAAAGTCATCATAGATGACTTAACCTAGATCAAAAAGGAAAAATGGGATACTTCTTCTCTTTAAACTTAATGTTAATTCAGAAGACTGTGTATCTGTATGATCAGCTTAGTGTCCGCTGTCCTCATTTTGGGAAGTACAAGTGTACTTATGTATTGCTGAGGGACACTGTCAGGAACAGGAATGTCAAATGTGATGAGACAGAGAAGAGGGCGACAATGGAGGGAATATAGAGATGTACAGCTAAAATGAGAGAAATTTGAGTCATAGAATGGAAACCAAATGGAGTAGAAACACACTTTTTTTTAATTTTTATCAGGGTTAATAACAATTTATTATAGGTACAGGGTCGGAAGATAAAATATTGATTGGTTTTTTCTATGTAAATTTTCAATAATAAGTACATCTGAAAGTTATGGATTTCAGCTTTCAGTAAACCTGTAGTACAGATAATGACTGTACAGTCCTCAAGGAGTTAGATGTGAATGTCTCTGCTGGAAACATATATTTATTTTATTATAAACACTATATGTGTACAATAATCTAATCATTTGTTTACATTTCAAATGTCATTTCCCCAATTTTTCTTTCTTTCTTGAATCAACCAAGCCATTCTGATCTTCTTTGTTTCTAAGATGGTGCTCCCCCATCTACATGCCCACTTCCACTTTAGTCCTCTACCATCCCCCTTCTCTGGGATATGATGTCGCCACAGGATCAATTGTCTCCCTTCCCAGTGATGGAATATGAGGCAGTTGTCTTCTCCATATCCTCTATGATCTATGTAGTAGAAGCCATGGACTGGCCCAAGTATGCACTTGTTTGTGGTAAATTTCCTGAACCTCTGAAGGGTAAACTTAATTGATAGTGTTGTTCTTCATATTGGGCTCCAATCCCCTTCAGATCCTTCAGGCAATCCCCTAATCATTCTTTTCTGGCTCTCAGTTTCTGTCAAATGGTTATCTGTATGTGAATCTGTCACTGTCAGGTAATGGCAGAGCCCCTCAGAGGACAGACATATTAGAGTCTTATCTGCAAGCATATCCTGATATAAGGAATAGTCTGAGGATTTGGAGTCTGTGGGTGAAATTGTTTTTCTGGTTGGTTGGTCTCTGGATTGCCTTTCCTTCGGTCCCTGCTTTTTTTTGTCTTTGCATTTTTTTTAGTCTTTGGACATTTAAAGGTTAAAGATTTTAAACTGTGTGGGCATCACCTGGTCCTCACAGTTGGGCATGTCTAGCGACAGGACGTAGACTCTTGTGGTTCTATCTCTTTGCTGTTTATTATTTCAACTACCATCATCCCAATAAATTTATGGGGCCCTCTTGCATCCCTGGCATCTGTGACTTTCCTGGGAATACCCAAGTTCACCTCCCAACACTGATGCTTATTGTTATTTTTTCCAATTTTCCTCTAGATTTCTCTCTTTTCTCTTTATAGTGTTTCTACTCCCCCCATTTTGTCCATCTTTCTCTACTTCAAGCAAGCTACCTCCATCCCTCTGTCTTCCATTATCATTTTGTTCTCACTTCTATGTGGATTGCATAATTCACACTTTGGGCTTCTAACATTTTGCCCTCCATGTGATAAATGATTTGTGTATTGGGTATACTGATCTTTGGGGCTAACAATCACTTCTCACTAAGCACATCTCATGTTATTTCCTTTACGATCTCTGTTACTTCACTAATTTCCAGGTCCATCCCTTTGCCTAAAAAGTTCTTGGTTTCCTCATTTTTAATACCTGAGTAGTATTTCTTTCTTTAAATATAGCACACCTTCTGTATTTCTTCCTCAATTGGGTTGACATATATAACGATTTTTTCCAGCATTTGACTAAAAAAAGTCATGATGTGTTTCTCAGCTATTGAGATACCTCAATTGAGAATACAAGATTAGCTCTTTAACCCATTTTAAAATTTTGGTTACTTGGTTGTCTGGGAGTTTACCTTTCTGAATTATTTCTAAATTTTTTATTATGGCACTATACCAGATATAGGGTTGGTTAAAGTCTTTTCCAAGTATGAAGATTTCTGTTTCGTCCTATTGGCAGTGTACTTTGCTTTAAAGAAAATGTTCAGATTGATGAGATTTCATATATTGACTGCTGATCTTATAGCCTGAACCACTGGTATTTTGTTCTGAAAATTTTCTCCTGTGCAAATGTGTTTTAGGCACTTTCTGACACTTTCCCTTCTGTTGGTTTCTGCATATATGGTTTTATATAGATTTCTTTGATGAACTTGGCCTTGAACTTTTAAGAAAGAGATAGAAATGGATCGGGTTGGGGATTTAGCTCAGTGGTAAAGCGCTTGCCTAGGAAGCGCAAGGCCCTGGGTTCGGTCCCCAGTCCCGAAAAAAAAAAAAAAGAAATGGACCAATTGGCACTCAGCTATATACAGACCAAAGGCTAGGTTAGCATCATTTCTTAAAATGATTTCTGTTATGTACAATATACTTAGTCATAAGATAAATGCAAATCAAAACAACCCTGAGATTCCACCTCACATCAGTTAGAATGGCTAAGGTAAAAACTCAGGTGATAGCAAATGCTGGAGAGGATGTGGAGAAAGAGGAACATTCCTCCATTGTTGTTGGGATTGCAAACTGGTACAACCGCTCTGAAAATCTGTCCTGAGTTTCCTCAACAATTGGATATTGCACTGACTGAGGACCAAGCTATAACTCCCCTGGGCATATACCCAAAGATGCTCCAACATATAACAGACAAACATGTTACACTATGTTCATATCAGTCTTATTCATAATATTCAGAAGCTGGAAAGAACCCAGATGCCCTTCACCAGGGAATGGATACAGAAAATTACATATACAGAAAGCACTACTAATCAGCTATTAAAAACAATGAGTGCATGAAATTCATAATCAAATGGATGGACCTAGAAAATACCATCCTGAGTGAGGTTTCCCAATCACAGAAAAACACAGAAAGCATCCACTCATTGATAGGTCGATACTACCTCAAATGCTCAAATTACCTGACATACAATGCACAGACCACATGAACTCAAGGAGTGCAAAATTGGAGAAGATTCACTCCTTCCTTAAAAGGGTAACTAAAATATCCATAATAGCTGTAGGGATATATATATATATATATATATATATATGTATGTATATGTATATGTATATGTATATATATATGTACACACACACACATATATATATATATATCAAAACTTATATATATATATATATATATATATATATATATATATATATATCAAAACTTGATAAGATTGATGAAGCTAAGAAGTGCATGCTGGCAGTTACTGTGTATAGATCCCCTCTGAGAGACACAGTCAGAGCATGTGAAACACAGAGATGAATGCCAGCAGCAAATCACTGAACTTAGCATAGGACACCCTTTGGAGTAATTAAAGGAAAGACTGAAGGAGATAAGGGACTTGCAACCTCAAAGAAAAAACTGCCAGCCAACCAGATCTTCCAGGTACTAAACCACAACCCACAGACTATACATTATCTGACCCTGGGCCCCAACTGCATATGTAGCCGTTTTGGAGCACCATTGTGAAGACCTTGTTACTATTAAGGTTGGACCCTTCATGTAGGGGAAAGTACAGATGGGTGCTTTAAGGAAGGGAATGGATTTGGAGGGTACAACCACATTATAGAAGGGGAGGGGGAGAGGATCGGGCTGATGGCCTGGATCCACAGAAAAGGAATAAAATTTGAAATATATATATAGTAAATACACAATTTAATAAATATGGAAAAAAAGGTGTAATCTTAAACATCAAAAATCTTACTCAAAATAAATATAGCTTTTGTGATTTTAAAACATTCATTTCCTATGGAGATTAGTATTGTGTATGCACATGGAATACAAGTGCTCAGCACTATATTAGCTAGTTATATGGAGCCTGAGTGTTGAACTCAGATATTCTAGAAATAAATTTCAGAATAATTTTAAAGTGTTTTTGAATTATTTCTACATTTATCTGACACTTTTTATTGACTGTATCCAATTGCTGTTAAAAAGATACAGAAAAGTACATATTCTATTTACAAACATTGTTACACATATTCCAGCACTGATTCAATGTTAATTAGGGTGGATATTATAAGGTATTATTTACCTACTGTCTTCCTTTAAAAGTAAATTCTGTAACTATTTATTTATTGGATCTTTGATTTTTATTGTATGAGATATCAAAATCGACATTTGCATGCTTTGTCATTTACGAAAAATATTAAATTAATTGATTGTAATATGGCCCACATGTATGGACCATTGGAGAAATGTAAGGATTGCAGAAAATGCGTACAGTCTCCTCTTTGTTAAGCTTGGTATGTATCAAAATCAGAAAGGTAAAGTGACTGATATTGATATGTAAAAACGAAGTAATTACATATGGTGTCTTATGCTGTGAAAATTATAAGCAAGCACAATATTTAAATTTTTTTAATATTTAAAGGAAACAAAGTTAGATTTATTTTAATGGATATCCTTTTGAGGAGATAATTGGGCCTTAGTAAGCAATGGCCACAAATATGATACACTGCTATGTTATTATTTTAAATTAATAATACCTGGAGGAGGCAAATGCTATATGAAGTTTCATCCACTATACCACTATACCCCCATTTAGAGATTGGATATGTCAGAGATGAAAAGGATTATCTTCGGTTCCTTATTGAATTTTATTTAATTAAGTAAATGTAATTAAAAAGAAATATTAAATAATATAGTGTTCTCACTCTGTGTAACTTCACTATAGAGTCAAGCAATATTTTTAGTATATATGAGTAATTCATCAAATTTTATCATCCACTAACCTTCAGCATGTTCAAATTAACAACATTCATATTGAAACCTGTACCAATTTTAACTTTATTTCCTTTTCTTTCCTATTACAATTTGTTGCATTTTTCTAGTATTTACCATAGATTTGTAAATAAACATATTTATGTAGTCCACTCAGAATCACTTGTAAATATTTTTCAACAACTTTCACTCTATATAAAAGTTCAGGTCTTTTACACTTTTTGTTTACAATTGCATGATGCACTTCCCTGCATGAGGTCTTCTACTAGCTCTGCTTTCTCTTCCAGAAGTGTTCTTCCTTTCCTTCCTGTCACATGAAGGTATCTCCCACTCCACTCCCAGTCTACCAGACCTCTCCACTCCCTGGGGTCTCAAGTCTCTTGACAGTTAAGTGCATCTTTTCTTGTGTCCAGAATCAGCACCCCAGTTTTGGAGGCCTCATATTAGCTGGTGAATGATGCCGCATTGATGGCTCAGTGTCTGAAAGAAACACTGGAGTCCAAGTTATTTAACACATCTGGTCCTCCTACAGGGTTGCTCCCCTACTCAGCCTCCTCCAGTTTTTCCCTAGTTTGATCACAGGGCTTAGCAGCTTCTGTTCAATGGCTGAGTGTAATTGTCTGCAAGTGACTCTTTCAGCTGCTTGTTGGGTCTTTCAGAAGGCAGTCATGACAGGTCCGTTGTGGGAATATTGCAAAGCATGAGAAATAGTGTCAGGATTTAGGGGCCTCTACTTAATCTGGTTCACAGATATGGCACGTCACTGGAATTTCTTTTATTCATGCTCTTCTCTGGCTTTGTCCCTGAAGTTCTTTCAGAGAGGAATAAATATGGGTCAGAGTTTTGATTTGTAGATGGCAACCTTATCCTTCACTCGATGCTCTCTCTTCCTCATGGAGGTAGTCCCTACAAGTTCCCTCTAACCACTCCTGGAAATTTCACTGAGTCCTGGTAGTCTCTTACCTCCCAGGTCTCTGGAATATTCTAGAGCCACCACCCACCCCCAGCCTTTTAGCTCCTGAAGTTGCCTGTTTCCATTCATTCTGCTGGCACTCAGGGTTTCAGTCCTACTCCCCATCAATACCTGACCATGTTCCCCTCTTTCCCTTACTGTCTCCTTTCTCACCCAGGTCCCTCACTTTCCCTCCTGGGGTTTATTTCTTCTCCCTCTCATGTGGGGTTGAGATTCCTCACTTTGGCTGTTCAGCTTGTTAAACTTTTATTTTTCCTTTTATAAAAATAGGATATTTTTGTTTAATTTCAAATACTATTCACTTTCCCAGTTTTCCAGTCATAAGACTCCTATCCCTTCCCCCACCAATTCTTCTATAAAAGTGTTCCCCCTCAACAACTACTCCCTTTTCCAACACCCCTATACTGGGGTTCCAGCTTTGGTATGCCTTATTGCTTCTCTGCCCATTGATGTCCAACCAGGCCATTCTCTGCTACATATGCTGTTGGAGCCATAGAACTGTCCATATACAGTCTTTGAATATTGGTTTAGTACCAGAAAGCTATAGGTCATTGCCATTGTTGTTCTTGTGGGCTTGAAAGTTCATCAGTCCTGGTAATTCTTTCTCCAAATTTACTAACAAGAGGGTCGTTTGCATTCCACTGGTTTGCCAATAACCTTCAATTCTGTAATTGGCATGCTCTACCTGGGTCTCTCAGGAAAGATCTATATCCTTTTCCTGACAGCATCCACTACTTAGCGTCATCAATCACATGTAGTTTTGTGGCAGATCTATCTATCTATCTATCTATCTATCTATCTATCTATCTATCTATCTATCTATTTATCTATCTATCTTTCTCTATCTCTATTTACCTATTTCTATATCTTTATCTATATCTTCATCTATACCTATATCTTTAACTATAACTATATATCTCTATCTTTATCTTTATCTTTATCTTTATCTATATCTATATCTATATCTATATCTATATCTATATCTATATCTATATATGTATATGTTTGGTGGCTCCTACAGCTATGTAGTTAGGTGGAATTTTAGGATGGATTCTGTGCAAATAGTAGAATCAGCAAAGGTCAATGCCAATGAGACTCCCTCCTGTTATTATGAACCTATTGAAGGTGAGGATTCTCTGGACATCAAGACATTCCTCTTCCTGCTCATCCCCCTGAGTCTGGTGTTTGGCCTGAAGAAAGTATCATGGTAAAACCTCCAAAAACCTTAAGTCTGGCCCTTTGAACACAGGAAGGTAGATATTATAGAACTGATATCTAATGAGACTAGAGATTTGCATTCTATAGTCCATGATGTCCTCTGATATACTGATGTCTCATAAATTTTGGGTAAAATAAGGATTTAAGAGTTTGTCATTTGAATTAGGTATACAATATTTACACTGTTATATTCACTCTATATCTGGGCACGCTTTGTTGCTAATTCATTTCAAAACAATGGAATTGCAAAACAGAATTTTTGAATACACATTCTAGAAATATATATACATATACATTACATATACATTACATATACATTACATATACATTACATATACATTACATATACATTACACATACATATACATATACATTTCACATACATATACATATACATTACATATACATTACATATACATTACATATACATTACATATATATTACATATACATTACACATACATATACATATACATTTCACATACATATACATATACATTACATATACATTACATATACATTACATTTACATATACATATACATATACATATACATATACATATACATACATACATACATACATACACACACACACATATATATATACATATATACATACATACACACACACACACACACACACACACACACACACACACACATATATATATATATATATATATGTATATATATATATATATATATATATATATATATGGTCTCCTATAATGGAAAGTACAATGCAAAAATGAAATACAATATTCAATCAATTAAAGGCCTGTAGGGAAAACACTGGCCTTTAGGAAAGAGAGAAAACCGAGGAAACTGAAGTGTATGTCACAGGAATGGACCTGGTAATAGAATTATTATCCAGAATAAACTCCTCCTCCCCATGTCCCTAGATCTTTTCTACCCATGGCAAGTGCATGAATAACTTTCTCCATTCAGAGCATGAAACCACTAATGAAGCAAAAAAAAGTCTCTAGCTTTAGGGGGATGTTGTATGTAAAGGTTTCCCCTGTGTCACAGGGGACACTCCTGGAAAAGGCACTCGCGGAACTGGCCAATGTAAGGAAAGCTTTTAAGCAAGTAGGCCAAGGCAGTTCTCAGAGACATCATCATTAGGCCTACCTGAAAAAATCTCTTGTAACCTGGAGATCCCTATCTTATTCTGTGATGTCACAAGTGTTGCTGTGACAGGAACTGCCTCTCAGATATTCCTACAGTACCTCTAGGGTTTACTAATTGGCCTCTAAGTTAGAGTAAACATCAATTTGGGAGGGTGAACAAAGAGGATGAAGAGATCAGAAATGGGGAGAATGAAGGAAGCTGGCCTTCTCTCTTGGTATAAAAAAAGGAAGAACTATGTGGTCCTTGGTACAGCACAGTGAGTACTTGGTAGGGAGTTAGTGGGATTGCTAAAGAGATAGCCTTGATCTGAGCCTCCCACCTATGGGAATCAGGAACTGGGAGTTTTTCAGAAGCATCTGTACTTCCCTGTTCTTATGGTTCCTGGAAATCAGAGAGTTTATATCATTAATATCTTTATTCCAAAAGCCAAGTGTTGGGAAG
Organism: Rattus norvegicus; assembly: GCF_021556685.1. Classification (NCBI taxonomy): domain Eukaryota; kingdom Metazoa; phylum Chordata; class Mammalia; order Rodentia; family Muridae; genus Rattus; species Rattus norvegicus. Next base: position 7,667,240 of record NC_141555.1, read on the forward strand.
AGCACAGTTGTTTTCCTGAGAGCTCAAGGTACTTTACGCTTTTTGACAGGAAGAAAAAGGAAAAAGGGAGAGATAGGTAATGTGTCCCTATGTCACAGTATACTCCTCCATGTTTTGGATATCTATAGTGCAGTCTGGGAAGCAGCAGTACTATTAGTTGAGACTTCATCATCTTAGTCTTTCCATTAATATTTCCACTGACTACCACTTTACATTTCTGACTCAATAGGTATGTTAACTCTCAGTTTTCTCTTCTTTTATTTCTTTCATTTTTTATGTTTAAGCAATTTTAATTGCTTTTTTAACTTGATGTTTATATATTTACATTTATTGTAGTTTCATTTCCCATTTTCCTGCCCATAAGATTCCTACCCGTATCCTTCACCTTCTTCTCTAACACCCCTGACTGCGCCTTCACATTCCCTTGAACTGGGAGACAAACCTAGAGAGGACCAATAGCTTCTTCTTCCATTCGTGATGAACAAGATCATTCTCTGCCACATGCAGTTTGAGCCATAGCTCTGTCAGAGTACATTCATTGAATATTGGTTAGTACCAGAAAGGTCTTATTCATTGACATTGTTGTTCTTATGGGATTGAAACCTCCTGCACCTCTTGAAATCCTTTCTCAAAATCTGCCAACAAGAAGTCTGTTTCAGTTCACTGGTTTGCCACTAGCATTAATTTCTGTAGTTGATATGATCTACCTGTGTCTCTCACGAAATATCTATATCTGGTTGCTGGCAGAATGCACTTTTTAGCTACATCAATCTTATCTAGTTTTGGTGGCTGAAGTACATATACACTTCTGGTGGCTCCTACACCTATGTGATTAGGTGGAATGGTAACATGGATACTGAGCAACTAGGTCAAGAATGTGCTGTTCAGAAATGACAATGCCAAATAGACTCCCTCAATTTCTTATGAACCTAGTGAAGTTGAGGTTTCACTGGCCCGCAAGCCATTCTTCTTTCAGCGCATCCTTCAGTATTTTATGTTTGGCTTTAAGAGAGAATCATGGTAAAATATCTGACCTTCAAGTCTAGCAATGGGAACCAGGAAGGTAAATAGTGTAGTACTGATACCAAATAGGACTAGAGAACTGAATTCTATAGTCATTTTGTCCTTTGCTTTGGAGAAAATGGAATTGGAAACAGAATTTTGAATACACATACAGGAATATTAATAAAGTCTCTTATCATGGAATGTACAAAGAGAAAGTGAAATACAATATTCATTCAATTAAGGTCTGTAGGCAAAATACTGGCCTTTGGGAAATAGAGAAAACCTGGGATATTGAACTGTATGTCACAGGAATGAACCTGGGAATAAAATGTTATCTAGAAGAATCTCCTCTACTCTATGTTCCTAAATCTTTTCTAGCATGCTAAGCACCTGACTAACTTTGTCCATTCAGAGCATGTAAACACTAATGAAGCAAAGAGAAATCTCTAGCTTTAGAGAAACATAATATGTAAATCTTTCCACTGTTTCACAGGAGACACTCCTGGAAAGGGCAACCTCAAATCTGGTCAAAGCTGTTTAGCAGGTAGGTCATCATGGTTCTCAGTGACATCATCATTAGGCCTCTTTGAAAAATCTCTTGTATCTTGTAGAGCCCTAGCTTCTTCTGTGATGTCACAAGTGTTGTCCTGACTGCAACTGCCTCTAAGATATTCCTTCAGTACTTCTAGGATTTACTACTTGGCCTCTAATGCCGACTAAACAGTCATTTGGGAGGGAGAACACAGAGGATGAAGTGATCAGACATGGGTTGTAGGAAGCTAGCCTTTTGTCTCAGTATAAAAATGAAGAAAAGTGTGGTCAATGGGAAAGCTCCATGAGTCTTGGGTAGGGGTTGAGTAGATTCACTGAAGAGTTAGCCTTGATCAGGGCCTTCCACATATGAAAATCAGGTATTGGGAGCCTTTCAGAAACATCTGGACTTCCATGCTTATTATTTTTCTTGGAAGTCAGATAGTTTATATAATTCGTTTCTTTATCCCAAAAGCCAGGTGTTGGGAAAGGCACTATCGTTTTTCCTGAGAGCTCATAGCTTTTACCCTTTTGCCAAGAAGGAAATGTCCTAAGGAAGAAAGTTAAGGCAAGTATTGTGTCCTCAGCACAGAGAAAACTCCTCCATGCATTGGATTCTAACAATGCAGTTCATGTGTGGTACTGATATCGGGGACGGAGACGTGCTTATAGATGAGATTTCATCATCTCAGTCTTTCCACAAGTGTTACTCTGACTCCCATTCCCTGACAGTGACCCCTTAAAATTCTCAGTCAATACGTGTGTTGGCTGGTAGATTTCTTTTCTTTTATTACTTTCATTTTTTAATATTTAATAAATTTTATTGCTTTTTTAATTGTATATTTCTAAATTTACATTTAAAATATTATTTCCTTTTCCAGTTTCCTTATTAAAAGATCCATTACCAGTCCCCTTACCCTTCTCCTATAAACCCCCTTACTGACCCTTGACATTCCCTTGAACTGGGCGTCAAACCTAGGCAGGACCAAGGGTTCTCCTTCCACTGTTGCCCAACAAGGCCATCTTCTGCAACACATGCAATTGGTGCCATAGGTCAGTTCATGTACATTCTTTGAATATTGGCCTATTACGACAAAGCTCTGTTTTATTGGCATTGTTGTTCTTATAGGGTTGAAATCACCTTCACCTCTTCTAATCCTTTCTCAAAATCGACCAACAAGAACGTTTTCAGTTCACTGGTTTGCCACTAGGGATCATGTTGTGATTTGTCCTGAAGTTATCTGTGTTTGATGCTAATTCCACTACCCCAAGGTTGGCTACATAGTTCTGTACTCAGAACTCCGGTGACTTCACCAGAACCACCTCCCCATTGAATTTGTAGCATATATGTGAGTGACAGGAATAGGATAGAAGGACGGTTATCATGGAAGGAGAAGGAAGAATGGGCAGGAGAGATGTTTGAAGGAAGAGGAGGAGACAAGAAGAAAAAAAGAGAGAAAGGAAGGTGACAGAGTGAGAAGCCATGGAAGGTGAATTTAAGATTCTGCTCTGTGTATTTACAGGTCCTTATTAATGTTCCTAAGGGATGGATAGTACCCGATGTTGTATGTTTCAGTGGGCAACTATATCTAATCAACAAAATCAAAGATTATTGTGCTGTGTGTTTTTTTGGTGAGGGTTTTAGTATAGGAGACTGTGTGATGACATGAAACACTGTGTAGCTGAGGAGCGGAAGAGTGTTTCTCCCAAGATATCTAGCAGAGAATTTCAGACTCTTCGGTACCAGAGTAAGCAGGGTAAAACAAAATTTTATTTTTTTTAATTTTATATTTTTACAAGAACACATTCAGTTCTGTATATAATATGCTCTAGCTGTGTCTCTCAGGAAATATCTATATCTGGTTCCTGGCAGAAAGCACTTCTTAACTTCAACAATCTTATGTGGTTTTGGTGATATATATATATATATATATATATATATATATATATATATATATATATATATATATATATATCACATATATATCAATATGTGGCTCCTTCTGCTACTTGGGTAGGGGGAATTTTCACATGGATTCTGTGTAACTAATTCAAGAATGTAGAATCCTCAAAGAACAATGCCAAATCCCTCCTATTCTTATGAACATATTGAAGTTGAGTTTCACTGGACGTCAAGCCATTCCTCTCACAGTTCTTCCTCTTGTATCTTATTATTCCTCAAGAAAGAATCATGGTAAAACATCCACAACCCTCAAGTTTGGCCACGGGAAAACAGTGAGGTAGATAATACAGAACTGATATCAAATGGGACTAGAGAACCATTGAATTCCATAGTCTATGTTGTCCTTTGCTTTACTGATGTGTGGTAATTTTGGGATAAAATAAGGATTTGGGAGTTTATCATTTCAAATAGGTACACAATATTTACACTGTTATACTAAATCTATAGCTGGGCCACATATGTTGCCAAAATCATCGCAGAAAATGGAATTGGAAAACAGAATTTTTGAGTACACATTCAGCAATATTTATAAAGTCCCATATCGATGAATGTACAATATGAAAGTGAAATACAATATTTATTCAATTGACGGTCTGTAGGGAAATACTGGCCTGTGGGAAATAGACAAAACCTACAAAATTGTACTGTATTTCACAGATTGTGCCTGGGAATAAAATTAATATCCAGGAGAATCTCCTCCACTCCATGTTACAAGATCTTTTCTACCCATTCCAAGCCTTGACTAACTTTTTCCATTCAGAGCATGTAACCACTAATAAAGCAAAGAGAAGTCTCTAGCTTTAGAGAGATGGAGTACATAAAGGTTTCCACTGAATCTCAGGAGACTTACCAGGAAAGGGCACCCTCAAATCTGGTCAATGTAAGGAAAACTGTTTAGCAAGTAGGCCATGGCAGTTCTCAGTGACATCATCATTAGGCCCTGCCTGAAAAATCTCTTGTAACCTGGAGAGCTTTATCTTCTTTTTTGATGTCTCAAGTGTTGTCAAGTCTGCATCTGCCTCCCAGGTATTCATTCAGTACCCCTAAGTTTAGTAATTGGCATCTAAGTCAGAGTTAACAGCCATTTGGAGTTAGAACAAAGAGGATGAAGAGATCAGAAATGGGTAGAAGGAAGCTGACCATCTGTCTTGGTCTAAAAAATGGAAGAAATATGTGTGTGTGGGAAAGCCCTGTGAGTCCTTGGTAGGGGTTGAGTGGTACTTCTGGAGAGATAGCACTGATCTGAGCCTCCCACATATGGGAATCAGGAACTGGGGTCCTCTCAGAAGCATCTGGACTTCTTTGTTCTTATGGTTCCTGGAGTTCATAGAGTTAATATCATTAATTTCTTTATTCAAAAGCTATGTGATGGGAATGGCACTGTTGTTTTCCTGAGAGTGAATGGCCTTTATTCTTTTTGACAAGAAGAAAAAGTACCTAAGCAAGAAAGGAAGGAAATGTATTGTGTCGCTTGCTCAGAGTAAACTCCTCCAAACTATATATATCCTTTGTGCAGTTTGTCTCTGACACTGATATCTGGGAGGGAGAAGGAATTCTTATAGAGACTTCACCGTCTCACTCTTTCCACTATTATTTCATTTATTTCTCATATTTTTTATTTTTTACAAATTTTATATTTTTAAACATATAAATTTCTATATTTACATTGGAAATATTTTTTCTGTAAGAGTTTACACTTATATGGTCCCTAACAGGTTCCTCTCCACTTCTTCTATAAACCACCTCACTCTCCCTTCACATTTCTTTTAACTGCGAGCCAAACAAACCAAGGGAAGACCATGGCCTTCTACTTCCATTGGTGCCCAACAGGTACATACTGTGCTACATAATCAGTTGGATGCATAGGTCTGTACAAGTACAGTCTTTGAATTTGGCTTAGTGCCAGAAATCTCTGGATTTTGGAATTGTTGTTCATATGGGGTTCAAAGCTCCTTCAGCTCTTGTTATCCTTTCTCAGAATCTACCAACAAGAGGTACATTTCAAGTCACTGCTTTGCCACTAGCATTCACTACTTTATTTGACATGCTCTAGCTGTGTCTCTCAGGACATATTTATATCTGTTTCCTGGCAGAATGCACTTCTTAGCTTCATCACTCTTATCTACTTTTGGTTGCTTTTGGTTAGATATTTTGTTGCCTCCTACAGCTATTTGGTTAGGTGGTTAGTTGGAATCTTAACGTGGATTCTGTGCAGTGAGATCAAGAATTTAGAATTTACAATTGAAAATGACAAATAGAATCCCTCCTGTACTTATGAAGGTATTGAAGTTGAGGTTTCACTGTTCCCCAAGTCTTTCTTCTCCCTGAGCATGCTCCTGTTTCTTATATTTGGCCATAAGAAAGAATCATGATAACACATCTAAAACCTTCAAGTCTGGCAATGGGAACACAGGGAGGTAGATAGTGTAGTACAGATATCAAATGTGTCTAGAGAACCGAAATATATAGTCCATGTGGTCATTTGCTTTATTGATGACTGGTAATCTTTGGATACAATAAGTATTAAAAGTTTATTATTTGAAGTAGGTACACAGAATTTACACTGTTATACTCACTCTATATATGGGCCCATTTCATTGCCAAAATCATTGTGGAAAATGGAATAGGAAAACAGAATTTTTGAGTACACATTCAGGAATACTTCTAAAGTCCCCTATCAAGGAATGTACAATAAGAAAGTGAAATACAATATTCATTCACCTAAAGGTCTGTAGGGAATATAGTGGCCTTTACAAAACAGAGAAAAACTAGAAAATTGAACTGTATATCACAGGAATGGACCTGGGAATAAAAATATTATCCAGAAGAATCTCCTCCACTCCAAGTTCCTAAACCATTTCTACCCATGCCAGGATCCTGACTAACTTTCTCCATTCAGAGCATGTAACCACTATTGAAGCAAAGAGAAGTCTCTAGCTTTAGAGAGAAGGAGTACATAAAGGTTTCCCATGTGTCACAGGAGACACTCATGGAAAAGGCACTCTCGTTACTGGTCAATGTAAGGAAAGCTGTTTAGAGTTAGGCCATGGCAGTTCTCAGTTACATCATCATTAGGCCCTCCATGAAAAATCTCTTGTATCCTGGAGAGTCTTAGCTTCTCTTGTGATGTTACAAGTGTTGTCCTGTCTGCAAATGCCTCTCAGATATTCCTTCAGTACCTATATGGTATACCAATTGGCCTCTAGTTCACAGGAAGCATCAATTTGGAAGTAAGATCAAAGAGGCTGAAAAGCTCAGAGATGGGGAGAATGAGGATGGCCTTCTGTCTTGGTATAAAAATAAGGAAGAAATATGTCACCCTGGGAAATCTCACTGATTCCTTGGTAGGATTTGCGTAGTTATGTTGAAGACACATGATATAAGGAGCTCGGAGCCTGTCACAAGCATCTGGACTTCCAAGCTTCTAGTGGTTCCTGTAAGTCAGAGAGTTTATATCATTAATATCTTTATCCCAAAATTCAAGTATTTGGCAGGGCAGTGTTCTTTCCTTAGAGCTCATGGCTTTTACTTTTTTTTTTTTTTTTTTTTTTGCCCAGAAGAAAAAGGTCCTAAGGAAGAAGTGAAAGACAAGTATTGTGTCCTCAGCTCAGAATAAACTCCTCGATTATTTGGATACCTATAGTGCAGTTTGTGTCTGATACTGTTGTTTGGGAGAGAGACATGTTTCTAGTTCATCATATCAGTCTTTCCACTAGTATTACTTGGACTCCCATTGCCTGATAGTGACCCTTTAGATTTCTCAGTCAATGTGTGTGATTAGATGGCAGTTTTCTTACCTTTAACTTATTTATTATTTATTATTTAGCATTTGTTTTGCTTTTTTAATTTGATTTTTCCGTATTTACATTTCAAATATTTTTGCCTTTCCCCATCTCCTCCCCATAAGATGCCTAACCGTTCCCCCTTCCCTTCTTGTATAATTCCCCTTACTGCCCTTTGACATTCCCTTGAATTGGTAATAAAACATAGTTTAGACCAAGGGCATCTCCTTCCACTGGTGCCCAAAAAGGTCATTCTCTGCTACATATGCAGTTGGAGCCATAGGTCTATCCATGTACAATCTTTGAATATTCGTACAGTACCTGAAAACTGGTTGGTTACCATTGTTTTTTCTTATGGGATTGAAAGCTCTTTCAGCTCTTATAATCCTTTCTCAAAACCTACAGACAAGAGATCTGTTTTCAGTTCACTGGTTTGCCACTACCATTCACTTCTGTATTTGGCATGCTCTAGCTGTGTCTCTCAAGAAAGAGCTATATCCGTTTCTTCTAATCATGCAATTCTATGCTTCATCAATGTTATCTAGTGTTGGTTGCTATGTGTGTGTGTGTGTGTGTGTATTTACATATATCTATATATCTATATGTATATCTATCTATCCATATATATGTATATCTATCTATCCATATATATATATACATATATATATCCTATAGCTGTGAGGTTAAGTGGAATTTTAACATGGATTCTGGGAAATAAAGTCAAGAAAGTAGAATCCACTAATGACAGTTCCAAATAGACTCTCTCCTGCTCTTATGAAACTAATGAAGCTGAGGTTTCACTGGACCTAAAGCCATTCCTCATACTGCACATCCTCATGAATCTTATGTTTGAGCTGTAGAAAGTATCATGGAAAAACATCCAAAAACCTCAAGTCTCTTCCTGGGATACAGAAAGGTAGATATTATTAGATATTAGAGAACTGATATCTAATGGGACTACAGAACAAATTTTATACTCCATGCAGTTCTTTACTTTAATGATGTCTTGTAATTTTTGGATAAAATAAGAATTTTGGTCTTTATCATATGAAGAAGTTACCCAATATTTACACTTTAATTGTTGGTAGCCACCCGTACAAGCTGTTGTCTGTTAGTACAGGGCACAGTTGTTGTCCACCCCGAAGGACACGGTGCGCATGCACAATGGTGTTTTCAGGCCAAGTCTTTGCCCACTGTGGGGCGTTACAATGAGATCAGGGCTATGCGGCCAATCAGGAATGAACACGTTGCTTTGGGGGATGAAAAGCTAACAATCTCTGGGGCCACGGCGTCTCTCCTCTTCAAGTGCAATAAACGATTTCCTGCAGGATTATCCTGGTGTCCGTGTGCGTTCTTGCTGGCGAGATGATAGCGCGGGGCATTTGGTGCCGAGACCCGGGAAAAAAATGCCTCACCATCACTGGCACCAGGAGACCCTCCGCTTGCAGAGAGGATTCAGAACTGCAGGATGAAAGTAAGCTCTGAGAGGCATGTTTGGTCTTGATCTCTCTCATCTCTCTCCCCCATTGGAAGATGCGGTGGAAGATTTTGTTATTGTTTTTGCAGCGCTCATTCTTTTTCTTTTGGTATTCAATTTTACGGCTGCCGCTAGGCACAGTCATAAGTCATGCCTAGAAGATGAGAAATGCCGCCCAACAGTAATAGCAGGACAAGGGGCGTTAGAGGAGTTACAGGACAGCATATCAGAAACAGAGCGAGGTGAAAGATTAGAAGCTTTAAGAAGGAAAGGTGCACCTAAGAAAAGAGGCCCTTCCAGGGACCTTGGATCCGAGGAAGTGAGAGATAGGGGAAAGGACGCTCTGGGAGAGAAACAGGGGAAGGAGAAGAAAACCCCCCAAAAAAGCCTTTATCAGGTAGAGGAGTTAGAGGCTTTGGGGCTTGATAGTTCAGAAACAGATGAGCTTAGCCCCTCTGAGTAAGAGGATTTGGAAGATGAGGCAGTTCGCTATGAAAAAGAAAGATATGGGCCTAGGTGGAGAGCCACTGTGAAGAAACCAAAAGTTATGGTTCTTTTGTGGGCAAGGATGGTAATTTTGTTTATTTTTTTCTTTGTGTGGGAAGCCGTTACAGCCGTTAGGACATGTCAGAGCGACCTTGCAGAGCAACAAGAAAGTATGTTGGAGGGAGAAGAGGTCTCAAAAGAAAAAAAGAAAAGAAAAGTAGATAAAAGGAACACAATATTTTGGGAGAAAAATTTTGTCTTTGTGCTTGTAAAAGGTGTGATTAGGCTCTGGAAACTTCACAGAGTCATACTGATCAGATTTGATAGAGGTAGACCACCTGAAAAATTTATTCAGGAGAATCAAACAGAATGATATCTCAATTCTAAACTTTTGTCTTAAGAATTGTACAGAGTGTGCCTACTTGGATTCCTGGTCTCAAGGACTTTCAGCTGGGACCAGTCAGGACACATCAGCTACAGTATTAGTTTCATTTTTCCTATTCCCTATCTCCAAGGACATCTCAACGCCCATGCACAGCTTGATGTAGTTAATGTAATTGAGTTGTGAGTGGAAATTTTCAGGACTGTGTTTCACTTCCATACCATTTGTGAATGTCAGTCATGCTGCTCAGATATCCCGTAATATATCTCAGTATCTTACAGGAATTTGATTTCAACACGTTGATGGACTAGTCCAGGAATTGAGACAATCCATCATCCATATCAACTCCACTCGAGTGGAGGGTCACCCTGGAAGTGGTGGAAAAGGGAAATCCTACCTCTCTGCTGACTTCTATTGGAATCTGGGTCACTTTGGTGGGACACCATCTAGTTTTTATCCTCTGTCTATTGTCCGTCCTTGTTGCACCAAGCTGTCCATGTATGTCAGTTTATGTCTGTGGTTTTTTTTTTCCTTGTTGGCCTAATTCTTTTATGTTTCATGTTCAAAAGAGAAAATGGTAAAAACAACAAAAAGCAAACAAACAAAAAACAAAACAAAACAAAAAAAACTTTATCTGCTGGTTGTTCACACCTTGATTTGATTTTAACTCATTTCAAAAAAGTAACAAATGAATAAAAATCAGTTCAATCAGTCCTTGGAGCCTTGCACCTGTAGTAGGAGCCTGGGTCAGCTGGAGAAGCTGCCCAGGGATGAGCGTCTGCATGAGCTGATTATTAGACTTAGCAGGTGACAAGGTGCTTCTCTTAAAATCACAGCAAGAAAAGTTATAATGGTGTTTGGTCTAAATATTGAAGATATGTGTAGCCACTTCAATTTTGTTTCTGATTGGTTCTAAATGTATAATTATTCTCTACATGCCTTGGTTATGGACTATTGGACTTTACGTTATTGGATATGGTTAAAAATGTAACATTGGTAACAAAAAGTTGGGAAAAAAAGTGTAACATTGGTAACAAAGTTGACATAAAACTGTTAATTTGAATGGAGTTATTCTAGACAACATGTGGCATGAGCCAATCTAGGGAACCAGGTCTAAATTGGGACAATATTTTTATGGAACTCTTATCTTAGAAACCAGGCTTCTAAAAGATTTTAAGGGCAATGTCTCTTTGTTGAGGTATTGGAGACCACACCATCATGCATTCATATGTAGGAATTGACATTTGAAACTTGTAAAGACTCGGTGTCTTGGAGACTGGATTTGGAGACTAGACTGTTTGTTGGAGGTTGAGTTTTGCTTTCCAAAGTTGTTTGCCCCTTTTGCTGTTAGATAAGAATCAGACTGTAGCGTGGTTTAATTTGTCACGGGATTCATCTGGGCCCTGTAAAAGCTGAATGCCTCTTGGATTTCTGGCTGGTGGCCGGCCAGACAGGAGGGGCCTATGCCGTTTCAACAGCCAAAGAAATTGGACTAGTGAATTTGACAATTTGATGGAGCAGCTGCGTGTTGCCATTGTAACCGTGATTTCCACAACAATTGATGCTTCTTTCACTGATGGATCACATCAGCCATGAACCACTTCAAGGAGTGGGTGGGAATAATTGGGGTTGGCATGCTTTTGTGTGGAGGGATAGTGATTGTGCTATGGTTGGTGTGTAAGCTACGTGTCCAACAGCAACGTGACAAAGTGGTCATTGTGCAGGCCCTTGCAGCACTTGATGTGGGCTCATCTCCCTCGGTTTGGTTAAACATGTTTAAGGATTGACAATGGGATTGTGTTCAGACAGCCCATGTACCCTGAGTCCTTTGAGACATTGTACCAGGATTGGGTGTCATAAACCTAAAGGTAGTCTTTGCAACCTGCAGGGTTAGTCGCATTGCATGCAGGAAGGTACCTTGCCCTTGTCACATCCATTCGAGGTCTCAAAACCTGAGGGTCCTACAAGGGCCCAATGGTTGACTGAACTTGTTCTTTATATTATTTGAGAGGGGGAGATGTTGTTAGACACCTGTATCAGCTGTTGTCTGTTACTACAGGGCACAACTGTTGTCCACCCCGAAGGACGCAGTGCACATGTGCAAGGGTGTGTTTGTGCCAAGTCTTTGCCACCCCGAGGCATTCCAATGAGATCACGGCTATGCATCCAATCAGGAAGGAACACGTTGCTTTGGGGGATAAAAACTAACACTCTCTGGGGCCGCGCACATCTCTCCTCTTCAAGATGCAATAATCACTTTCCTGCAGAAGGATCCTGGTGTCCGTGTGCGTTCTTCCTGGCAAGACGATAGCACGGGACATTTAATAGTCACTCTATAGCTGTTCCTCCTTTGTTGCCATAATCATTGCAAAAATTCAATCAGAAAACAATTTTTGAGTACACATTCACGAATATATATTGTCCCCTCTCAAAAAATGTAGAAAAAAATTTAAATCAATATTCATTCTACTGAAGGTCTGCAAGAAAAATAGTTGCTTTCAGAAGCAGAGAAAACTTAGGAAATTTAAGTGTATGGCACAGGAATGTATCTTGGAATAAAATTATTATCCAGAAGATTCTCCTCCACTCCATGTTCCTAGATATTTTGTACCCATGCCAGGACCCTGACTAACTTTCTCCACTCAGAACATGTAACCACTGATGAAACAAAGAGAAGTACTTAACCTGAGAGAGATGGAGTATGTAAAGGTTTCCACTGTGACACAGAAGACACATCTTTAAGGGAACCCTTGAAATTGGTCAATGTAAAGAAAGCTGTTCAGCAGGTAGGCCATGGCAGTTCTCAGTGACATCATCATTAGGCCCTGCCAGAATAATTCTTGTATCCTGGAGAGCCCTAGCTTCTTTTGTGATGTTACAAGTGTTGTCCTCACAGCAACTGCCTTTCAGATATTCCTTCAGTTCCTCTAGTGTTTACTAATTGGCCTCTAATTCAGAATAAATAGCTGTATAGGAGGGAGAAGAAAGAGGGTAAAGAGAATTGAGATGGGGAGAAGGAAGCTGGCCTTCTGAATTTGAATAAAAAGGAAGAAATACTTGGTTCATTGGAAAACTCAGTGAGCCTTGTTTAGGTGTTGAGTGGGTTATCTGAAGAGATATCCTTTATTTGAGCCTTCAACATATGGGAATGAGGAACTGAGCCTCCCAGAAAAATCTGGACATTCCTGCTTGTTATAGATCCTTGATGTCAGAGAGTTTACATCATTATTTTCTTTATACTAAAGCCAGGTGTTGGAAAGGGCCCAGTTGTTTCCTGAAGGCTCATGAGTTTTATAATTTTTTCCCAAAGAAGGGAAAGACATGTATTGTGTCCTCAGCTCACTGTAAACTCCTCCATGATTTGGATACCTATAGTGGAGTTTGTGTCTCACACTAATAACTGGGAGAGAGAAGTGCTTCTATTTGAGACTTCATCATCTCAATCTTTCCACTAGTATTATTCAGACTATCTTTCTCTGACAGGTACCCTTTAGATTTCTGAGTCAATAGGTGTGGTTAGCTGGCAGTTAACTTTTCTTTTTTTTTCTCTCATTTTTTTATATTTTAGCAACTTTTATTGCTTTTTCTAATTGAATATATTTATATTTACAATTCAAATGTTATTTCCTTTCCCAGGTTCCTCTCCATTAGATCCCTAAACAGTCCCACTAACCTACTTCTCTAACCCCACTTACTGCACCTTGACATACCCTTGAACTGGGAGGCAAACCTAGGGAGGAGCAAGGGCTTCTCCATTCATTTGGGCCTAACAAGGCAATCCTCTGCTACCTAAGGAGTTGGAGTCATAGGTCTGTCCTTACACAGTCTTTGAATATTGGTTTAGTACCAGAAAGCTCTGCTTAGTTGAATTTTTCTTATGCGGTTGAAAGTCCTTTCAGCTCTTGTAGTCATTTCTCAACATCTACACATGAGATCCATTTTCAGTTCTCTGGTTTGCCACTAGCATTCACTTCAGTATTTACATGAATTTTGATGGAATATGTATTGGATTCTGTGTAACTAGGTCAAGAATATAGGATCCACAAATGACAATGTCAAATAGACTCCCTCCTGTTCTTATAACCTATTGAATTTGAGGTTTCACTGGACCTCAAGCCATTCTTCCTGCTGCCCATCACCCAGAAATTGATGTTTGTCCTGAAGAAAGAATCATGGTAAAACATCCAAAAACCTCAAATATTTCCCTGGGAGCACAGGAAGGTCGATATTAGAGAAGTGATGTCTAATAGAACTAAAAAAGCACATTATATAGTCCATGTTGTCCTTTGCTTAACTGATGTCTGGTAATTTATGGATAAAATAAGGATTTGGGAGTTCATCATTTGAAGTACATACGCAATATTTACCCTGTTATATTCACTCTATAGCTGGTCCCCTTTTGTATCCAATTTTATTGCATAAAATGGAATTGGAAAAATGAAATTTTGAGTACACATGCAGGAATATATATAATGTCCCCTATCAATGAATGTACAGTCAGAAAATGTAGCACAATATTCACTCAATTAAAGGTCTCTAGGGATAATACTGGCCCTTGGAAAACGAGAACACCTAGGGAATTGAACATTGTGTCACAGGATTGGACCTGGGAAGAAAATTAATCTCCAGAAGAATCTACTTCTCTCCATGTTCCTAGATCTTTTCTACCCATGCCAAGAACCAGACTAACTTTCTTCATTCAGAGAATATAACCACTAATGAAGCAGAGAGAAGTCTCTAGCTTTAGAGAGATGTAGCTTATAAAGGTTATTACTGTGTCACAGTAGACATACCTGGACATGGAACTCTTGAATCTGGTCATTGTAAGGAGATCTGTTCAGCAGGTAGGCTATGGCAGTTCTCAGTGACATCATCATTAGGCCCTGCCTAAAAAAACTCTTTTATCCTGGATAGTCCTAGCTTCTTCTGTGACGTCACAAGTGTCATCTTGACAGCCACTGCCTCTCACATATTCCTTCCTTATATCTATGGTTTACTAATTGGCCTCTAAGTCAGAGTAAAGAGCCATGTGGGAGAGAGAATAAATAGGATGAAGTCATCAGAGATACGGAGAAGTAAGCTGGCCCTCTTCTTGGTATAACATAAAAGAAGAAATATGTGGTTCTTGGGAAAATAACCTTGGAAGATGACTTTAATTCTTTTGTTCTCTAGGTGCACCGAGCTCTTGGAGAAGTTGCTGAACATCCTTAAGACTTTTGGGCGGATGGTAATGTTTGTAGATAGCCCTTTTTAGATTTCAATTATCCTGGGGATTGTATGGCAGATGGTAAATGTTTCCCAGGAAGAGTGCTAGAGCCCGATTGATTTTTAGATGTTTTAAAGACATGTGATTTTTCTGGTATACTTAGGCTAATGGCATAAAGTCCAAATGACTTTCTTTTCGATGTGGACATTCCTTCAGACCTTTGGAAATATAAAAAAAAATTGTGAATTTGAAATATAATTTGCACAATGAAATATCATTTTGAGAATCATTGTATGACATGAAATATCCAGCATTCCCTTGAATGGATTGGTAATTTTCCACATTTTCTTCATCATTTTTTGAAAATCCCAAGGCCCTTTGAACAAATGGAGAAGGTGTGGGACTCACCTGAGGAGTAGTTATAGCTTTTGGTGTCTCTTTTGCAGAAGAAGATGGCAGAAGGGGGAAGTTTGAAACTGTCTTCCTTAGAGGAGAAATTTTTCAAGAATCCATCACAAGGATAAAATCTTAACCCTTTGTTTCTAGAAACTCGATGCCTGTGGTCCACTTTGGCTGAGGGAGAATGTCATCTATTTCTCCCCAGAGTGGACATGTGAAATAAATCTATTTGGGTAAATGGGGATAGTTGTAAAGAATGCTGTTCAGACTCAGTAGAATATAATACATCCTTCTCAGGTGAGGAAGGTCTTCATGTACTGTGTATATGTGTAGAAATCCTGACTGAAGTCAGAATGGGGGTTAGGTGTTGGAGCTACCTCTGAAGATCTGACCTCTCCTAGAGCATCATGGACATATGTGAGAAGTCTGAGAGCCTCATGAGCAAGTAAGGATTTTTCTATATATTGTTATGTAATTGAGGAAGTTACAAGAAAAATTTCTTCTGCTGGAAAAGAGGAAACAGTCTTTTGTATAGAAGTGTCAGGTTCTGTAGCCTGCGTGATAGGCAAAACAGGTTCTAAGGCCCCTTCAGGAGATTAGGTAAAATCCAGAGCCTTTGAGATATTCGGCAGATGTTCTGGGTCTGCTTGTGGTTATAAAGAAGGACTGGAAACCCTTTGTGCACATTTGGAAGAGTGTGTACCAACTTCTGTAGTTGGGGAAGATGGCTGATCTTGAGGAGATAAGGAAGTTCCTATAGCCTCCTGTGAAATTTGCAGAGGTCGTATGCATTCTTTTGCACAAATGGAATCCAAGGAATCGGTTTCCTCAGATGTTGAGGATGCTACAGCCACTGGTGTTTGCATATCATGGTCCACCACTCCTCTTTCACATACGGTTGGATCCATAATGTTCTCTGCAGATGGAATATGTCCAAGAAAATCTTTTGTACATGTGTCATATCCCCAACCTTTTTCTAAAGATGTGGCTATAAGGAAGAATGCCTTTAGTAGATGTTTCTTGTCCCACAGTCTCTTTTTGAGATAGAGTAGTACTCAGAGAATCCTGCTTAGTTTTGGGAAATTCTAGCATCTCTGATGTATATGTGGAAAATTTTGGAATCTCTCCTTTTGGACATAATGACATAGAGTCCACTAAATAGGTAGGGAATCTTTTATCTTCATTGCACCTTGTATCAATATGGAGTTTGCATGGCTCATTGACTGTATGTTGTGATAAACTTGGCTCTTTTGGTCGTGATGACAAGTCAGGAGGGTCCTTTGGTGGTTGGGTTTATTTGAACAATTCTCTGTTGTATAGGGACATTGGAAGTACTGGGAAAGATGGTGAGGGTGATAGATCCCATTCTTTATGTGCACAAGGCACAAGAACCCCTTGGGTAGACCCAGAATTTTCTACCACATCTTACGTAGGTGTGGAAATCTCAAGAGACCCTTCTGAATTGGCAATGGTCCTTGATCTAATGGTGTATATGTAGAAAGGTTTGTCTCTTTTTGGGCTGGTAAGTGTCTTATGAGGTTCACTTGGGGATTCATGACTGCATTTTCTCCCTCTTGGACCATAAGTGATGATTTACGCCCATTTTTAATAGTTAGGACATTGAAGGTCCTCTTGGTTTAATAGGAAAGTTCTGAAATTCCCTTTGTCAGTAGAATCAGGTTTCAAACTCATTTTACAGGAAGCTGATTGCATAAGGAACTGTGGTGGAGATGGGGGACAACTTAGACTGTCTTTGTGAGTGAACATAGCTCTGCCCTTCTTTGACAGATGGCGAAGGTATTAAAGTCTCTTGTGGAGAGGGGCAGGACTTAATCCATTTGTGGAATATGAGAAATCACTGAGAATACCTTTAAGAGAAGTTTTGTAGCCCTCTTTGTCTGATGGGGCCTGTTGTACCTCCCCTTGATCAGAGGAGTCTTCTCCAACACACTCTGGAGGAGCATTGGAAAGAGTGGAGACCTGTAGGATAGGGAATGAACATTTGAAACTCCTTTGGAACTCTTTGGGACAGAGAGCTGATCACCCAAAGAGAGGGCAATATTGAGACCTCAGGGAAGGAGAGACTGCCACTTCTGCCCACCTGTGCCCACATGCCTAGCCCAAAAGGAAACTGCATAGTGCCTCTGGACACATGAATATAGGAGCAGTCAAGGTGCAGGAGTCCTGCAGTCCAAACAGCTCCTGCATATGAACTGGTCCAAACAGTAGTCTACACCCTAAACTCGTGTGGGGTGAGGAAGTCTTAGACCATCAGAGGGGCAGGAACCCCTGAGAACTCTGCTCACTTTCCTGACTCAAGAAAATAACACCTAGCTCCCTCCGGACCTCCTGTGCATAGGGACCTAGGAGCAGTAGAGGCAGAACATTTCTGGTTGCAGCCCTCATGGAAAGCTGCAAGTCAGCCCAATGAGCGAATTCAGGGCTACTCGAAGTGAGCTGACTCATGGACTCAGGACTCGCAAAGGCAGAACTACCTTGGGACCAGGCACTTCCAGTTGCTAGCTGGCTCCTGAACGTCAGTGATCCTGACCCAGAGCTCCCTGATGCTAGATGCTGTGGGAGAGAGAGCTGATCACTAGGATTTTGGGCAATACCGAGCATACAAGGCACAGAGACTGCCACTTCTACCCACCATTGCCAACAACTCTAGCCCAAGACAAAACTGCCTAGTTCCTCTGGACACAACAATGTATGAGGAGTAAAACTAAAGGAGCACCATGTTCCAGACTATGCCTGGATCTGAACTGAACTGGTCAAACAGCTCCCTGTACCAAAATCCTGAGTGTGGGGGAACAAGACCTTCAGAGAAGCAGACACTACTGGGAAACCAGAGAGGACTAAACTCTGCCCAGATTCCTGATTCAAGAGGAAAACATTTTGTGCCATCTGTGCCCCCACCCCCTAGAGAGGGACATAGGAGAAGTATGGTAATTTCCTTTTGGTTCCTGCCCACAGGGACAGCTGAAAGCCAGTGGACAGGAGCAGCTACATGCCTTAGAGCAGAATACTCTGTTCCCATAACTGGGTAAAAGAAAACAGGAAAACAGGTCTGCAGCAGTCCTGACACACGAGCCTACAGGACGGTCAACCACTGTCAGAAAGACCAAGAGAAGCTAACTCCAGAGACAACCTGATGGCTAGTCAGCAACACAAACAACAGAAATCAAGGCTACTTAGGCACAAAAGAACCAAATTCTCCCATCAAAACAAACACTGTATATCTAAACAAACCAGAAAAGCAAGACCTAGATTTAAATTCACATTTTATTATGACGATGGAGGATGTTAAGAAGGTCATAAGTAACTCCCTTAAGAATATAGAGTACAATAGAAAATACAGAAGTAAGCAAGTAGAATCCCTGAAAGAGGGAACTCAAAAATACCTTAAAGTACTACTGGAAAAAGAGCAAAACAGGAGAAGGAAATGAACAAAACCATACAGCAGTTAAAAATAGAAATAGAAACAATAAAAAAGCACAAGGTAGACAACCCTGGAAATGGAAAGCCTAGGAAAGAGAACAGGAGTCACAGATGTGAGAATCACCAACAGGATAAAAGAGATAGAAGACATAATCTAAGGAGCAGAAGATTCCATAGAAATCATTGACACAACTGTCAAAGAGAATGTAAAATGGAAAAGCAGCTAGTCCAAAACATACAGGAAATCCAGGACACGATGAGAAGATCAAACCTAAGGATAACAGGTATAGAAGAGAGTGAAGACTCTCAAATCAATGGACAGTAATATCTTCAACAAAATTATAGAATAAAACATCCCTAATCTAAAGAAAGAGATACCCATACACATACACAAAGACTACAGAACTCCAAATAGATTGGACCAGAAAAGGAAATCCTCCCATCACATAATAGTCGAAACACCAAAATCGAAAAAATAAATAAAAATATTAAGAGCAGTAAGGGAAGAGGTCACGTAACATATAAAGGTAAACTTATCAGAATTAAACCAGAATTCTCACCTGATACTATGAAAGCCAGACGATCCTGGACAGATGTCATTCAGACACTAAGAGAACAAAAACGCCATCCCAGGCTACTGTATTCAGCAAAACTGTCATTTAGAGAAACCAAGATATTCCATGACAAAACCAAATTTACAGAATATCTTTCTACATATCCAGTCCTACAAAGGACACTAAATGGCAAACCCCAAAACAAGGAAGCAAGTAAAATCATAGATTAAGAAAGAAATTAATATTTTCACAACAAAACACAGATAAGAGAAGCACACAGACATAAACTCACCTCAAATTATGAAAATAACAGAAAGTGACTGTCACTATTCCTTAATATCCCTCAACATCAATGGACTCAATTCCCCACTAAAAATACACAGATTGACCCACTGGATATGTAAAGAGGACCCAGCGTTTTGCACTACAGGAAACACACTTCAGAGACAAAGACAGACACTACCTCAGAGTAATAGTCTGGAAAAAAATTTGCAAGGAAATGGTCTGAAGAAGCAAGCTGGAGTAGCCACTCTAATATCATACAAAAAATTGACTTTCAACCAAAAGTCATCAAAAAGAATAAGGAAGTACACTTCGTATTCATCAAAGGACAAATCCACCAAGATTAATTCGAAATCATAAATATATATGCTCCAAATAGAGGGGCACCTGCATACATTAAAAAAAAAACTTACTAAAGTTCAAAGAACATATACCACCGCAAATAATAAGAGTGTGAAATATCAACACCCCATTCTCACCTCTGGACAGATCACGGAAACAGAAATGAAACAGAGACATAGACAGACTACCAGAAGGTATAAACCAAACGGACTTAACAGATATTTAGGGAACAATCTATCCAAAACAAAAGGATATACCTTCTTCTCACCACCTCATGACACTTTCTCCAACATTGATCATATAATCAGTCAAAAAGCAGTCCTCAAATGATAAAGAAAGATAGAAATAATTCCATGCACTCTACCAGACCACCATGGGCTAAGGCAGTTCATCAATAACAATTAGGAAAGGACACCCACAAATACATGGAAGTAGAACAATGCTCTACTTAATGATAACTTGGTCAAGGAAAAATTAAAGGAAGAAATTAAAGACTTCTTAGAATTTAATGAAAATGAAGGTACAGTATACCCAATCTCTTGGAACACAAAGAAATCTGTGCTAAGACAAAAACTCATAGCTCTGAGTGCCTGCAGAAAGAAACAGGAGAGAGCATACATCAGCAGCTTGACAGCCCACCTAAAACCTCTAGAACAAAAAGAAGCAAATACATGCAGGAGTAGTAGAAAGTAGGAAATAATCAAACTCAGGGCTGAAATCAACCAAGTAGAAAAAAAGGAACTATTCAAAGAAACAACAGAACCAATAACTAGTTCTCTGAGAAAATCAACAGGATACATTAACCCATAACCAGACTAACCAGAGGATACAGAGAGTGTGTCCAAATTAAGAAAGTCAAATATTATAAAAGGAGACATAACAGCAGAATCAGAGTAAATTAAAAAAAAATCATTGTACTACAAAAGCCCATGTTCAACAAAACTTGAAAATCTGGAAAAAAAAGAAAAATTTTCTAGACAAATACAATGTACCAAAACTAAATCAGGAAAAGATAAACCATTTAAACAACCCATAACTCCCAAAGGAATACAAGCAATCATCAAAACTCTCCAAACCAACAAGATTCCAGGATCAGAAGTGTTTAGTGCAGAAATCCATCCAAAATTCACTGAAAATTTCATAACAATACTGTCCGAACTATTCCATAAAATTGAAACAGATGGAGCACTACCAAATTGCTTTCATGAAGCCACAATTACTCTTATAACGAAAACACAGAAAGACCTAACAAAGAAAGAGAACTTCAGACCAATTTCTCTTATCAATATCGACACAAAAATACTCAAAGAAATTCTTGCAAACCTAGTCCTACAACACATTAAACAATCATCCACTATGATTAAGTAGAATTCATCCCATGCTTGCAGGGATGCTTTAATATACAGAAAACCAACAACCTAATCCACTGCATAAAAAAAAAAAAAACTCAAAGATGAAAACCACATGACCCTTTCATTAGATGCTGAGAAAGATTTTGACAAAACTCAACCTCAGTCCTGATAAAAGTCCTGGAAAGTACAGGAATTTAAAGCTCATACCTAAACATATACAGCAAATCCATGGCTTACATTAAACTAAGTGGAGAGAAATTTAAAGCAATCACACTGAAATCATGGACTAGACAAGGCTGCCTACTCTCTCACTACTTATGCAATATAGTTCTAGACATCTTAGCCAGAGCAAGCAGACACTGAAGGAGGTCAAAGGGATATAGATTGGAAAGGAAGAAGTCAAAATAGCAATGTTTGTAGTTGATATGATACTATACTTCTTGACCTCAAAAGTACAACCAGAGAATTACTAAGCCTGATAAACAATTTCAGCAGAGTGGCTGTGTATAAAAATAACTCTGCACAAAAGCTAAACAAGTGGAGAAAGCAATTAGGGATATGAAACCTTCATAATAGCCCCAAATAATATAAAATATCTCAGGTGACTTTATCCAAGCTAGTAAAAGATGTGTATGAGCAGAACCTCAAGTTTCTGAAGAAACTGAAGGCGATTTCAGAAGATGGAAAGATCTCCCATGCTCATGGACTGTCAGGATTAATACAGTAAAAATGGCCATTATACCAAAAGCGATCTACAGATTCTTTCCAATCCCCATCAAAATTCCAATCCAATTCGTCATGGAGTTAGACAGAACAATCCATAAATTCATCTGGAATAACAAAAAAATACAGAATAGATAACACTGTCCTCAACAGTAAAAGGACTTCCTTGGTAATCACTATCCCTGAAAACAAGCAGTATTACAGAGCAACAGTGATAAAAACTGTATGTCATTGAGACAGAGCCAGGCAGATAGACCAGCTAAATAGAACTGGAGACCCAGAGATGAACCCATACACCCATGGTCACTTAATTTTTGAGAAAGGAGCCAAAACCATCTAATGGAAAAAAAGATTCCATTTTCAGCAAATGGTGCTGGTTCAACTGGGAGTCAGTATGTAGAAGGCAAATTGATCCACTCTTACTGCCCTGTAGACAGCTTAAGTCCAACTGGATCAAGGACCTCCCCATCAAACCAGATTCACTCAAACTAACAGAAGAAAAAGTGGGGAAGCATCTCGAACACATGGGCACTGGAGAAAATTTCCTTAACAAAACACCAATGGCTCATGCTCTAAGATCAAGAATCGACAAATGAGATCTCATAAAACTACAAAGCTTCTGTACAGCAGAGGACACTGTTGTTAGGACAAAATGGAAACCAACAGATTGGAAAAAGACCTTTACCAATCGTACAACAGAGAGAGGGCTAATATCCAAAATATACAAAGAAATCATGAAGTTAGACTAAAGGGAGACAAATAACCCTATTGAAAAATGTGGTTCCGAGCAAGGCAAAGAATTCACAGCTGAAGAATTTAGAATGGCAGAGAAACACCTAAAGAAATGTTCACCACCTTTAGTCAAAAGGGAAATGCATATCAAAACAACCCTGAGAATCCACCTTATACCAGCCAGAATGGCTAAGATGAAAACCCAGGTGATAAAAGATGCTGGCGAGGAAATGGAGAAAGAGGAACACTGCTCCATTTTTGGTGGGATTGCAGACTGGTACAACCATTCTGCAAATCAGTCTGGAGATTCCTTAGAAAATTGGACATTGAACTATCTGAGGACCCAGCTATACCTCTCTTGGGCATATACCCAAAAGATGCCCCAATGTATAACAAAGACACATGCTCCACTATGTTCATAGCAGCCTTATATATAATACACAGAAGCAGGAGAGAACCCAGATACCTTCAACAAAGTAATGGATACAGAAAATGTGGTACATCTACACAATGTAATATTACTCAGCTATCAAAAACAATGACTCTACTAAATTCATAGGCAAATGGATGGAACTGGAAAATACCATCCTGAGTGAGGTAACCCAATCACATAAAAACACACATGGTATGCACTCATTGGTAAGTGCTATTAGCCCTAGCAGTACCCTAGGTCGAATTACCCTAGATGCACAGAACACATGAATGTCAAGAAGGATGACCAAAATGTGAATGCTTCACTCTTTCTTTAAAAGTGGAACAAGAATACCCTTGTCAGGGAATAGGGAGGCAAATTATAGAACAGAGACAGAAGGAACACCCACTCAGAGCCTGCCCCACATGGGGCCCATACATATACAGCCACCAACTAGATAAGTTGGATGAAGCAGGAAAAAAGTGCAGGCTCACAGAAACCAGATGTAGATCTCTACTAAGAGACAAATCCAGAATATGGCAAACACTTAGGCAAATGCCAGGAGCAAGCCACTGAACTGAGAAAGGGATCCCAGCTGAAGGAATCAGAGAAAGACCTGAAAGAGCTGAAGGGTCTTGAGACCCCATATGAACAAAAATACCATCCAAGCAGAGCTTCCAGAGACTAAGCTAGTAGCCAAAGGCTATACATGAACTGACCCTGGGCTCCAAATTTATATGTATCCATCAATGCCTATTAGGGGCACCAGTGGATGGGGAAGTCTTTGGTCCTCCCAAGACTGAACCCCCCGTGAATGGCATTTTTGGGAGAAGGGTTGTAATGTGGGGGTGGATCAGGAGAGGAACACCCCTATAGAAGGGGAGGGGGAGGGACTAGGAAAATGATAACGTAAAAACATGGAAAGGGAATAACATTTGAAATGTCAATAAGAAATTTCCAAGTTAATAATGATTGAAGAAAAAAAAAACATTCCTTCTGGAAGAGGAGAAAGTATGATTTTCCATTCAGGAACTGTGGGAAGAATTTTGGACACCTTGGCAAATGTGGAAAAACCCTATAGAACAATGGAAACATTTAGTTATTTCCGGAAAGTCTTGGGTGGGTGGGAACATCTTGGGGAAAAATGGGAGATCCAAGTTCTCCATGTCCAGATAGAGAAGGATGTTGGCAACCTGGCGTGTGTGGGGAAATTACCTGTCCCAGTTTGTCAGTAGAAGAGTCAGCAGAAGGTTGCCCAGGTACAGTGTGATCTTCTTTGAGTCTTTCACTGTTCTCTCCAGTACTGTGTTTTGTAGATGTTGCAGGCACTCTGGCTACGAACTAGTCATAGTCCACGTGTTCTTCAAACCCAGAGGACATAATCCACCTTTTTTTTCATCTTCCCAAGAATGGGCACTAAAGATGAGGCCACTCTTTCTAGTAGCAGGATGTAAAGCAGATGTTCTGGTATCCCTGGTCAGTGGGTTACTCAGTGATCTGCTATCCTTGGTCAGTGGATTACTCATGCCCTCAGGAACCCTCAAAGGAAGTGGAACTGTCCATTTCTTGTTCTCCGTCAGTTCCCTTCTGGGGTCTCGGGCCCTCTTATTGACTGAAGCCTTTATATGATCTTTGAGTTTCTGTAGCTTTTCTGCAACACGAGCATCAGGTTCTTTGGATCTCTGGTCTTCATAGGGTTTTGTGCATCTGAACTTGTGCCGAGTCCATCTAAGGAGTCCTGGAGGTGCAAAGTCCCTCGGGTTTCTGCTATTCAAGTGTTTCCCCTGTTGGGATAGGATGTTGTAATCTGGTTGGTGGACACTGAAGGGGGTCCAGGCGGTGGTGGCTGGGAACCCTTCAAGTGCTTTCACCATTGGAGTCCGGTGTTAAAATCATCTTGGAGGGCAGTGAAGGGGTTCCCAGGCTGTGGAGGCTGGGAAATAGGCGTTGCATGGTCAGAGGGTAAAGTCCGGTATGAGGCTCGCTGGCCCCTCTCCACACGTTTGGCCATTGAGTCATTAAGGATATTGAACAAGAAATGGCAAATGGGCTACTACCCCGTTAAGGGGCAGTGAATGTGCTTTCCAATGGTGAGTCGTGGAGAACATCAGTTAAGCTGTATCCTTTGAGTATGGCTCCATCTCCCAAGAACCATGGACACTTCCTGAACTGGAAGCGGGCCTAACTCGAGTGACTATTGATCTCAAGAAACAAGCAAAGCTCGAGAGGGACTGTTCTCGAGACTGCACTGGCTGTCAGGAGCTGCCTAGCTTGACAGTTCTGCTTGTAGTAGCAAGGTGTTCATCCAAGCTTTCTGAATAATGGGGAACCCTGTCGACTCTCTTCCTTTGAGTCCACCACAGGAGGGAGCCGATCACCTCATTATTCTACAGCTGCCCTGGCAAGGGGACAAGCCGGCGAATGCGGGATAAACTGATTACTACCAGACGGGACTGGATGTCGGCACCATCTTTATTTTACCGAGCCGCTTCCTACACTGAAGGGTTGTTGAATTTTGTCAAATGCTTTCTCAGCATCTAATGAAATGACCAAGTGTCCTTATCTTTGAGTTTGTTTACATGTTAGATAACATTGATGGTTTTCTGTATATTAAAACATTCCTGCATCCGTGATCATGATGGATGATTAATTTTTAGATTCGGTTCGCAAGAATTATATTGAGTATTTTTGCGTCAATATTCATAAAGGAAATTGGTCTGAAGTTCTCTTTCTTTGTTGGGTCTTTGTGTGGTTTAGGTATAAGTGTAATTGTGGCTTCATAGAAGCAATTTGGTAGTGCTCCGTTTCAATTTTGTGGACTAGTTTGCACAGTATTTGTATGAAGCCTTCTATGAATGTTTAATAAAATTCTGCCCTGAACCCATCTGGAACTGGGTTCTTTTTGGTTGGGAGAGCTTAAATAACTGCTTCTATTTCTTTAGGATTTATGGAGTGTTGAGATAGTTTATTTGATCCTGATCTAACCTTGCTACCTGGTATCTGTCTAGAAAATTGTCCATTTCCTCCAGATTTTCCAGTTTTCTCTATATAGACTTTTATAGTGGAATCTCCTGATTTTTGGAATTTCTTCAGATTCTGTTGTTGTGGATCCCTTTTCATTTCTGATTTTGGTAATTTTTATACATTCTCTGTGACCGCGGGTTAGTCTGGTTCAGGGTTTGTATAAATCTTTTTGTTTTTCTCAAAGAAACGGCTTCTGGTGTTTTTGATTCTTTGTAAAGTGCTTTTTGTTTATACTTGGTTCATTTCAGCCCTGAGCTTGATTATTTCCTGCCTTTTACACCTCTTGGGATCACTTATTTCTTTTTGTCCTAGAGCTTCTACGTGTGCTGACAAGCTGCTGATATAGGCTCTTTCCTGTTTCTTCTCCCAAGCATTCAGAGCTTTAAGTTTTCCTCTTATCACTGCTTTCATTGGGTGACATATGTTTGGGTGTGTTGTATCTTCATTTTCTTTAAGTTCTAAGAAGTCTTTAATTTCTTTCTTTATTTCTTCCTTGACCAAGTTGTCATAGAGGAGACAATTGTTCAATTTCCACGTATACGTGAGTTTTCTGTCATTATTATTGTTGAAGACCAGTCTTTCTGTGTGGTGATCTGATAGAATCCATGGGATTATTTCTATCTTCCTGCATATTTTGAGGCCTGTTTAGTGACTGATTATATGGTAAGTTTTGGAGAACGTTCAGTGAGGTTCTGAAAATAATGTATATCCTTTTATTTTTAGGATAGAATGTTCTATAAATATCTGATAAATAAATTTGGTTCATAACTTGTTAGTTTCTCTACATCTCTTTCCAATTTCTGTTTCCATGATCTCTCCAGTGATGAGAGCATGGTGTTGAAATATCCTACTTTTATCTATCATGTGACGTGAAATGTATGCTTTGTAATTTAGTAAGGTTTCTTTTATGAATGCAGGCGCCCTTTGATTTGGGGTATAGATACATATGATTGAGAGTTCATCTTGGTGGAATTTTCCTTTGATGACTATGATGTAAACATCCCCTTTATCCTCCTTAGAAAACCATGTCCTTCTTTATCTTTTTTTAAAGACTTTTAGTTGAAAGTCAATTTTATTTGATATTATAATCTAACTTCAACTTGGTTCTTCAGGCAATTTTCAAAAACAGTACTGTTTCCTATCAAATAAATTTGATTTTCCTGTATATTTTGACTACAGATTTATTTTTTGTATTTATTCATTTTATTAATTTATGTCTCAAACGCTGCCCTCCTTCCTGTTTTTCCCCACAAAGTCCCTTACCTCAACCGCCATCCCTTTCTGATTTCTCATTTTAAAAAGAGAAAACAACAGTAGATATAAGGCATGTTTAGTCCCTGAATAGCTCTTTATTTGCCCATGTATTTGAAAATCTACAACACTTAGAGTACAGATATCTGGAAATAGTTTCAAAAATGATCTTCAAAAATTAAATATTCTCCAGTTATCAGCTATCAGCTATCAGCTTGACAATACTGGAAGAATCCCAGAACATAAATATCCTTGTTATATACATAGAGAAAAATGATCAGGTAGAAAAACAGATAGCAACCTTCCTGGATTCAACATAAGAGAGCCTCAGTTCCCATAATGTATTCTGCTTGATTTTACAGAGATTATGGGCTAATACATGGAAATGAACACCTACCAAATCCAACTACAAACTAACCACAAACTTCTATATTTATAAAAGCTAAACAAATATGTGGAAAGTATTAATTTTCAGCTATATATGAGAAAACTCTGTTTATTAATGTATATATTAATAAAATTTAAATTATATTACTGCAAATATTTATTGCAAATTTTAAACAAATAGATTTTAGGTGATTCAGGTTATTGTAAACTTTTTCTGGCTTAGATTGTATTATGGATCATTACAATGTTTATTTGACTGTGATTATCACTTTGAATATTCTCATAAATCAAATTTTGTCAACCAGGAACTGCTCTTATGTTTTTGTACTTTTTGTTGTACATATGAAAGTGTTTTACCTGCTTGTATACGTGTGCACATATACATGCACAGTGCCCAGGAAGTTTAAGAGATTGTGAGATCCGTGGTGCTGAAATTATAGCCACATGTGAGCTGTCACATGGGAGCTCGGGAGTGGCCCCGAGTTCTCTAGAAGAACAGCTAGTGCTATTAATCTCCGAATCATTTTTTCATCTTCAGCAAGTACCATTTTTGTAAATAAAGTGCCTAAGCTGACCTGTAATCCGCATAGACCACTCTTTTCACAAATGTGATAATTTAATATTAAACACACAAACCCCCTTACCTTCACACACACACACACAAACACGCACGCACACACACACACACACACACACATATATATATATATACATATATATATATACACGCATACACACACATACACACACACACAAACACACACAATTTTTTCTTACCTTTAAGTAGACTTAGTTATTTTCATAGTTATTTATTTATTCATTTTACATGCTGCACACTGCCCCCCCTCCAGTTCACCCTTCTCACAATCTTTCTCCCAACCCTTTCTTCTCAGAGGACGTTGGGACTCCACAAGGTTATCCACTCATGATGCATGTCCAGTCTCTGTGATGCTAATCACATCCTCTGCTACTGAGATCAGACAAAGAAGCCTAGATGGATAGGAGTGGGGAGGTAGAGATCATATCCAGAAAGAGGCATAGAGCTGGGGTAAGAGAGATGCCCATGAATCATTGGGTGTTTCCTTAGCTGAGACTCACAGCATCAGTGATATCTATCTGAAGAGCCCTCCTCCTGTAGCCAGAGAGCAACCAAAATGGAGTGATAGAGACACTAACTTTTGACCCAAAATTTATTCTGACCACAAGAAATGCAGGGTCTGTGCATAGAGCAGAGAGTGTGGAATGGTCAACCATGGTTAGTACAGATTGAGATGTCCCCCATGGATCAGCACCGATCCCTGACACTATTAATGACACTCTGTTATGCTTGCAGAAAGAAGGCTAGCCTGACTTCCCTCTCAGAGACTCCACTAAGCCACTCACTCAGACAGATGCAGAAATCCACTAGTCAAACCACGTGTGGAGCTTGGGGACTCTGATGGAAAAACAGAATGAAAAGGATTATGGCCTCTAAGGACATAGGCATTCCACAGGCTTTGTGTTCATGCGGGTACCGAACAACTAGAATTGGACTTTCCCAAAACATGTTGTCCGTAGATGGGACAACTGTTTTTTTTAAAATTCATTTAATTATTTACTCATTTTACATCCCAAAATCAGTGCTCCATCTTCATGGAATGCCCACACACATTGTCGGGGGCTCCTGTAAAATGACAAAGCTTCACATTTTCTACCTATCTCCTGAGGGCTCATGTTCCGTCCACGTTCACTCTCTGATTGGTGAATCAGTCTTTGGCAGACCCCAAGAGTCGCTGTGAGTTGACTCAATTGTTCTTCCTGTGGAGTCCCTCATATCAATTGGACCTCAATTCTTCACCTGTTTTTTTTCAAAAGACTCCCCAAGCTCCAGCTAATGTTTTGTGGTGAATCTTACACCTGTTTCTCTCAGCTTTTGGGTGGAGTCACTCAGAGGACAGTTAGGCTAAGATTCTGTCTGCAAGCATCATACAGTAACTTTAGTAGTGCCAGAGATTGGTCCTTTCCCATGGGGTAGGTCTCAGTCTGTTCTAACCATTGGTTGGACATTCCTTCCATGTCAGCTCTATCTACCTTTGTCTCTGATAATCTTGAATGCTGTGTTCATTTTGGATTGAAGGTTTTGTGGATTTTTTTTCTTTTTCACATCACTGGGAGTCATGCATGGCTACAGAAGTGGCAAATTAATGATCTATATCCCCACTGCTAGAGTCACACCAATAGACACCCTGGGGATACACCTTTCCCAGGTCTCTGGCACTTCCTAGAGATGCCCACTCCACACTTTTGATTTCCATTTGCTTTTCCCTGTATTCCCTATACCTAATTCCTCCAAACCCACTGTACCTAATTCCTCCTACCCATTCCCTTCTCTACCTCTCCTCACATTCAGTTTCCTCCCTCCCTCCAACTGCCTCAATATCTATTCTGCTAAATCCATTTTAAAGTCAATATTTAGGAAAAAAACACTGAGTAAATATAGGAAGTATCCCATTAGTAATTGTGGTGAATGTTTAGGCAAGATATGAACATATTAAATTTTATAGAGGCCACAATTACTACATATATTGTTAGAAAAGGCACTGTCTTTATTACATTCAACATGAAGGAAAACCATTTATATATTCTATTAAGTTATACAAGGGAATCTGTTAAAAGTGTTGTACACATCACACAAATTTATTACTCTCTTACTTTGAAAGCTCTCTTTATTGCAAATATTTTCACAATGAAAAGTACAAGGTATAAACTCATATGAGTGTACTTTATTGTAAAGTTAAAGTTTATATATACAGGTTGATGACAACAGTCATCTCAGATTCACAGGGGATAAATACTTCACGGAGTTCTCTATTACCTTACCTGTCTTCTTTCCTTTATTCCTGATGAAGACTCATCTCATTTGCAGCCCCTGCTGTGAGAGATGGATCATAAAATCCTGACTGTCTACAACCCAGATTACATCGATAGAAAAGATAAAAGACAACATCTCCAACTGGTATACACATTTGAAACTTTCTTGTAGATAATCCTTTTCATTCTGTTTTTCTTGTTTCTTGTTTCTTGAAACAAAATGCAGAGAACAAACACCCATCCTAGGATATTACCACAAACATGAAATGGTAGCTGTAGGAAGCATTCTCAGGGTATTTTATTCATCTGCACTTAAGACCAAAACTGCCTCCGTGAACATGAAGATTTATTACTTTGGCAAGAAAGTCAGTCTGTGTCTAGACATTCGTGTCGTCTGACCATCACTAGAGGGACGGGCATGCTTTATGAATGTGTACAGATAAACACATACCGGTTCTCACGTCTTCAAAGAATATCAAGAAGAACCTGAAAGAGAATATATAATGTTCTACAGATGAAAAACGGGAATTTAAGTTAGCCAGCATACATATGTTGTTAAAATTTTCTGCCTACTATTATTTAATAATTTTGACTTTTCCTGCTATGAATGACAGGATGATTATTTAATGTCTACCAATCCACAAAACCTGAATTATTATGAAAAACTGTCTTATTTCTCCCTAACTTAGGTCTTTGGTCACCAATCTATTCATTTCTTGTCTAAATTCTGTTTCTCAAATAGATCAGAGGATTACGTGAGGGTGTCTCTCTCATGTAGAAGACCAAGGAACTTTCTGTATTTGCATGTATTTGCTCTTGGGAATATGTAAATAAAACTTTCAGTTTCAAGAACCAAAACATGGCCGTACAATGGGACCCACGTGAAGCAAAATCTTCCTGCCATCAGTGAACATTAGCACACTGATAACAGCACAAACAGTAATGTAATGGAATAATCCTGGAATAATAATAATAATAATAATAATAATAATAATAATAATAATAATAATAATAATAATAATAAATAATGATGATGATGATGATAATAATAATAAATAATGATGATGATGATGATGATGATGATGATGATGATGATGATGATAATAATAATAATAATAATAATAATAATAATAATAATAATGATGGTATAATCCCCTCAAGGGATCACAGACTAAGGAAAGTACATCTTGAGATGTGTTTTTCAAGGTTTATTGTATAAATGAAAGCAATTGTCACTAGGACAGACTCCTCATACATGAAAATCACTCAACCTGTCATGACTTCACAGAGAGAGTTGAGAACCAGGGTGGTCTTTTCTTAGGAAAAGAGAAAGATTTGCCAACCTTCCAAAAAGAAAAGCAATCCAGACAGTCTGTGTGTGGGGATGGGTAGCTTGTGCATGACTAACACACACACACACACACACACACACACACACATACACGCACGCACACACACACACACACTTGCAAACAAACACACACAGACACACACACATACAAAAATACACACACACAGAGACACAGACAGTCACACACTCAGAGACACACACAAAGAGACAAACACAGAGACACACACATACACACATATACACACACACATACACACAGAAAGATACACACAGACACACACATACAATCACTCACACACATAAAAATACAGAGACACACAGACACAGACACACACATACACACACATATACACACACACATACACACAGAGAGAGACACACAGACCCACACACATACAAACACTCACACACATAAAAATACCCACAGAGACACACACACACAGACACACACATATACACACACATACACACACATATACACACACATACACACAGAGAGACACACAAAGACCCACACACATACAACCACTCACACACATAAAAATACACACAGAGACACACACACAGACACACACATATACACACACATACACACACATATACACACACATACACACAGAGAGACACACACAGACCCACACACATACAAACACTCACACATAAAAATACACACAGAGACACACACACAGACACACACATATACACACACATACACACACGTATACACACACATACACACAGAGAGACACACACAGACCCACACACATACAAACACTCACACACATAAAAATACACACACAGACACACACACAGACACACACATATACACACATATACATACACACATACACACAGAGAGACACACAGAGACCCACACACATACAAACACTCACACACATATAAATACACACACAGACACACAGACACACAGACACACAGACACACACATATACACACATATACACACACACACATACACACAGAGAGACACACACAGACCCACACACATACAAACACTCACACACATAAAAATACACACACAGACACACAGACACACACATTTACACACATATACACACACACATACACACAGAGAGACACACACAGACCCACACACATACACTCACACACATAAAAGTACACACACAGACACACAGAAAGACACACACACACACACACACAAATCTCTGATGTATGCTTCCTAGAGTGGCCAGGTGCAAAAGGATGAAGTGGCCCCAGGAACCAGTCGGTCAACAGAATATTGGTATGCCTGCAAGTGAGTTTGGTGTTACTCCAAGGTATTCAGTGTCACAACTCTGTTAGAAGGTATTCAGGGACATGCTGTGTGTATATATTTTACTCAGGTTGAACAAGAACTACAGAAACCTTGGAGAGGAGGAAGGGGTGTTCAGGTGCATTTACATCGATGGAGGCTTAAGGTACCAGGAAGGCCTCATTTGCTTGAGCTTTTATAATCTCTGTCCCAGAATCGGTGTTGTTCAGATATCTCCATTTGACCTCCTCAGAAACCGAATATGCCCCATCCCCAACCCTGAGGTCCCACTTGCTTGATTTCAAAGGATTGAAGGTCGGAATATAAGTTCTCTATCAGATTAAATTCTCAGGAGGTTTCCCCCAACTGCCATGAATTAACCAGTGCATCCTTCGAATTTCTGCATTAACCCCTTATGTGCCCTAATTCTGGCCGGTTCTCTCTGCACCGTGCTATCCCTCCATAGTCCCCACCGAACTTCCGCTCCTGTCCACAGAGGTCCGCACTCACCCACAGAATCTGTTCCAGTTTTCCTTTCAGAGAGGTCGATGCTTTCCGCCTCACGGGCCTTCTCCTTTCCTGTGTCCTCTCTGCATTTGTGGGTTGTAGATAGAATAACATTTATCTCACAGCTGATATCATGCATTGAAAAAATTCCGCCGTTTGTGTCTCTAGGTCTCAGTTCCCTCTCGGGCCGTTTTTTGTTATTGTTTTTTTTTTTCCTAGTTTCATCTATTTTCCCTGAAGCTTCATGATATCATGCCCCCAACCCTATGATATCATTACCCCACCCCCATGATGCCATGCCCCACTCCCATGATGTCATGCCATACCCGCACGATGTCATTCCCCACTTCCATGATGTCATGCCCCAGTCCCCGTGATGTCATGCCTGCGCCCCTTGCTAGAATGTTGTATCTATTCACCAGGTAACATTCTGAATGCTGCCCTGGCACCACACTCCTCCAGGCCCCCACCATTTTCAGTCCCTCTTTCTATCCTCTCCCTTCTTCTCGGAGAGAGTGGAGGATACCTCTGGGTGCACCCGCTCCCCTGGCACATCAATTCTCTGCAGGACTAGATTCATCGTCTCCCACCAGGTCCTGAAAACGCAGCCGGGTAGGAGAACAGGATCCACAGACAGGCGACAGGTTTAGTGATCCCACGTGAAGACCATTGTGCTCCTCTCCCTCTCTCAGTCCTTCCCTCAGCTCTTCAGTGAGACTCACTGAGGTCCATCCGAAATTTGGCCGTGTGCCTCTGCTTCTGTGTCAGTCCGCTACTTGGTGGAGCCTTGCAGAGGACAATAATGCTACCCTCACGTCTGCAAACATAAGAAAGGATCGTTAATAATGTCAGGGTTTGCCGTATGCCCATAGGATAAGTCTCACATCCATCCACTTATCCTTTGGACATTCTCTCATTTACTCTTCCATCTCCGTCCCTGTGTCCCTTATAGAGAGGGCAATTTCTGGGTCAAAATTTGGGGAGTGGGTTTGTGTCCTTATCCTTCCACCTTGGGTCCTCCGTGGCTACGGAAAGTGACCATTTCAGTATCTGGATCCCCACTGCTATGAGTCTCAGCTAATGTCGCCCTCATGGATGCCGGGGTAGCCTCACCCATCCCAGATTGCTGGAAAATCATAGAGATAGCAACCACCCTGGAAAGTCACTGATTTCAGTTTATTATCTGGGCCCTCTCTCCCTCTTGCCCGTCTCTTCCAAGAAATGATTCTCAAACCCCATTTCCCTTCCTATCCTCTCAGGCACCCAATCCTTTCCTTCCATCTGCATCCTCTCATTATTTTACTCCTCCTTCTGTGTGGATTTCAAGCATTTTTTTCGGCCTTTCTTCTTGTTTAGCCTCTTTGGTTCCGTAGATCGTAGTGTGTGATTTCTGTACTTTATGGCTAATACCTTCTTTAAGTGAATATGTACAAGTTATTTTGGGACACGGTTACCCCATTCAGAACAATACTTTCTCATTCCATCTACTTGACTGACGCTTCACAATATCCTACTTTTCATAGCTGCATAGTATTTCATTGTGTAAATGAACCACATTTTCGGTAGCCTTTCCTTGGTTGAGGAGCATCTGGGTTATTTCTATTTTCTGCTCATTATGAAGAATGCAGCTAGAAACATGATGTAGCATATGTCCTAGTGGTATGGCAGAAGTCTTTTCAGATATAATGCCAGGAGTAGTATAGCTGAATGTTTCGGAAGAATATTCCGCATTTTCTCAGAGTCCACTGGATAGATATTTAAAGTCATTATACGGATTTGATCTTACCCCAGGAATGGTATTTGTATCCTGATATTTATCTGCTTCCTCATAGGAGGTTTCCCTGACTACACCTCAATCATGGACTCAGGAGATCGCATATAAATCTTCTCCATATTTTAACTGTTCAGTAAATGCTAGAGCCTATGACAGGTAGCCAGAGGGGAAAGTTGGTACTGGAGTGTTGAGAGTAGGGTTAGATAGAGGGTCAGAAGAGGGTAAGAGAGGTATAGTATTATTACTATATAATAATTTAATATACTAACAATATATTAAGCTTAATTATATTTTATCATGATATCAATATATAATAATTTAATATATTAATATAATATATATTAATTATATATTATCATATTGCCAATATATAAAAATTTAATAAGTTAATATAATATATTAATATTAATTAGATTATTATAATGTTAGAATATGACAATTTAATATATTAATTTATAATAATAATTTATATATGTAAACACACACATATATATATTATATCTATATCTATCCATCTATTTATATATATATATAATATATATATTGCATGATATGTAACTTCAACTAAGTTAACTCCAAGTGGAGCTCACAAGTTAATGTGAAATGCTGAGGACAGAATATGTTTTTACAGTTCAGTTTGCTTATATGGAGGATCACTTTGATGGGTTTTCATAGACTTAACCATTCCTCCAGCCTCAGGTCCTCTTGAGATGAGCCTACTTCATGGCACTGGATGGCCAATTCATATGTTCTTGTATTTTTTTTTTCTAGCATTCTACGTAGTATTTTTTCCACCAATGTTCTTAAGGGAAATTCATCTAAAATTCTTTCTTTGTTGTGTTGTTTTCTGATTTAGGTGTCAGGGCGACTGTGCTGTCATGGAATCAGTTTGGCAATTTTCCTCCTGTTTCTGTGTTTTGGAATAGGTTGAGAATTCTTTGAAAATCTGATAGGAGTCTGTGCTCAAACAATCTGGCCCTCGGGCTTTTTCAGTGGGGAAACTTTTAATTACTGTTTGTGTCTCTTTAGGTGTTGTAGAGCTATTTACATAGTTTATCTTACCCCAGTTTACCTGTTGTCAGTGTTATCCATCTACACAATCATCCATATCGTTCAGAGCTTCTAATTTTGTAGAAAGACGGTTTTTGAAGTGAGACCTAAGGATTCTGTGACTTTCATCAGTGTCCATCGATGCGGCTCCCTGTTCATTTCAGATTTTCTTATTTGGATGCTGTCTCACCTCCTAGTACATTATCTGTCTTAGGGTTTGTCTATCTGGCTGATTTTACCAAGGAACCAGCTATTGTTTTTTTTTTTTTTTGATCTTTGTATTCTCTTTGTTTCTGATAGATCACTTTCACCCCGAGTCTGATCATTTCTTGCTGTCTCCTCCTTTAATATGTATTTGCTTCTTTTTATTCTAGAGTTTTCAAGCGTGCTGGAAAGTAGTGTGCTGTATCTCTGGTTTCTTTATGAAAGTGCTCTGTGCTGCATGTGCACATTCCTCTTAGTACTGCTTTCCTTAAGTTCCTTAAGTTTGCATACGCTGTGTCTTCATTTTTATTGAATTCTAGGAAAGCTTTTTTTTTCATGTCTTCTCTGAACCAGTAGTTCTTAAGTAGAGTACTGTTTAATTTCCTTGAGTTAATAGACCTTTTGTTATTGTTGAAGTCCAATTTTAATCCATGACAATCTGAGAATATCCAATGGTTAGCGCAGGCTTTCTGTATCTGCTTTGGCTTGTTTAGTGAGGAAGAACTTGGTCAGTTTAAAATAAGATTCCATGAGGTACTGAAAAGAGAGTGTGTACTTTTGTGTTCATGTGAAATATTCTGTAGAAATCAGTGAGGTCAGATTAATTGAAACCCGTGTCAGTTATATCTTCTATTTTTATTGTTTTCTTTTTTAGTTTCTGTCTCAATGACCTGCCCTTGGTGAGATGGCACATTGATGTCCCCCACTATAAATGTGTGAGGTTCTATGTGATATTAAAATTTCAGCAATGTTTCTCTCACTAATGTTGCTACTTTTGTCTTTGTCATATAGAGATCCAGAATTGAGATGCCATTTTGGTGGATTTTTCCTCTGAGGCATATGAAGTGTCCTTCCACTTCTCTTTTGATTACTTTTGGTGGAATGTCTGATTTGCTGGATGTTAGAATGGATACACCATCTTGTTTCTTGTGTACATTTGCTTGGAAACCTTTTTCCAACCCCTTAGTCTGAGGTTGTGTCTATCTCGGTTGCTGAATTATGTTTTTTTCAGTGCAACAGGATAGATCTTGTTTTTAAATCCATTGTGTTAGCCTGTGTCCTTTTACTGTTGAGTAGAGGCCATTAATGCTTAAACGTATTAATGAGAAGTCATATTTATTTCATGCTATTTTGATGTTGCAGTAGCAAGGTTTTATTGTTTGTACGTTTTTTGGTTTTTGTTTTTTTGATTGGGATGTTTGAGTGTGTATGTGAGTATAAGATCTGTTCTGTAGGGTGCATGTTTTTTTTGTTTGCATGTTTTTGTTTTTGTTTTTTTGATTGGGATGTTTGAGTGTGTAAGTGAGTATTAGATCTGTTCTGTAGGGTACATGGTTTTTTTGTTTGCATGTTTTTGTTTTTGTTTTTTTGGGAAGTTGTTAGAGTATGCATGTGAATATGGGATCCCTTCGGTAGGTTATGCAGTGCTATTATTAATTTTTAGTGGGAGGCAGGGATGGTTCAATTTCTGAAAATATATCAATATAATCCACTATATAATGAAACTGAAAGAAAAAAAGTCACATGATAATCTCATTAGATGCTGAAAAAGCTTGCAAAAATATTCCAACTCCCCTTCATGTTAAAAGCATGAGAGCAATCAGGGATACCAGTCCTATGCAGAAACATTATAGAAGCAAGGGACAGAAAGCCAGTACCCAACATCAACCTAAATTGAAAGAAACATAAAGCAATTCCATTAAAGTCAAGGACAGTGTAAGGCTGCCCACTCTCCCTATTCAGTATAGTATTTGAAATTCTATCCAGGGTAAAAGCATGGTTCAAATTTGGTTCTGACATGGAGTATTGCCTGTGAAGAAGGAATGGCACAGAGCTTTAGATCTCCTGGGGTATGGCCCACTCTTCAGCACAGCCTCGTTGGACGAGTCATGAACCCAACGCGGGCTTCATGCAGAGTGTCGCTCGGTTATTGCACTCATATCTCTCTTACTCTAAGAAATGCATGAAAATCCTCATAGAGCTTCCCACTACTCAGAGGTCAGCACCATTGGCATTTGCAATAATAGTGGTCGAAGTCTTTTAGGAATTGCCTCTGGGGCAGATAAGTACTTCCATCATTGCCCGAAGAATTGTAGAATAGTCAGCGATGACCACCACCCTTAAAAAGCCTTTGGAAAAATAAAATTGTTCATGAAGCTGGTTAAGATGTTTTCACTACTGACTCTGATGTAAAAAAAAATTATGGAACAAGTTGAAGTTCGGACAGTCTGGGACGTTTTAAGGTCAGGGAACAAGAACAATGGTGGCACAAGCTAATGGTGTGACTGTCACAAAGACTGGACTGCTATTGATTGCTTTCTGACCCAGGTTTACCCTCAGCTTCCTGATGGGTTTTAATAAGGATTGCCAATCACAGATGAGCATTCTGATCATTTAAAGCAGATATAACATTTTTATACAGATGTTTAGATTTCTGTTTTTCTAAAGATTCTTATAAGAGTACTTTTAAAGATAAATAATACAATATTTAAACATTTCTCTGTAAATTCAAATTGCTTAGTTATGAAGTTACGTTGGCCTTGTGAGGAATTTGTTTTCTTTAGATGTACTATGTAATATTTATTCTAATACAGTATTGGGTATCACATTTTTTAGCACTAAAGATGAGAAGAAAACTAGAACATGACAACAATTGTGTAATACAATATTCAATAAATTAATGGCCTATAGGGAAAATACTGCCTATTGGGAAAAAGAGAAAACCTAAAAAATTGAACTGTATGTCATAGTAATGAACCTCGGAATAGAATATTATCTAGAAGAATCTCCTAAACTTTATGTTCCTAAATCATTTCTACCCATGCCAAGGCACTGACGAACTTTCTCCATTCAGAGCATGTAACCACTAATGAAAACAAAAGAAGTCTCTAGCTTTAGAGAGATGGAGTATGTAAAGGTTTCCACTGTGTCACAAGAGACTCTCCTGGAAAAGGCACTCTCGAAACTGGTCAAAATAAGAAAAACTGTTCAGCAGGTAGGAGATGGAGGTTCTCAGTGACATCATCATTAGGCCCTTCCTGAAAAATCTCTTGTAACCTGGAGAGACCAGGCCCCTCTGTGAGGTCACAAGTGTTGTTGTGACAGCACCTGCTTCTCAGATATTCCTTCAGTACCTCTAGGGTTTACTAATTGGCCTGTAATTAAGAGTAAACAGCTTTTTTTGAGGGAGAGCAAAGAGGATGAAGGGATCAGAGATGGGGAGAAGGAAGCTGCCTTTCTGTCTTGGTATAAAAAGAAGAAATGCATGGTCCATTGGAGAGCTCAGTGAATCCTGGGTAGGTGTTTAGTGGGTTCCCTGAAGAGACAGCCTTGATCTGAGCCTTCCAGATATGGAAATCAGGAGATGAGAGCCTCTCAGAAGCATCTGGACTTCCCTGTTCTTATGGATCCTGGAAGTCAGAGAATATATATCATTCATTTCTTTATTCCGAAAGCCAAGGGTTGGGAAGGGCACAGTTGTTTCCTGAGAGCTCATGGCTTTTATTCTTTTTCTCAAAAAGAAAAAAAGGTCCTAAGGAATAAGGGATGAACAAGTATTGTATCTTCAGCTTAGAGTAAACTACTCCAGGCTTTGGATCCCTATAGTGCTGTTTGTGTCAGACACTGATATCTGGGAGAGAGAAGTGCTTCTAATTGAGATTTCATCATCTTAGTCTTTCAATAGTATGACTTTAACTACCATTTCCATACAGTGACCCTTTACATTTCTGAGTCAATAGGTGAGATTAGCTAGCAGTTTCTTTTTTTTATTTCTTCCATTTTTTTCATTTTTTAGCAAATTTTATTGCTTATTTAATTGGATATTTCTATATTCACATTACAAATGCTATTTTATTTCCCAGTTTCCTGTCAATAAGAGCCCTAACTGATTCCCCTACCCTTCTTCTATAACCTCCCTTACTACACCTTGACATTCCCTTGAACTGGGTGTCAAACCTGCGATGGACCAAGTTTTTCTCCTTCCATTAGTGCCCAACAGGGTCATCCTCTCTTACATATGCAGTTGGAGCCATAATTCTGTCCATGCACAGAATATTGGTTTAGTACCAGAAATCTCTGGTTCTTAGGCATTGTTTTTCTTATGGAGTTAAAAGCCCCTTCAGTTCTGTTTGGAGCGAGGCTCTTGACTCCCTCCATTGTTGATGATATTATTATGGTTACAATTAACTATCACTATTTTCATGGAAAATCCACACCTAGCTGCAAAATACTAATACACATTTGGTGGTAAAGAAAAATAATATTTTAAACTTGTCCTCCTGACTAATAATATGAAAAACCTGTGAATTTTCTGATATTATGTCAACATCAGCTGATTCCCGGACCACACCAATTTGTATCTTTGGCCAGAGTAAATGTTTCTTACTTCTCCCCTCCCTCTGTTATCCCTGTTATGGTATAAATTCAGCCTTGGAGGAAAATAACATTGTCGCCCTGATCTGACTCCTATCTTAACGTCCTTTTTGCGACCCTTGTCCCCAATTCTATTCCAGGCACCCTCATATCTCTCACTTACAGAAGGCACCCAAGGTGTTTCTCTTTGTAGGTGTCCTGGATGAAAAAGTCTTTCCCTGTTAATAGACTGGTCTGTCATCTTTGTTTTGGAAGCCTTTGGTCCCCCTTGGAGCTTTTGCTCCCACCCCCAAATCCCCCCTAAAGCTTTTGCTGGGTGATGGGACAAGCATTCTACTTTTCTCTTTTGTGACAGGACACAGAGAGTCACTCAGGACACAAAGAATAGGGTTAAAAGTTTTTAAAAAATCTTAGATTTTGTAAAAATATTTGTCCATAGTTCACCCAGGAGGTAACAATTGATTCAAAAGATAATAC
Source organism: Rattus norvegicus (assembly GCF_021556685.1). Lineage (NCBI taxonomy): Eukaryota > Metazoa > Chordata > Mammalia > Rodentia > Muridae > Rattus > Rattus norvegicus. Next base: position 7,708,831 of record NC_141555.1, read on the forward strand.
CCAGTTAGTGATTGTTTAATGGATGGATTAACCCTTTTACTGAAGTCTACCTTCCGTAGTGAATTAAAGTTATGTCCATTGTGGGTACAAGGTTGACTCTCCTTGTGTGGATGAGCACCCCCACGTATGTGGATTAAAAAACCTTATACCCTCATGCTACTGCAGCGGTCACTTTGTCAATCAGTGCTCCGTGTTTGTGCTCCAGAAGTGGTCCACTATGGTGTCTTACAACATTTTGGTGCATCACAGAGACTGTGCTCCCTCCAGACCACAATTGGCTAAGAGATCAGAGGTAAGCTCGAGCAAGTCTGTGTTTTGTGTTCTGTGTTACTTTCTGTTTTGTCTCTGTGTCATATTTCATCTATGTTTTATGTTGACTTGTGTTGTCTGCCCCTATTGTCTGAAGGGTTTGAGTCCCCACTGGAGAAGGTTTAGAGTCCATTTGGTCCTGTAAGCGGACTATGGCTGTGTCAGGTCGACTTGCTTGATGTCACAGGCCATAGGCCCTAGAACATTCTCTAGGAAGAGAAAGGAATCTAGAAGACACTCTAGAATCCCATTGGGAGTTGGGATCAGATGGTCTGCCTCATCCCAGAAGCTGCTAAGGTTAAGCTGCATTTTGGGCCAGGTACTGAAGGTAACAGGCATCTGTGGAATTCGCTTATAGAATGCTTTTTCTTGGTATTGTTTGTCTATTTTTTTTTCCTTTGGCATTGTCGAGTGTCTTTTTTGGCTTTTGTTTCATTTTTGGACTTGGACTAATGATAGTGTTTGAAATCATTGAACTGTTTGCTTTCTTTCTCAATAAGTTTTACTTGGTCTACTTGGTGCTTAACTTGGAAATTATTTTTTTGAGAGAAATTGTTTTCTGCCAGGGTGTCTGCCTTATCTGCTGGCCCTATTGCAAGTGTGAAGTTGGTCTTCAGCATTAAGTCACCTTCCTTGTTAGTCATCATTGTCATAGACAGTGCCTCTGATCCGATCCCTGCAGCAGTCAGTTCTTGTGGTCAAAATGCCCCAGGTTGGGGTCAGGGTAGTCCCGAAAATAGTTTCAGAAAGAGTCTGCAGCAGACTGCGAGGAACTTTGTTGAGCCAGACAAAACAGGCTTTACTCTAGGATGACAAGAGTAGAAAGTATTGGCACCGGCTCTTCAGCTTACTCCAACTGGAGGCTGTGGCCAAGGTCAGGATCAATGTTTGCTTTTCTATGGCCCTCTAACTCAGTGAGGCGGCTTGGTAAAGGGCTACTACTGCAGTCCTTGGAGGGCTATACTTCTATTAAAGATCAGTACTCCAGTGTTAGTAATCTATTTTTTGGTTAAAAGAGTCAGGAAACCCTACGCAATTGTGACCACTGCCTCAGGAATGGCAGTAGAAAGAGTCCTTAAAACCAATTGCCTGTTACTATTGCTTACTCTCTGATATCTGAGGCTTCAGTCGGATAACACCCCCTTCAATTCTCAAATGCTATTTTCTCCTGGTCTTTTGGCACAAGGTCATCTAGCATGTCTGACAGCCTGGAAGAAACTACCCCCTTAAAGTAGATGAACCATACAATTATTTTATCAGCCACTTGGCATCTAGCACTCAGGTCTTAACTATCTCTCTATCCTTTTGTTATTAATTCTTACTGGAAGCCTAGTGTCCTTCAGAGGCTAGGTCCTTTGAGAGGCAGAGCCACTGAGCTGACTCTAAGGAGCTGAGCTGAGCTGAGGACAAAGTAGAGAGACAGCTGGTAACAGACCAGCTGCTCCTCTGCTCTCCTTTTTGTTTCACAGGCACAAAGCCTGTGCTCAATTATGGACTGGCCTTTTTGGCCCTAGAAAGAAGGGTCATTTAGCTGTGCGACTGAATGCTATTTGTCACCTATTGGGTTGTTCCACCCACTCTCACCAGGCCACCCCCTAGCATTCTTGCCTGGCCCCTTACCGCTGTTCTTAAGAATTTTATCATCTAAGACACTGTGTTCTATGACTTAAAATATATCCCATCCTGCTAATATGTATGTCCTAGATTCACGTTCTGAAGGTCTTAATTCTAAAACAAGGGGATGGTGCATCCCCCTAAATATTAAATATACCTCCACAGTGTGAAACAAGATAGATATACTTGGGGTCTTAGAATGTTTCAATCAGGTGCTGATACGGAGATTATATTTACTATAAAACTGTTAAAAGAGACAGTGCATTCTTACTGTCCCGCTATTGGGCACTGATCCAAATAAGGAGCCCAGGGAGGCACTGAACATGGTGCAAGGTACGCACAACTTCATCTACAATCTGCACTCCACTGAGAGGACCTGCTTCCACAAAGAACTGCACCACTTCAAGAAGAATTAGAAGCCCACCACCCACTCCAGGACAGCTAAAACATGTATTCTTGAACAATGCAATACCTTTCGTAGGATTTGACTTTTTGGATAATGCAATTATGATTGTTGCAGGAACCCAAATTGTATTGTCTATTTGATTTATTTTGAGAATTTAAAGAATGTTAATCAGCATGTTATTTTTCCTTCTATGTATCAACACATTATTTTTCAGTTATTGATGCTGTACTTTAATGAATGGGGCTTGCTTATTCCTTATTTGACATACATGGGATACCTATTTATCTCTTTGTCTTTTGCTTATATATTCTGGCCCTTGGATATTGAATCATTTAACCAGCCTTGTTAAGTAACAGGGAGATAATATAACAACAAAACCTATTCACTTATATTATCATAGGCTATCGACGATGCTTTGATGAGGGTCAAACTCACCTACAAATCTCCATCCCAGTCCAGGCAAGGACATTTATGTCCTTCAGTCAAATGAGGCCAACATTCTTTTCTGCCTACTGTCCTGATGCCTTTGCTGAAAAACCAAAAAATTCTCACCCCTGCGTGCTGAACTGGACAGTCAGTGATGGATAAGAGAGTGACATATTCATGAATTAAGGTCCTAAGACAGGAGGGCCGACATTAGCTGCTGCCTTATCCCATGATGGGCCCTGGCTACAAGATTCTCTTAGCCATGTGACAAATAACATCCCAACCTAAGAGAGACACAGTTTCCAAGGGGTTCATCCCAGGACATGCATGGCCATTGGTCACTTTTACATTTGAATATATACAAGGGGGAGATGTTGGTTGCGATTCCCTAGAAGTCCTCCATTGTAGATGTTATTAGTATGGTTAGAATTAAGTATGACTGCATTCATGGAAAATCCCCAGCTGGCTGCAGAAGACTAATACAAATCTGGTGGTCAAGAAAATAATAATATGATAATGTTGTAATGATGATTAATAATATGACAAATCTGCGAACTCTCTGACATTCTTTCAACATCAGTCCATGACCAAACAAATCCTGTGTTTTTGCCCTGCGTAAATGTTTCTTAGTTCCCCCTCCCTCTGTTACCCCTTTTATGGAATAAATTCAGCCTTGGAGAAAAATAAAATTGACGCCTTGTTCAGACTCTTGTCTTGGCATCATTCTTTGCATTCTTTGTCCCACATTCTCTTCCAGGTACCCTCAAAACCCTCACTTACACAACATTTGTAATCCTTTCTCAAAATCAACCAACAACAGATCAGTTGTCAGGAAACTAGTTTGCCACTAGCATTCACTTCCGTATTTGATATGCTCTAGCTATGTCTCTCAGGAAAGATCTATTTCCGGTACCTGGTAGCATGCATTTCATAGCTTCATCACTCATATCTAGTTTTGATTTTGTATATATATTTGGTGTCTCCTACAGCAATGAGGTTAGGTAGAATTTTAGCATGGATTCTGCGCAACTAGGACAAGAATTTAGAATCCACAAATGACAATGGCAAATAATCTCACTCCTGTTCTTATGAACCTTTGAAGTTGAGGTTTAACTGGACCTCAAGCCATTCCTCTCACTGCCCATTCTCCTAAATATGATGTATGGCCTGAAGAAACGATCATGTAAAATATCCCAAATCATCAAAACTGACACTGGGAACATAGTAGGTAGATATGAGAGTACTGATACTTAATTAGAAATGGAACCACATTCTATAGTCTATGGTGTCCTTGTTTTATTGATATCTGGTATTTTTGGATAAAATAAGCATTTGGGAGTTGATCATTCGAAGTAGGTACACAATATTTACACTGTTATATTCACTCTTTTGCTAAACCCACTTTGTTGACAAAATGACTGAAAAAAATGGAATTGGAAAACAGATTTTTTCATAACACATTCAGGAATATATATATATATATATGTATTTGTATATATATATACATATATATGTATATATATACATATATATATGTGTATGTATATATATATATATATATATATATATATATATATATATATATATATATATATATAAATAATCCCAAATCAAGGAATGTTCAATTAGAAAATGAAATACAATATTCACTCAATTAAAGGTCTGTAGGGTAAATACAGGTCTTTGGGAAACAAAGACAACCTAGTAAATTGAACTGTATTTGACAGGAATGGATCTCGTAATAGAATTATAATCCAGAAGAATCTCCTCCATTCTATGTTCCTAGATGTTTTCTACTTATGCCAAGCCCCTGAATACATTTCTCCATTCAGACCTTCTAAACACTAATGCAGGAATGAGAAGTATCTAGGCTTAGAGAGATGTAGTACGTACAGGTTTCCACTGTGTCACAGGAGACACACCTGAAAATCGCATCCTTGAATCTATTCAATGTAAGGAACGCTGTTCCCCAGGTAGGGCGTTCTCAGTGACATCATCTTTAGGCCCTCCAAGAAAAATTTCTTTTATCCTGGAGAACCCTAGCTTGTTCTGTGATGTCACAAGTGTTGCTGCTACAGCAACTCCCTCTCCAATATTCCTTTAGTACCTATAGTTGTTAATAATTTGCCGCTAATTAAGAGTAAAGAGCCATTGAGGAGGGAGGACAAAGAGGATGAAGAAATCAGGGATGGGGAAAAGAAAGCTGGCCTTCTGTCTTGGTATAAAAAAAGAAAGAAGTACATGGATTATGGGAAATCTCAGTGAGTCCTTGGTAGGAGTTGAGTAGATTCACTTAAGACACAGACTTGACCTTGGCCCTCCACATACGGGATTCAGGTGCTGGGAGCCTCTCAGAAGAACCTGGACTTCCCTGCTTCTAATGGTTTCTGGAAGTAATGTTTATATCATTAATATCTTTATCCCAAAGGCCAGGTGTTGGGAAGGACACTCTTCTTTTTCTTAGAACTCCTGGTTCTTATTCTTTTTGCCCAGAAGAAAACGGTCCTAAGAAAGAAGTGAAAAACAAGTATTGTGTCCTCAACTCAGAGTAAACTACTTAATTACGTGGATACTTATAGAGCAGTATGTGTCTGATACTGGTATTTAAGAGAGAGAAGTGCTCCAAATTTAGACTTCATCATCTCAATCTTTCCACTAGTATTATTCTGACTATAATTCCCTGACAGGGACCCTTTGGATTAATGATTCAATAGGTCTGATTAGCTTCTAATTTTCTTTTCTCTTCTTTCTTTCCTTTTTTTTATTTTTTAGCAAATTTTATACCATTTTTAATTGGGTATTTCTATATTTACATTTCAAATGTTATTTTCTTTTCCAGTTTCTTGTCCATAAGATTCCTAACTGGTCTTCTTACCCTTCTTCTATAACCCCTTAACTGTGCTTTGACATTCCCTTGAACTAGCAGTAAAAACTAGGGAGAACCAAGGGCTTATCCTGTCACTGATGCCCAACATAACCATACTCTGCCACATATGCAGTTGGAGCCATAGGTCTCTCCATAAACAGTCTTTGAATATTGGTTCAGTACCAGAAAGCTCTGGTGAGTTGAACTTGTTGTTCTTATGGGGTTCAAAGCCCATTCAGCTCTTGTAATCATTTCTCAACATCTACAAACAAGGGGTCTGTTTTCAGTTCTCTGATTTGCCACTAGCAATCACTTCTGTATTTGACATGCTCTGGCTGTGTCTCTAATGAAAGATCTATAACTGTTTATTGGCCGAATTCATATCTTAGCTTCATTAATCTTATCTAGTTTTGGTGCCTGATTATATATATATGGTGGCTCCTACAACTATGAATTTTGGTGGAATATTTACATGGATTCTGCACAATTAGGTGAAGAATATAGGATCCACAAATGACAATGCCAAATAGATTCCCACCTGTTCTCATGAACCTGCTGAAGTTGAGGTTTCACTGGACCTCAAGCCATACATCTCACTGCACATCCCCCTGAAACTGACGTTTCGACTGAAGAAACCCTCATGTCTTGCCCTGGGAACACAGGAAGGTAGATATTAGAGAACGGATATCTAATAGAACTAGAGTACTGCATTCTATAGTCAATGTTGTCCTTTGCTTAACTGACATCTGTTAATTTTTGGATAAAATAATGATTTGGGAGTTGATCATTTGAAGTAGATACACAATATTTCCACTGTTATATTCACTCTATAGCTGGGTCAAGTGTGTTGCCACATTTATTGCAAAAAATGGAATTGGAAAAATGAAATTTTTGAGTACACATGAAGGAATATATATATATATATATATATATATATATATATATATATATATATATTCCCCTGTGAATGAATGTACAGTCTAAAAATGTAACACAATATTCATTCAATTAAAGGTCTGTAGGGAAAATACTGGCACATGGGAAATTGAGAAAACCTAGGGTTTTGAATAGTATTTCCCAGGTTTGGACCTGGGAATAAAATTAATCTCCAGAAGAATCTCCTTCACTCCTTGTTCCTAGATATTTTCTACCCATGCTAAGCCACTGACTAACTTTCTCCATTCAGAGCATGTGACCACTAATGAAGCAGAGAGAACTATCTAGCGTTAGAGAGATGTAGCATGTAAAGTTTTCCATTGTGTCACAGGAAACATCCCTGGAAAGGGCACCCTTGAATCTGGTCAATGTAAGGAAAGCTGATTAGCATGTAGGCTATGGCAGTTCTCAGTGACATCATCATTATGCCCTCCATGAAAAATCTCTTGTATCCTGGAGAGCTCTAACTGCTTCTGGGATGTCACAAGTGTTGTCTTGTCAGCAGCTGTCTCTCAGATATTCCTTTCATATATCTACGGTTTACTAATTGGCCTCTAATTCAGAGTAAAGAGCCATTTGGGAGGGAGAACAAATAGGATGAAGAGATCAGAGATGGGGAGAAGGAAGCTGGCCTTCTGTCTTGGTATAAAAGAAAAGAAGAAATATGTGATTCTTGGGAAAGCACCCTGGGAAGATGGCTTTACTTCTTTTGTTCTCTGGGTTAACTGAGCTCTTGGAGAAGTTGATGAACATCCTAAAGAGCTTCGGAGAGATGATAAAGTTTCTAGATACCCCTTTTTAGATTTCGATGGTCGTGGGGATTGTATGGATGATGGTAAATGTTTCCGTGGAAGAGTGCTAGAGCCAGATTGATTTTTCAATGCTGTAGAAGACATGGAACTTTTCTGATAGACTTGGGCTAATGGCACAAGGTCTAAATGTTTTTTTTTTATATGGACTTTCCCTCAGTCCTTCGGAAATATAAAAAAGTTTTTGTATTTTTGAAGTCTAATTTTCAAAATGAGAAATCACTTTGAGCATGGAGAACACTTTCTGGAGCCTTAGAGATGGGTGAAGAAATTCCCTGAAACCCTACGGCAGATGGTGAACATGCCTTTTTGGTAAAAGGAGGAGTTACTTGAGCATCTGGGACAATGTGGAATGTCCAGCATGCCCCTGTAAGGATTGGCAAATTACCACAGTTCCTTCATCATTTATGGAAAATTCCACTTCCCTTTGGACAGATGGAGAAAGTGTGGGACTCACCTGAGGAGTAGTTGTAGCTTTTGGTTTCTCTTTTGCAGAAGAAGATGGCACAAGATTCCTTTTGGCAGGAGGGGGAAGGTTGACAGAAGGGGGAAGGTTGAAACTGTCTTCCTTAGAGGAGAAATTTCTCAAGACTCCATCAGAAGGATCAAATCTTAACCCTTTGTTTCCAGAAACTCGATGCCTGTGGTCCATTATGGTAGAGGGAGAATGTTGACTATCTCTCCCCAGAGTGGACATGTGAAATACATCTACTTAGGTAGATGGGGATAGTTGTAAAACATGCTGTTCAGATGCAGTAGATCCTAAGACATCCTTCTCAGATGAGGAAGGTCTTAATGTACCATGTATATGTGTAGAAATCCTGACTGTGATATCAGAATGAGGGGTAGGTATAAGAGCTACCTCTGAAGATGTGACTTCTCCTAGAGCATCAAGGACATATGTGAGAGGTCTTAGAGCCTCATTAGCAGATAAAGATGTTTCTAGATACCCTTGTGTAATTGAGGAAGTTCCAAGAGAAAGTTCATCTGCTGTAGAAGTGGAAACAGACTTTCATATAGAACTGTCAGGTTCCCTAGCCTGCTTGATAGGCAAAATGGTTTCCAAGGCCCCTTCAGGATATAGGATATAAGATTAAATGCAGAACCTTTGAGGTATTTTGCAGATGTTCTGGGTCTGCCTGTGGGTATAAAGAAGGACTGGAAACCCATTGTGCATATTTGGAAGGGTGTGGAGCATCTTCTGTATTTGGGGAAGATGGCTGATCTTGAGGAGATTAAGTTCCTATAGCCACCTATGAAGTTTGCGGAGATTATAACCATTCTTTTGCACTAATGGAATGCAAGGAATCCCTTTCTTCAGATGTCGAGGATTCTACAGACACTGGTGTTTGCATATCATGTTCCCCTACTACTCGTTCACATATGATTGGATCCATAACCTTCTCTACAGATGGAATATGTCCTAGAACACCTTTTGTACATGTGTCACATCCACAATCTATTTCTAAACATGTGTCTGTGGGTAGATATCCTTTTGTAGATGTGTCTTGTCCCACAGTCTCTTTATGAGATAGAGTACTACTCAGAGAATCATGCTCAGTTTTGGGAAATTCTAGCATCTCTGATGTATATGTGGAAAATGTTGGAGCCTCTCCTTACAGGACAGAATGGCCTAGAGTCACCTGAGGAGGTAGGGGATATTGTATCCTTTCTGCACTTTGTATAAATATGGAGTCTGCATGGCTCATTGACTGTGTGTTGTGATAAACTTGGCTCTTTTGGGCCTGATGACAAGTCAGGAGGGTCCTTTTCAAGGGTAGAGGATATTTGAATAATTCTCTGTTGTATAGGGACATTGGAAGTACTGGGGGAGATGGTGAGGGTGCTAGATCATATTTTTGATGTGCAGAAGGCTCAAGAGTTCTTTGGATGGACTCACAATTTTTAACACATCTTGTGTGGGTGTGGAACTCTCAAGATCCCCTTCTGAAACTGGCAATGGTCCTTGATCTAATTGTGAACAAGCAGAAAGTTTTGTCTCTGCTTGGGCTGTTATGTGTGTTATGAGGTTGACTTGGGGATTTGTGACTGTATTTTGTCCCCCTTGCATCATAAGTGATGATTTAAGCTCATTTTTTAATAGTGGAGGACTTTGAAGTTCCTCTTGGTTTAATAGTGAAGTTCTAAAATCCCCTTTGTCAGCAGATTCAGGTTGAAAACTCACTTTACCGTAAGTAGATTGCATTAGGCCCTTTGGTAGAGATTGGGGACGACTTTGACTCTCTTTCAGATTGGACATAGCTCTATGCCCTGCTTTGGCAGCTGTCGATGGTATTAAAGTCTCCTGTGGAGAGGGGCCATGTCTTAATCATTTTGTGGAATATGAGTAATCACTGAGATTACCTTTAAGAGAAGAAGTTTTGCACCCCTCTTTGTCTGATGGGGCCTGTGTACCTCCCCTTGATGAGATTGTGGTGTTCAAGTCTCCAACTATTATTGCATGAGGGACTATGTATGCTTTGAGCGTTAGTAAAGTTTCTTTTATGAATGTGTATGCCCTTGAATTTAGGGCACTGTTATTCAAAATTGAGAGTTTTTCCTGATATATTTTCCCATTAATGTGTATGAAGTGTCCTTCATTATCTTTTTTCATAACTTTTGCTTGAAAATCTCTTTCATTTGAAATTAGAATGGAGACCCCAGATTCTTTCTTGGGAATATTTAATGGGAAATTGTTTTCCAGCCTTTCGATCTGACCAAGTATCTGTCTTTGTCATTGAATTGTGTTTATTTTATGCAGAAAAATGCTGGATCCTGTTTATATATACAGTCAGTTAGTTTCTGTCTTTTTAAGGGGAATTGAGTTCATTGATGTTTAGTGATATCAGGGACGAATGACTGCTTTTTCCTATTAATTTTGTTGTTAGAAGTCAAATTTTGTTTCTGTGGCTATCTTCTTTCTCTTCTTTTGTGTTTTTTTCAAAGTAAATTATTTTCTTCTTTGTCTCCTGTGTAGTTACCCTAATTGTGTTGGAATTTTACATCTATTCTGTTTTGTAGGACTCTATTTGTGGAAAGATATTGTGTAAATGTCCTATTGTTGTGGCATATCTTGGCATCTCCATCTACAGTAATTGATAGTTTTTATAGTAACCTGGGCTGGCGTTTATGTTCTTTTAGGTTCTGTGTAATATATGCCTAGGATTCTCTAGCTTCCATAGACTCTTTTGAGAAGTCTAGTTTAATTCTGATGGGTCTGACTTTTTATATTACTCAACCTTTTTCCCTTACTCCTTTTAATATTTTTCTTTGTTTTGTGCATTTTATGTTTTGACTATTGTGTGATGGGTGAAATTTCTTTTCTGGTCTAATCTATTTGAAACTCTGTATGCTTTTTGTATATTTAAGGATGTCTCTTTCTTTAGGTTAGAGAAGTATGCTTCTGTAATTTTTTGAAGATATTTACTGGACCTTTAGGTTGGGAGTCTTCACACACTTCTATAACTAGTATATTTACGTTTTACCTTCTCGTTCTGTCTTGGATTTCCCAGATGTATTGGGTAGGAGCTTTTGTCTGTTTTATATTTTTTGACAGTTGTGTCAATGTTTTCTATGGATTCTTCTGCCCCTGAGATTCTTTTCTAACTCTTTCTTTCTGTTGGTTGTTGCTTGCATTTATGACTCCTTCTCTCTTTCTCTTTCTCAGGTATTCTATATCCATAATGTCTTCTTTGGGTTTACTTTGTTGTTTCTGTTTCCACTTTTACTTCCCGATGGTTTTGTTGAATTGCTTTACAGGTTTGGTAGTGTTCTGTAATTCTTTAAGGATTTTTGTGTTTGCTCTTAACGGGCTTCTACCTCTTTACCTCTGTTGTCCTGTATTCTTTTTTTCTTTATTCCATCTTTATTAAATTGGTTATTTCTTATTTACATTTCAATTGTTATTATCTTTATGGCTTTCCAAGCAAACATCTCCCTAACCCCTCCTATCCCCATCTGCCTCCCCTTACTACCCTCCCCACAATAATCCCATTCACTGGGGTTCAGTCTTGAGAGGACCAAGGGCTTCCCCATCCACTAGTGCACTTACTAGACTATTCACTGCTACCTATGAAGTTGGAGTCAAGGGTCAGTCCATGTATATAGTCTTTGGGTAGTGGCTTAGTCCCTGGAAGCTCTGGTTGGTTGGCATTTTTGTTCGTATGAGGTCTCAAGCCCTTCAAGCTCTTCCAGTCCTTTCTCTGATTCCTTCAACGGAAGTGCCATTCTCAGTTTAGTGGTTTGCTGCTGGCAACACATATGAATTTGCTATATTCTGGCTTTGTCTCTCAGGAGAGATCTACATCTGTTTTCTATCAGCCTCTACTTCTTTGCTTCATCCATCTTATCTAGTGTGGTGGCTGTAAAAGTATGGGCCACATGTGGGGCAGGCTCGGAATGAGTGTTCTTTCTACATCTGTTTTAAACTTTGCCTCCCTATTTCCTCCCAAGGGTATTCTTGTTCCCCTTCTAAAGGAGTGAAGCATTTGCATATTGGTCTTCCTTCTTGAGTTTCACGAGTTCTGTGAATCTAGGGTATTTAGAGCATTTTGGCTAATATTCACTTATCAATGAGTGTATACCATGTGTGTTTTTCTGTGATTGGGTTACCTCACTCAGGATGATATTTTCCAGGTCCGTCCATTTGCCTATGAATTTCATAAACTCGTTGTTTTTGACAGCTGAATAGTATTCCATTGTGTAGATGTACCACATGTTCTGTATCCATTCCTCTGTTGAAGATCATCTGGTTTCTTTGCAACTTCTGGCTTTAATACATAAGGCTTTTATGAACATAGTGGAGCACATTTTTTTTGAATGTTGGAGCATCTTTTGGGTATATACCCAAGTGACATATAGCTGAGTCCTCAGGTATTGCAGTGTCCAATTTTCTGATGAACTTCCTGACTGATTTCCAGAATGTACCAGTATGCAATCCCACCAAAAATGAAGGAGTATTCCTCTTTCCCCACATCCTCACCAGCATTTGAAGTCACCTGCGTTTTTTATCTTAGCCATTCTGACTAGTGAGGTGGAATCTCAGGGTTGTTTTGATATGCAATTCCCTTATAACTAAAGATGTTAACATTTCTTTAGGTTCTATTCAGCCATATGGCATGCCTCAGCTATGAATTCTTTGTTTAGCTCTGAACCCCACTTTTAAGAGGGTTATTTGTCTCCCTGCGGTCTAACTTCTTTGTATATTTTGGATATAAGGCCTCTATTTGTTGTAGGATTGGTAAAGATCTTTTCCCAATCTGTTGCTTGCCATTTTGTCCTAACCACAGTGTCTTTTGCCTTACAGAATCTTTGCAGTTTTATGAGATCCCATTTTTCGATTCTTGATCTTAAAGCATGAGCCATTGGTGTTTTGTTCAGGAAAATTTTTCCAGTATTGCAATTTTTTTAAAGGATACATTTTAAGTGACTCGTGTGATCATTAACTTTTTGTGGTTTTGATTGCATTATAGATCATTTATTTGACTGTGATCATCACTATGAATATTCAAGAAAATCAAATTATATCAACCAGGAACTGCTCTTCTGTTTTTATATTTTTGTTGTAAATATGTAAGAGTTTTACCTGCTTGTTCACGTGTGCAACACATGCATGTCTAGTGTCCAGGAGGTTGAAGAGTGTGTGACATTCCGTGATGCTGAAATTAAAGCCACTTGTGAGCTGTCACTTGGGAGCTGGGGAACGGCCCCGGGTTCTCTGGAAGAACAGATAATGCTATTAATCCCCGAATCATTTATTCATCTTCAGCAAACGCCATTTTTTGTAAATATAGTGCCTATGCTGTCCTGTCTTCTGCATAAACCACTGTTTTCTCAAATGTGATAATTTAATATTAAACACATACCCACCTGTTCTTATCTTTATATATATATATATATATATATATATATATATATGTGTGTGTGTGTGTGTGTGTGTTTGAATATATATGTATTCAAACACACACACAAACATACACACACAGCCACACACATTCACACACACAGACACACGCACAACTGCTCTTACATTCAAGTTTACTTACACACACACACACACAAACACACCTGCTTCTTACCTTCAAGTTCACTTAGTTACACACACACACACACACACACATACACATACTTCTTCCCTTCAAGTAGACTTAGTTATTTTCATCGTTATTTGTTTATTTATTCACTTTACATGCTGCATACTGCCCCACTCCAGTTCTCCCTTCTCACAATCCTTCCCTCCGCCCTTTCTCCTCTGAGCAGGAGGGGACCCCACAGGTATCTCCTCACCTTGCATATCTAGTCTCTGTGATCATATCCTCTGCTACTGAGGCCAGACACAGCAGCCTAGATGGATGGGGTGGGGAGGTAGAGGTCATATCTAGAAAGAGGCAGAGAGCTAGGGTAAGAGATGCCCATGGATAAATGGGTGTTTCCTTTGCTGAGACTCACAGACTCAGTGATATGGACCTGAAGAAGCCATCACCTGTAGCCAGAGAGCAAACCAAATGAATGATAGAGACACAAACTTTTCACCCACTATTTATTCTGACCACAGGAAATGCAAGGGCAGTGCATAGAACAGAGAGTGAGGAATGATCAAACAATGGTTAGTGAAGATTGAGACCCACCCATGGATGAGCACCAATCCCTGATACTATTAATGACACTCTGTAATGCTCACAGACAGTAGTCTAGCATGGATTCCCTCTGAGAGACTCCACTAAGCTGCTGACTGAGACAGAAGCAGGCATCCACTAGTCAAACCATGGGTGGAGCTTGGGGACCCTTATGGAAGAACAGAATGAAAAGGATTATTGCCTCTAAGGGCATAGGCATTCCACAGGCTTTGTCTTCATGTGGGTACCAAACAACTAGAATTGGGCTTTCCCAAAACATGTTGTCTGTAGATGGGATACCTGTTTCTTTAAAATACATTTATTTGTTTACTCACTTTACTTCCCAATATCGGTGCTCCATCTTTAATGTATGCCAACACCCATTGTCAGAGGAATCCATAAAAAGACAAAGGTACACATTTACTACCTATGTCCTGGGGGCTCAGGTTCAGTACAAGTTCACTCTCTGGTTGATAGTTCAGTCTTTGGCAAACTCCACGAGTCCCCGTGAGTTGACTCTATTGGTCTTCCTTTGGAGTCCCTCATATCATCTTGGCCTCAATTCTTCACTAGTTTTTTTTTCAAAAGACTCCCCAAGTTCCAGCGAATGTTTGGTGGGGAATCTTTACACTTGTTTCTCTTAGCTGTTGGGTGGAGTCACTCAGAGGACAGTTATGCTAGGATTCTGTCAGCAAGCATGATAGAGTATCTTTACTAGTGTCAGGAATCAGTGACAGCCCACGGGTAGGTTTCAATCTGTGCTAACCATTGGTTGGACGATCTTTCCATGTCTGCTATATCTAATTTGTCTCTGAAGGCCTGTAGGCTGTGTTCATTTTGGATTTAAGGTTTTGTGGGTGAGTTTTTTTTTTTTTCCTTGTCACATCACTGGGAATCATGCCTGGCTACAGAAGTGGCAAATTAAGAATCTGTATCCCCACTGCTAGAGTCACCCCAATAGACATCCTGGGGCCTCTCTTTTCCCAGTTCTCTGGCACTTCGTAGAAATGCGCTCCCCAAACTTGTGATTTTGATTCCCTTTTCCCTGCTTTCCCTATACCTGATTCCTCCAAACCCACTATCCCTAATTCCTCCAAACCCACTATACCTAATTCCTCCTACCCACTCCCTTCTCTACCTCCCCTCCCATTCAGTTTCCTCCCTCCCTCCGTCCGCCTCAATATTTATTCTGCTAAATGCATTTTAAAATTAATATTTAGGAAAAAACACTGAGTAAGTATAGGAAGAATCTCATAAGTAATTGTGGTGGATGTTTAGGCAAGATATGAACATATTAAATTTTATAGAGGCCAAAATTACTACATATATTGTTAGAAGAGGCACTGTCTATTACATTCAATATGAAGGAAAAACATTTATATATTCTATTAAGTTATACAAGGGAATCTGTTAAAAGAGATACACACATCACACAACTTTATTACTTTGAAAGCTCTCTTTATTGCAAATATGTACAAAATGAAAAGTACAAGGCTTAAACTCATGTGAGTGTACGTCGTTGTAAAGGAAAAGTTTATATATACAGGTTGATGACTACAGTCATCTCAGACTCAGAGGCGATAAACACATCAGGGAGTCATCTATTAACTTACCTGTCTTCTTTCCTTTATTTCTGATGAAGACTCATCTCATTTGCAGCCCCTACTGTAAAAGATGGATCAGAAAATGCCTGAGAGTCTACAACACAGAATCCATCTAAAGGAAAGAAAAAACAAAACATCTCCAAATACTACAGACACAGTCAGAACTTTCTTGTAGATCTTAACAGTTGTAACAAAATGCAAAGAGAAAACTCATTTCCTAGGATATTACAATATACAGGAAACGGTAGCTGTAGGAAGCATTCTCAGGGGATTTTAATCTTCTGCACCTAAGAATGAAACTGCCTCCATGAAGGTGAAGATTTATTTCCTTGGCAAGAAAGTCAGTTTGTCTCTTGATGGTTGTGCCATCTGTCCATCACTAGAGCAATGGCCATGCTTTATGAATGAGAACAGATAAACACATACCAGTTTTCACTTCTTCCAAGAATTTCAAGAAGAACCTGAAAGGAAATATATAGTGTTCCAGAGATGAAATATGGAAATTTAAATTAGCCAGCATACATATGCTTTTAAAATTTTCTGCCTTCTGTTATTTAGTAATTCTGACTATTCCTGCTATGAATAAAAATGACGGTTTTGTAATGTCTACCAATCCCCAAAGCCTGAAACATTGTTGTAAAACTGTCTTATTTCTCTATAACTTGGGTCTTTGGTCACCATACTTTTCATTGCCCATCTAAATTCTCTGTTTCTCAAGTAGATCAGAGGACTATGTGAGTGTGTCACTCTCATGTAGAAGACCAAGGAACTCTCTTTACTTGTATGTATTTGCTCTTGGGAGTATGCAAATAAATCTTTCAGTACCAAGAACAAAAACATGGCCGTCCAATGGGACACACATGAAACAACATCTATTTTCTGCCGTCAATGGACTACTTTAGCAGACTAGTAACAACACAGATAACAGTATAATGGAATAATCCTGTAATAATAATAATAATAATAATAATAATAATAATAATAATAATAATGATGATGATGATGATGATGATGATGATGATGATGATGATGATGATGATGAAATAATCCCATCGAGAGATCACGGGTTAAGGAAAGTAACTGTGAAATTTCTTTTTCAAGTGACATTGTATTCACTTGAAAAGAAAATTTGAAAGCAATTTTCAATAGGACAGACTCCACTCACATGAAAATCACTCAACCTGTCATGGTTTCACAGAGAGAGTTGAGAACCAGAGTGGTCTTTTAGGACAAGAGAAAGATTTGCAAACCTTCTGAAAAGAAAAGCAACCCAGACAGTCTGTGTGAGGACGGTTAGCTTATGCATGACTAACACAGACACACACACACACACACACACACACACACACAGATACACAGAAACACACACAAAGAGACATAGTTAGACAGACATACACACAGAGAGACACAGACTGACAGACACAGACAAACACACAGACGTAGACACACATACACATACACAAACACAGAGACACACACGTATACACGCAAAGAGAGACACATAAACACATACAGACACACACACATACATACACAAATACACAAACTTAAACACACAGACGATAACCAATATACAGATGCACACACACACACACACACACACACACACACACCACACACTCATCTCTTGTCTACTTCCTAGAGTGTCCAGGTGCACAACAGGTGTGAAAGAATGGAGTGGACCCAGGAAACAGTCAGTCAGCACAATATTGTTCTGCCTGCAAGTGAATTTTGGTGTCTTCCAAGGATTTCACTGTCACAGCTCTGTTAGAAGGTATTCAGGGACACGTTATAGCTGTGTGCATATATTTTACTCAGGGTGAACAAGGGCTAAACAAACCTTGGAGAGCAGGAAGGGGTTTTCGTGTGCATTTATATCGGTTGCAGGCTTAAGGTACCAGGAAATCCTCATTTGCTATATCTTTATAATCTCTGTCCCAGCATCGGTCTACTGTTCAGGGATCTCCATTTTACCTCCTCAGAAATCGACTCCACTGAATGTGCCCCATCCCCACCCCTGACGTCCTACTTGCTCGATTTCAAAGGATTGCAGGTTCGTACTCTGCATTCTCTGTCAGATTAAATCCTCAGGAACGTGGCCCTCTAGACACTACGAATTAACCAGTGCTTCCATCGAGTTTCTGCTTTAACCCATATGTCCTCTATTTCTGGCCGGTTCTCTGTGCACCGCGCTATCTTTCCATCTTCCCCGCTAACCCTCCACTCCTGTACTCAGTCGCCCTCACTCACTCACAGAATCTGTTCCAGTTTTCCTTTCAGATAGGTCGATGCTTTTCCCTCATGGGTCTTCTCCTTTCCTTTGTCCTCTCTGCATTTGTGGATTGTAGATAGAATATGATTTATCTCATAGCCGATACCATGCGTAGGTAAACGTGCGCCATGTTTGTGTCTCTAGGTCTCAGCTCACTCTCGGGCTGTTTTATTTTATTTTTCTAGTTTCATCTATTTTCTCTTAAGCTTCATGATATCAACCCCATCCCTATGATATCATTCGCCCACCGCTATGATGTCATGCCCAACCACTATAATGTCATGCCCCACCGCATGATGTCATGCCCCCATCCCCATGATGTCATGCCTCCGCCCCTTGCTAGAATGGCTGTATCTATTCACCAGGTAACATTCTGAATGCTCCCCTGGCACCACACTCCTCCAGAACCCCACTATTTGCAGTCCCTCCTTCTATTCTCTCCCCTTCTTCTCTGAGAGAGTGGAGGACCCCTCTGGGTACACCAATCCCCTGGCACATCAAGTCTCTACAGAACTAGATTAATGGTCTCCCACCAGGTCCTGAAAACACAGCCCGAGTAGGAGATAGGATCCACAGACAGGCGACGGGTTTAGTGAACCCACCTGAAGATCATTGTGCTCCTCTGCCTCTCTCAGCCCTTCCCTCAGCTCTTCAGTGAGACTCACTGAGCTCCATCGGATATTTGGCCATGCGTCTGTGCATCTGTGTCAGTCGGCTGCTCCAGTGAGACTTGAAGAGGAAAATAATTCTACTCTCCCGTCTGCAAACATAAGAAAGGACCATTAATAATGTCAGGTTTGCCGTCTGCCCATAGGGTAAGTCTCACATCCGGCCACGTATTCTTTCACCATTTCCTCATTTCCTCTTCTTTCTCTGTCCCTGTGTCTCTTACAGAGAGGGCAATTTCTCGGTCAAAATTTTGGGAGTGGGTTTGGACCTTATCCTTATGCCTTGGGTCCTTTGTGGGTATAGAAAGTGACCATTTCAGTATGTGTATCCCCACTGTTACGAGTCTTAGCTAACATCACCCTCATGTACGCAGGGATAGCCTTATCAATCCCAGATTGCTGGAAAATCATAGAGATAGCACCCACCCTGGACTGTCACTGATTTCAATTTATTCCCTTGGCCCTCTGTCCCTCTTTCTCGTCTCACCCAAAAAATGATTCTCAAACCCCATTTCCCTTCCCATCCCCTTATGCACCCAATCCTTTCCTTCCATCTGGCTCCTGTCATTTGTTTATTAATCCTTCTGAGTGAAATTCAAGTATTTTTTGGCCCTTTCTACTTGTTTATCCTCTTTGGTTCCATAGATCTTAGTGTGTTAATTCTGTACTTTTTGGCTAACACCCTCTTTTAAGTGAATATGTAGATGTTATTTTGTGTCGCAGTGACCTCATTCAGGAAAACACTTTCTCATTCCATCTACTTGAATGTCAATGTCTTTATTTTTCATATGTGTGGAGTATTCCATTGTGTAAATGAACCACATTATCTGTAGCCATTGTTTGGTTGAAGGGCATCTGGCTTATTTTTATTTTCTGTTCATTATAAAGAAATCCACTAGGAACATGATGGAGTACATGACCTTGAGGTATGGCAGAGATATTTTCAGATATAAGACCAGATGTAGTATAGCTGGGTCTTTAGGAAGAATATTCCCCATTTTCTCAGAATCCACTGGATAGATATGCAAAGCATTATATGGATTTGCTTTTCCCCCAGCAAATGCTATTTTTATCCTGATATTTATCTGCTTCCTCAAAGGAGGTTTCCACCCATCTAGCCCTCTATCATGGACTCTGGTGATCACATATGAACCTTCTTCCCATTTTAACCGGCCAGTAAACGCCAGAGCCTATTACTGAAAGCCAGAGTGGAAAGTTGGTCCTGAAGTTTTGACCGTGGGGTTAGGTAGAGAGGCAGAAGGGGGTAAGAAGAGAAGGGAGAGGAATGAAGAAAAAGAGGAGGAAATAATGATGGAAACAATCCATATGGCCTGGAGAAAGCACATGTAGCAAGGGGTTTTAGGGTTGGGGATTAAGTTATGATAGCATTAGAATTGCCCAATACATGTTTATAGATTATATTCATAATAACCCGATTGTGCGTTTTCTTTATGGGCTCATTGGGTTTGGAAATTCCAACAAGCTTTCCTCAACAGTATTTCTGGATAAAAATTTTCTGTTAATAGAGATCTCCCCTTGTAGGGGCTCTAACCATTGCTCCATAGTCCAGTAGACACAACTGTTTCTTCCTCAGTAATAACTCTTGTATTTTCTATGGACATCTGTGTCTTCATTGATCCAGTCCCAGTGTTCCTATTTCTCAAGGTCTTCAATGCTCTCACCCAGAGGAGTTTCAGGTTTCTCAACTCGTTCTATCTAGTTGACCGCAGCTTCACAATGTCCTTATTTTTCATAGCTGCATAGTATTCCACTTCAAATATTTCCTGATTGCAGTGAACCGTCGGGAGCAGACTAAAATTTCCCAGGGAAACATTAAACATTCAGTCTCTAAATCTAGATCTCCTCATCCCATGATGCTTGGGGTGACAGAATGGCCGTGGCATGAGCAGTTTGTTCTTATGGACATCAAAGTCATTTCCTTCTCCGGTAATGGCTGCCATCCCTCTGTCAGAGATTTTTACCCTGGTTATTTTCGGTGACTGATATGATCTAGAAATTGTGACACCATCTGCTTCTAGAAAGCCAGAGATGTTTCAGGTTGACTCTGCTTCCACAGCCAACGATTTCACATATGCCCATTGGGCAACCATGTCACACCCAAACAACAAGATGTTGTCTTTGACTCCACACGTGACTGCAAGATTGCATCTTGTCTTCATGCACCTTGGCAACCATGTCACAACTGACTGCAAGATAGCAACTTTGAATCTTCACCCAAAAGTAAGATGGCCTCTTTGATTCTCTTAATCCTACCCGTCTGTGAGCATGGGAGGTCTTTCTATCTTCTGCTACCTTCCTCAGAGACTTCCTCTTCAGAGACTTGGACTTCACTCCAGACATGTTTCTGATGTGCTAGTTTAGAGTTAATTTATATTTCACATTTTATGTATATATATCCATTGTGATTGGCATTGCTTCCATTATTTCTTCTCAGCCTCTCTGTCATTTGCATGACAGATTATTTTCATCCATCCGCTTGACTGAAGGTGTTTTTAATAAGTAGGTCATTTTTGGTAAAACTTTGGGATCACATATGTTCAATATTATATGATGTGTGAATGGCGATACACTGAGTTCTCCTTTTCTGATATCATCCCCTCGACTTCCTTTGGTTATCTTATTTCTCTAGCTGGGAATTTAAGGACTTTACTGAAGGGATGCTGCAAGATGAGCAACCTGTTCTTGTTCTCCAATTTAGTAGAATTGCCTTTCGCTCCCCCCCCTTATTTTGATATTAACTGTTGGCCTGCTATATTGTATTTTATGTAATTTTTTTGTATTTATTTTAGTATTTTATTGCATTAGGTATGTGCCTGACATCCTGGTCTCCCTGAGACCATAAATATGGAAGGACGATGGATTCTGTCAAAGGCTTTTTCAGCATCTAATGATATAGTCTTGCATTTTTCCTTGTTTCTTCAGTTCTGTTCCTTCACACCATTGTGTAATAGTGGATATTAATAATTCATATTAAATATAGTAATAATTAATATATTAATTTTTATATATTAATGTAATGTATCAGTTACATTACTCTATCACTATATATTAAAATAATATAGTAACATAATATATTAATATTAATTATATTTACTATCTTAATATAATAATTTAATGTATAAATACAATATGTTAATATTAATATAATTTATTAATAATAGTTATATATTAAAATGTTAGGATATAACAATTTAATATGTTACTTTATTAAAAAATATATATGTATATATATATACATACATTGCATGATATGCAACTACCAAAAAGTTTAATCCAAGGGGAGCTCCCACGTTAATATGAAGTGCTGAGGGCAGAATTTTTTTTCAGTTTAGTTTGTTAATATGGTGGATCACTTTGATGGGTTTTCATAGATTGATCCACTCCTGCATCCTCAGGAGCAAGCCTACAAGATGGCGCTGGATGGCGGATTGATATGTCCCTGGATTTTGTTTTCGAGTATTTTACCTAATATTTTTTCCACCAATGTTCGTAAGGAAATTTGTCTGAAATTCTTTCTTTGTTGAGTCGTTTTGTGATTTCGGTGTCAGGGCGACAGTGGTGTCATGGAATCACTTTGGCGATTTTCCTTCTGTTTCTGTGTTTGGAATAGGTTGAGAATTCTTTTAAAATGTGGTAGAAGTCTGCGCTCAATCAATATGGCCATGGGGATTTTTCAGTGGGGAAACTTTTACTTACTACTTGTGTATCTGTACGGGTGGTAGAGATATTTACATAGTTTATCTTACCTCAGTTTACCTGTCGTCAGTGTTATCCATCTACACAATCATACATTTAATTCAGAGATTCTAATTTTGTAGACAGAAGGTGTTTGAGACCTAATGATTCTGTGACTTTCATCAGTGTCCATCGATGCGGCTCCCTGTTCATTTCTGATTTTGTTTTGGGATGCTGTCTTACCTCCTATTACATTATCAGTTTAAGTGTTTGTCTGTCTGCTTGATTTTCACAAGGAACCAGCTCTTGTTTTTGTTAATATTTATATTCTCTTTGTTTCTGATGGATCACTCTCACCCCGAGTCTGATCAATTCTTTCTGTTCCCTCTTTAATATGTATTTGCTTCTTTTTATTCTTGAGCTTTCATTTGCGCTGGGAAGTGGCTAGTGGGAGTCTCTCCGGTGTCTTTAAGAAAGCGCTCTGTGCTGCATGTGCACGTTCCACTTAGCACTGCTTTCCTTATGCCCCTTAAGTTTGGAGACAATATGCCATCATTTCCATTGAATTCTAGGAAAACTTTTTTTTTCAAGTCTTCTCCGAACTGGTGGTTCTTCAGTTGCAAGCTATTGAATTTCCATGAGTTTATAGACTTTTTGTTATTGTAGAAGTCCAGTTTTAATCCATGGCATTCTGAGTAGAGCCAATGGTTAGCACAATCTTTCTGTATCTGCTGTGTCTTGTTTCGCAAGGGAGCGAATGATCAATTTAGGATAAGGATTGTGTTCATATGAAATATTCTGTAGATATCAGTTAGGTCAGGTTAATTGAAACCCGTGTAGTTACATCTTCTATTTTTATTGTTTTCTTTTTTAGTTTCTGTCTCAATGACCTGCCCTTGGTGAGATGGGACATTGATGTCCCCCACTATTAATATGTGAGGTTCGATATGATATTTAAGCTTCAGCAAAATTTCTCTCACTAATGTTGCTACTTTTGTCTTTGGTATATAGACATCCCGAATTGAGATGCCATTTTGGTGGATTTTTCCTCTGATGAATATGAAGTGTCCTTCCCCATCTCCTTTGGTTACTTTTGGTTGAAAGTCTGATTTGCTGAATGTTAGAATGGCTACACCATCTTGTTTCTTGTTTCAATTTCTTGGAAACCTTTTCCAACCCCTTATTCTGAGGTGTGTCGATCTCAAATGCTGGAGTGTATTTCTTGAATGCAATGGAATAATGGATCCGGTTTTTAAATCCATTGTGGTAGCCTCTGTCCTTTTATTGTTGAACAGAGGCCATTAATAGTTAACGGTATTAATGACCAGTGATATTTTCTTCATTCTATTTTGATGTTGCGGGTGCAGGTTTTTCTTGCTTGTAAGTATTTTGTTTTTTGTTTTTTGTTTTTTTGGTTTTTTGTTTTTTTGGGTGGGATATTGGAGTGTGTACGTTAGTATAAAATCTGTTCTGTAGAGTGCACGGTTTTTTGTCTGCATGTTGTTTTTGTTTTTTTTTTTTTTTTGGGGGGGGGGCTGTTAGAGAATGCAGGCAAGTATGTGATCCCTTCCGTAGGTTGTGCTGTGTAATTTTTAATTTCTAGTGGAAGGTTGAACTGAAAGAAAAAATCACATGATAATCTCATTAGATGCTGAAAACGCAATTCCTATCCTACTTCATGCTAAAAGCGTGAGTGATAAGGGAGACCAGTCCTGTGGAGAAACATAGTAGAAGCAATGGACACAACTCAGGGAGCAACATCATTGGCATTTGCAATAATAGTGGTCGAGTTATTTTAGGAGTTTCCTATGTGGCAGAACAATGCTTCCACCATTACCCAAGGAAATGTAGAATAATGAGCGATAACCACCACCCTTAAAAAGCATATGGAAAAATAAAATTGTTCGTTAAGCTGGCTAACATGTTTTAACTACTGGCTCTGATGTAAAAAAAAAACAATTAGGGAACAATTTGAATTTTGGATAGGCTGGGACTTTTTAAGGTCAGGGATCAAGAACAATGTTGGCACTGGCTAATGGTGTGAGTGTCACAGAGGCTGGACTGTTGAGGACTGATTTCTGTCCCAGTTGTACCCTCAGCTTGATGATGGGATTTAATAAGGATTGACAATCACAGGTGTGCATTCTGATCATTTAAAGTAGGCATGACATTTTTTACACAGATGTTTAGGTTTGTGCTTTTTAAAAGATACTTTATATTAGAGTACTTTTCAAGATAAATAATATGATATTTAACCATTTTTCTGTAAATTCAAATTGCTGCCTACAGTGAAGGGAAACAAACTGAGAAAACTACTTTGCTTACTCTTTGTTACTCTATAACAAATTGCTTACGTATGAAACTATGTTGGCCTTGGGAGTAATTTGTTTTCTTTATGTGTACTATGCAATATTTGTTCTAATACAGTATTGGGTATAACTTTTTTCAGCATCAAGCATGAGAAGAATCTAGAACACGATCATAATTGCAATTTTACATGGCTGGAAAGCTTTCTCTAGGATATCAAAGCTATTTGTTGTTGTTTGCCCTGAAGTTATCTGTATTTTGATGGTTATTCCACTACCCTTAGGACACCTGCCTACTCATGTACTCAGACTCAGGTGACTTCACCAGAACCACCTCCCATTGAATTTGTAAAGTACAGGTGAGGGTCAGGTACAGGATAGAAGGAAACCTGTCATTTAATGAGAAGGAATTATGGGTGAGAGAGATGTTTGAAGGAAGAGGAGGAGACTAGAGGAAAAAGGGGCTGGGGATTTAGCTCAGTGGTAGAGCGCTTACCTAGGAAGCACAAGGCCCTGGGTTCGGTCCCCAGCTCCGGAAAAAAAAAAAGAAAAAAAGAAAAAGAGACTAGAGGGAAAAGGAGAGATAAGAAGAAAAGAGGGTGAGAAGTCATGGCAGGTGAGGTTAAAATTTTGCTCTGTGTATTTACAGGTTGTTTTTAATGTTCCTAAGGGATGGATGGTAAAGTGCTTTTTATATTTAAGTGGGCAATTATATCTTATCAAATGGGTCAAAATTACTGTGTTGTGTGTTTTTCTATGTGAGGGATTGAATATAGGAAACTGTGTGGCGGCAAGGGAAACTGGGTGACAGGGAGTAGGGATTTGTTTTCACCAAGATATCTACTGGATATATTCGGACACTAAGGTGCTAGTGATAGCAGGGTAACAGAGAAGTTTTCTTTTTTCTTTTTTCTTTTTACAAAAACAGATGGTGAACCAAGGTAATGGTCAATAATCCACTAGCAATCATAAAAGTTGAGAGGACAGTTTTATTTTCTAAGTAAGAGGACACTGGTGCCATATTAAGTCACGTGATAACTTAAGGGCTGGAAAACAAACCACGAAATGGGAAAGCAGCCTGGGCTGATACGCTGTTGGTCCCCTGTTGTGTGATAATTAATGGCAGCCCAGAGAGTTAAGAAATTAAAGCTGCTTTTTACGGAATGTTGTTCAGAAAGTTTTTCAGGATTATCATATTCTTTTTAACATGGGCTCCACGGGAATTTTGGGGGGAAATCCTAGTTACACAAAATATGTCTTTTTTTTCCGGTATTATTAACAAGTGATTGCGTTTTGAGAAAAAGAGAGTGGAAAGATTACCTGAATCAGGTGGGGATTTTTATCTACTCTTCAGAACTTAGGGAAAAATTAGTCACTACCAAGTAGAGAGTTGAGATGAAATGTCTGTAACACCATGGAGAGTGAATTCAGACATATATTGTAGAAGTTTTAAGAATAAAGAAAAATCTGTGGTTTTGGGTATAGAGTTTAACAGATTGAGATATTTTGGGAAAAGTCCTCATTTGATGCATTTCTTATTGATATTAGTATTGATAAAAGGTATATTGTTAGTTTTAGGAATTACCCCACTCTATGGCTGTCAAAGGTTTGTGGTTACTTTTGATATTTACCACATAGGATGCTCAAATTCTCTTAATGTGGGCTCCATGGGAACTTGGAAGTCAGAGAGTTTATATCATTCATTTCTTTGTTCCAAAAGCCAAGTGTTGGGAATGGCACAGTTGTTTTCCTGAGAGCTCATGGTATTTATTCTTTTTGTCCAAAAGTGAAAGGTCCTAAGGAAGAAGGGAAAGACAAGTATTGTGTGCCTAGCTCAGAGTAAACTACACCGTGTTTTGGATTCCAATAGTGCAGTTTCCATCTGACTCTGATATTTGGGAGAGTGAAGTTCTTCTATTTGAGACTTCATCATCTCTGTCTATGCACTAGTATTAATATGAATACCACTTTAGATTTCTGAGTCAATAGGTATGATTAGTTGACAGTTTTCTTATCTTTTATATCTTTTTTATTTACTTTTTAGCAAATTTAGTGCTTTTTTAAACTGGATGTTTCGATATTTACATGTAAAATAGTATTTTCTTTCTCATTTTCCTTCCCATAAGATCCCTACCTATTCACTATAGCTTCTTTAAACACACTTTGACAATCACTTGAACTAGAAAACAATCCTAGGTTGGATCAAGGGCTTCTCCTTCAATCGGTGCCCATCAAGGCCATCCTCTGCCACATATCCATTTAGAGCAAATGGTCTGTCCATGTAAAGTCTTTCAATATTGGTCTAGTACCAGGAAGAGCTGGTTCATTTGTAATGTTGTTCTTATAGTGTTGAAAGCACCTTCTACTCTTGTAATCCTTTCTCAAAATCTACCAACAAGAGGTCCGTTTTCAGTTCACTGGTTTGCCACTAGCATTCACTTCTGTATTTGACATGCTCTAGCTGTGTCTCTCAGAAAATATCTATATCCAGTTCCTGGTAGAATGCTCTTCTTAGCTGCATCAATCTTACATAGTTTTGGTGGCTGATGTATATAAATACTTTTGGTGACAACTACAGTTATGAAAATAAGTGGAATTTTATCATGGATTTTGCACAACTAGGTCAAGAAGGTAGAATCCACAAATGGCATTGCAAAATAGACTCTCTCCTGTTCTTATGAACCCATTGAAATTGAGGTTTCACTGCTTCAGATGCCATTCTTCTTTCTGCCCATCCTCCTCTATCTTATGTTTGGCCTTAAGAAAGAATCATGGTAAAACATCCTAAACCCTTAAATCTGACCCTCATACCCTGGAATGTAGATATTGCAGATGATATCAAAAGTGACTAGAGAAGAGAATTCTATGCTCCATGTGGTCCTTTGCTTTACTGATATCTGGAAATTTTGGCTAAAATAGGATTTCGAAGTTTATCATTTGATGTTGGTACACCATATTTGCACTGTTATCCTCAGTCTATAGCTGTGCTCCTTTTTGAGAAATCATTGCAAAAAATGGAAGTATAAATCCGAATTTTTGAGTACACATTCTGGAACATTTATAAAATCACCTATAAAGGAATATACAATAAGAAGTGAAATTGTATTCATTCAACTAAATGTCTGTAGAGAAAATACTGGCCTTTGGAGGACAGAGAAATTGTACTGTATTTAATAGTAATGAACCTGGTAAGAAAATATTTTCTAGGAGAATGTCCTACATGCTATGTTCCTAAATCTTTTCTACCAATGCCATGTCCCTGACCAAATTTCACCATTCAGACCGTGTAACCAACAATGAAGCTAAGAGAAGTTTGCAGCTTTAGAGAGATGGAGTTCATAAAGCTTCCACTGTGTCACAGGAGACATACCAGGAAATGTCACCCTTGTATCTGGTTCATGTAAGGAAAGCTGTTTAGCAGGTAGGATATGACAGGTGTCAGTGACATCATCATTAGGCCGTCCTTGAAAAATCTATTGTAACCTGGAGATCCCTAGCTTTTTCTGTGATGTCCAAAATGTTACTGTGACTGCAACTCCCTTTCAGATATTCCTTCAGGACCTCTAGGGTTTACTAATTGGCTTGTAATTCAGAATAAACAGATATTTGAGAGGGAGAACAAAGAGTATGAAAAGATCAAAGAAGGGGATAAGGAAGTTGGTTTTTTCTCTTGGTATTTAAAAAAAGGAAGAAATACATGGTCCTTGGGAAAGCTCGGTGATTCCTTGGTACAATTGAGTGGGAATGCTGAGGAGATAGCCTTGATCTGAGCCTTCCACATATGGGAATCAAGAGCTGCGAGCTCCTCAGAAGCATCTGGACTCCTCAGTTCTTATGGCTTCTGGAAGTCAGAGATTTTATATCATTCATTTCTTTATTCCAGAAGCCAAGAGTTGGAAGGTCACAGATGTTTTCCTGAGAGTTCATGGCATTCATTCTTTTTGTCAATTATAAAACAGTCCTAAGTAAGAAGGGATAGACAAGTATTGTGTCCTGTGCTCAGTGTAAACTCCTCCATGCTTTGGATACCAATAGTGCAGTTTGTTTCTTACACTAATATCTGGGAGACAGAAGTGCTTCTAGTTGAGAATTCATCATCTCAGTCTTTTCACTAGTATTTACACTGACTAACACTTTAGATTTCTGAGTCAATTGGTGAGATAAGCTTTCAGTTTTCCTTTCTTTTATTTCTTACATTTTTAAAATATTTTTTTAGCAAAAGTCTCAAATCTCATCCTGGGTGACAATGTAGATTAGACACATTTAATGAAATGAAGTATTACAAAAACTCTCCTGGGGAAGAAAGTGGTAAGGAAATCAAATTGATGTATCATAAATGCAGTGCCAAGAGCAATATTCAGACTAGTCTTGGGAGATGCTGACTTCATCAGAGACCACAAACCTTTAGTGGAGTATGATTTAGTACTAAACTGGGAAAGGAAAATGAGGGATGATATTGTTCTAGTAGATCTCACAACATTAAAAAGTGTTTCTTCCATATCATTGAATGATTATTGTAAAGCAACTCCAAGAAAGAACTTATGAGACCCACAATCAGCCTGTGAAATAATGTGTGAAAGAATAAATCTGTGTCTCTCCAGGGACAAACTGTTCCTTTCAAACCAACAGTAAAGTGTCCATTCTATGAATGATTCATAGATATATACACATTATAGGAGGATGGATACAGAGTTTCTTCAGGTCCATGAATGAGGTATTCAGCAGTTGATCTGACTCAGCAATAAAGGTAATTTTTGCCAACTCCTGAGACCTGAGTTCCTTCACTAGGAGCCCAGTGATTGAAGGAAAGAACAAAATTCAGACAACTTGTCTCAGATTTTTATGTAGTTCACGTTTCCTGGTCTTGGTCCTCAGAAGGAAAGACATCTTGTTTTCCAATTATTGTTTATCCTATAATCCTTCTCTATGATGCACTCATGCAAACAAATTACTGTGCATTGACAGATTACTATTTCTATTTTTCTTCTGTTGCCAAGAACTATAGAAAATAACGACTGTATCAAAGCATCATATGAACATCATGCTAAGGGAATGTGGCCAGTGGAAATTTGTAACTGATCTGAACGTCTTACTCGACACAAACTGCTCTAAAAGGTCTTCTCTAGATTCCTGGTACAGAAACCAGTATTCCCTAACCGAACGTAAAGGATGAATCTCTCTGTACAGAGAAAAGGGATTTGTCACAATGATCACAGGCTACGGCTCACATAATTTAACAATGGCTGGCTATTTGGGAAGTCCTAGAATCCATTAGTTTATTGATCCAAAAGGATAGATGTGTCATCTGGTCATTAGTACATGGATAAATCTTCAGAATCCAGGTTCTAACGTCAGTGAGGGTTTGGTAGCAATGTGAGTGCAAGCAGGGAAAAGGAAAAGCTTCTTTCTTCCATGTTTTCTATGGGCTTCAGAGTGAACGCATGGTTAAGAATACCTTGGGATTGTGATTCTCAAACAGACCAGTATCTTCAACTGAACTATCTTTTCTGGCAAGCTGCAGTTCACTGGAGTGAGAACAGTGGCTTGGGTCTTCATAGGTAAAGAAAGACTGAATAGGCAGATGCAGTGATCTAATCTCCCTTCAACAGAATGGGGAGCTGATGACATGGCTGAAGCAGATTGGAGCTCTGCAGTTATGAAAGGGATGGCAGTAAAAACCCATGCTGACAGCAGACATTCAGTCATGCTGAAGGCCAGTGGACCTGAGAGATGATGTGCATCATGGAGGATGTCAGTATTTTCTTATGATTGGGATTTTCAACAAATTGGTTTTATTCTATTCCTCAGTGCTAAAATTTGATGTTGTTTGCCTGAAATCATAAGGTAGGGAAGCTTAACGGATCACACAGGATTGACTATCCATTCTTAATGTGCTGATAAGTCTCTACCTCAAAGCCCATGTTTAACTATCCAGTGCATCTAACTCTCCAGGGAATCAGTTACTGTTTTTCTACCATGCTGTTCTCCTGAAGTCATTGGCAGAAGTCCACTTCCTAATGATTATTAAAACAATGAATATTGTGTAGTTGTTTATGATCTACACGCTTTCCTTTCCCTCCCTCAGACATGTACTTCTGCATTTACAGCTATCAGCCAGTGTTCTCAGCTTTTCACTACCACAACCGAAAGAAGTCCACACTTGTATGAGGATGCTGTATGTAAAACAGATGAAGACCTTTTGCAGAATTGTTCCTCACTGTAGCAATATTAAGATAGACAGCAGATCATATGATGAATTCATTTCTGTTAACAAACGATTATTTGCCAAGAAAATCCCAAACAATTGTCAGTTGATTCTAGTCAGAGTACTAGAAACGTCAAATATGAAATTTAAAATTTTAGAGCACTCCTTCAAAGACTGTCTATGAAAGAAGTTGCTTGCAAAATACTGTCTTGAAATATTTATTCCATTCACACTTTACATTTAGCTTTGATGTCTTGCAATGACGTTTATGAATCATCGACTGCATGTCTCTTCTCTGGTCTCCAGTGAGAAGGATTAATTCCTAAAGAAGATGTATCTGCAGATGATTAAAAAAATAAAAATAAAGAATAGATCTTGATTAAAGTTCTGGGTTAAGATGTAACATCCTACCACAAAGAGCAGATTAGAAGTAGATTTGACATAATATATATATAGTGTGTGGTGTGTGTGTGTGTTTGTGTAAGTGTGTGTGTTAAATCAGACTTCTATCTGGTATTTCAAGAAAGCTTACCTGGTTGAAGATTAATTTTAATGTCGTCTTGAGTCTGTTCACAAGTATTTTATTGATAATATGTGTGTATTTGTGTAAATTAGTCTGTAATACTCAGTCTTCCTCTCTTTCTATAATTCGTCTGTAATTCTTTCCCCCCTCTCTGTACCTTTCTGTTTATTTCATTTTCCACTGCCTCACTCTCTCTCTTTTTTCTCTGTCCATTGTTGAATAACACTAGATTCAAAATAGAATTTTAATGTATTAAATCTTTTTGTACTTTATGGAATCGTCTAAGAAACTTTCAATGCTCTTTAAATGTATAATCAAATTTTTAAACTGAATACATGTGGTCCCATGATATTTTAGGTGGAAGATATTAAATACCCAACTCTGTGTCATTGTTCAGTATGGTGCTGTTTAAATTAAGCATATTGAGGTGATTTAATATTGGTATATCCAATACATCCAGTAAATAATTAATGGTATAAAATATTCCTGATTTGGGACTGTAAATATAAAAACTGTTTTCTCCACGTCTCCTCTCTTCTCTTTAATTTTGTTAATTCTACCCTTTCTTTAAATAACTTGGCCAGAGGTAATGACAATCTTGTTAATACTTTCCACGAATGAACTCTTCCTTTCATTCATTATATTGTTGTCCTCATTTTATTGATTTCAGCCATGATGAGATGGATGTACATGTTATACCTCTTCCAGAAGGTTCAAAGGCCACACTGAAGCAAGGTGCAAAGAGACTGTAGGTGCCCAAAATGAGGGGGTGATCATAGGGAAATCGTGTCTTATGGATACGCAGAGGGCTCACCTCATGACACACAGCAGCTGTGATTCCCTGCACAGCTTCAAGTCAATCAAAAGTCCAAAATGCAATGTAAATGCCTGAAAGCTGTTACTCCTAACTGACTTACAATGGACAGTTAGTGTCTTCTGTTGGAGGGCTGAATGATTTTTGTAAGGGATCATCATGGGCATATTAAACAGTTTTTTAATGTAGAAGATATACAAAGTTAGGATTCAAAGAAATATAGTGATATAGGTAAAATAAATGAGGAAATTATCATCAAAATATTTTGTTGGAAATTCTCAAAAAATAAAAGAATTAAAGTATATTCCTCAATATTATGTACAAAGAGAATGATTTTTATATACAGATGTTTAATAAGGTGACCTTAATGAATTATGTTAGTTACAACAGATCTGACAATTTTGTGTGTTTAGTGAGAGCACATAATCTGATTTGACCTTTGTAAATTTAAAGTGGCTATTGTCAAATATAGTAAGCGTTTTTTCCATGTACACATTCAACAATGGGCTTCTATAATGATACTGGAAAGACTAAAACTCTGTATATCCAGAAAAAAATAATTAATTGGGTACATATCTAAACAAAATATTCACAACTGAAGAGACTTAAATGACTAAGAATCTAATGCAAAATATATATCATCCTTATACATTAGAGAAATGCAAATCAAAATTATTCTGACATTTTTTTCATCCCTTTCAGAAACCTTAGTTTAATAACACATGAGCCAACTTATCATTACTGTGTTATGGAGAGAGGAGAACATTGCTATTCTCCTGGTGGAAATGCAAACTTCTACATCAACTTTAGAAATCAGTATGATGTTTCTTCATGAATGTAGAAATGGATACACCTAAAGATATAACTCGAGGACATATTTCCAAATGTTGATTTACTCTACTATACAAACCCTTGATAATTTGGATATTTTCAAGTTGTTCTATAGCAATTGAATGCATAAGGAAAATATGGTGTATTGACCGACTAGAAAAAGTAAAGCATGTAATTTTCAGGACAGTGAATGGATCTTGTGAAAGTCATCATAGTGACTTAACCCAGATCAAAAAGGCAAAATGGGATACTTATTCACTTTAACCTTAATGTTAATTCAGAAAACTGTGCATCTGTAAGATCATTTTAGTGTGTGCTGTCCTCATTTTGGGAAATGCAAGTGTACTTATGAATTGCAGAGTGACACTGTCAGGAACAGGAATGTCAAATGTGAAGAGACAGGGAAGAGGGCGACAATGGAGGGAATATAGAGATGTACAGCTAAAATTGTGTGAAATTTCAGTCATAGAATGGAAGTAGAATGGAGTAGAAACTATTTTTTTTTAATTTTCATCAAGGTTTATGAAGATTTATTATAGGTACAGGGACAGAAGATAAAATATTGATTGGTTAACTATGTAAATTAGCAATACTAAGTACATTTCAAAAATTATGGATTTCAGCTTTCAGTAAACCTGTAGTATAGATTATGATTATATAGTCCCTAAGGAGTGAGATGTGAATGTTTCTGTTGGAAACATAAATGTATTGTATTTTTAACCTTATATGTGTACAACAATCTATTCATTTGCTTACATTTCAAATGTCATTTCCCCTATTTGTCTTCCTTCCTTGAATCACCCAAGCCATTCTGATCCTCTTTGTTTCTAAGATGGTGCTCCCCCATCTACAAGCCCACTTCCACTTTAGTCCTCTACTATCCCCTTCTTTGGGATATGACGTTTCCACAGGACCATTGACTCCCTTCCCAGAGATGGAAGATGACGCAGTTGTCTTCTCCATATGATCTATGATCTATGTAGCAGAAGTCATGGAGTAACCCAAGTATACACTTGCTTGTGATAAATTTCCTGAGCCTCTGAAGGGTAAACTTAATTGATAGTGTTGTTCTTCATATTGGGCTCCAATCCCCTTTAGATCCTTCAGTCAATCCCCTAACCATTCTTTTCTGGCTCTCAGTTTCTGTCAAATAGTTACCTGTATTTGAATCTGTCACCGTCAGATGACGGCAGAGCCCCTCAGAGGAGAGATATATTAGGGTCTTATGAGCAAGCACATCTTAACATCAGGAATAGTCTGAGGATTTGGAGTCTGTGAATGAAATGGATCTTCTGGTCAGGTGGTCTCTGGATTGCCTTTACTTCAGTCTCTGCTCATTTTTTGTCTTTGCATTTTTTTAGACTTTGGACATTTATAGGTTAAAGATTTTGAACAGTGTGGGCATCACCTGCTCTTCACAGGTGGGCATGTCTAGCTACAGGAGGCAGACTCTTGTGGTTCTATCTCTTTGCTGCTTAGTATTTCCACTACCATCATCCCCGGAAATTTATGGGACCCTCTAACATCCTAGAATCTGCGACTTTCCTGGAGATACTCAAGTTCACCAGGTACCACTGATGCTTATTGTTATTTATTCCAATTTTCCTCTAGGTTTCTCTCTTTTCTCTTTATATTGTTTCTACTCCCTCCATTTTGTCCCTCCTTCTCTACTTTTAGCAAGGTCCCTCAATCACTCTGTCTTCCCTTACCATTTTGTTCTCACTTCTAAGTGGGTTGCAAGAATCCACAGTTTGGCCTTTTACCGTTTTAGCCACCATGTGATAAATGATTTGTGTATTGGGTATACTGATCTTATGGCTAACATCGACTTCTCAATAAGTACATCCCGTGTTATGTCCTTTTCGATCTCTGTTACTTCACTAATTTCCAGGTCCATCCCTTTGCCTACAAAGTTCTTGGTTTCCTCATTTTTAATACCTGAGTAGTATTTCTTTCTTTTAAAATAGCATTCTTTCTGTATTTATTCCTCAGTTGAGCTGAAGTATATCACAATTGTTTCCTGCATTTGATTAATATAAGTAAGACTGCCATGAACATGTTCAACCACATGTCACTGTTATATGTGGATCATGCTTGAGTTTTTGCGTTGAAGTGAGTGGTAAAGCCGGGTCTTCAGGCAATGCTATTTGCAATATTCTCTGAACCTCCACATTGATATCCAAACTGGCTATACAGATACCAATCCCACCACCAGTGGAGGAGTGTTCCACTTTCTCTACATCCTAGCCTACTCTGCTACTGCATTAGTTTTTTGTTCTTTGTTTTTTTTTTTTTCTTAGTCCCACTGATTGGCGTAATGCAGACTCTCAAGTTTATTTCAATTTTCATTTTTCTGATAACTAAGGATGATTAACTTTTCTCATCAATTGACATACATCCGTTGAGAATTATTGGTTTAGCTCTCTAACCCTGGTTAAAAGTTGGTTTACTAGGTTATATGGGAGTTTAACTTTCTGAACTATTTCTATATTTTTTATTATGGCACTCTACCAGATATATGTTTGGTTAAAGCCTTTTCCAAATGTGTCGATTTCTGTTTTATCCTATTGGCAGTGTACTTTGCTTTAAAGAAAATTTTGAGATTGATAAGATTTCATATATTGACTGGTGATCTTAGAGGCTGAACCTTTGGGATTTTGTTCTGAAAATTTTTTCCTGTGCAATTGTGTTTTAAGCATTTTCTGACACTTTCCCTTCTGTTGGTTTCTGCATATATGGTTTTATTTAGATTTCCTTGATGCACTTGGACTTGAACTTTTAAGAAAGTCATAGAAATGTATCAAATGACACTCAGCTATATCCAGACCAACAGCTAGGGTATCATCATCTCTTAAAATGAATACTTTTACGTACAACATACTTAGTCATTAGGGAAATGCAAATCAAAATAACCCTGAGATTCCAACTCACATCAGTCAGAATGGCTAAGATCAAAAACTCAGGTGATAGCAGATGCTGGAGAGGATGTGGAGAAAGAGGAACATTCCTCCATTTCTGTTGGGATTGCAGACTGGTACATCCTCTCTGAAAATCTGTCCGGAGTTTCCTAAAAATTGGACATTGCACTGCCTGTGGACCCAGCTATACCTCCCCTGGGCATATACCCAAAAGATGCTCCAACATACAACAAACACACATGTTACACTATGTTCATATCAGCCATATTCATAATATACAGAAGTTGGAATGAACCCAGATGCCCTTCACCAGAAGAATGGATACAGAATACAACATATATTTATACAAAGTACTACTACTCAGCTATCAAAAACAATGAGTGCATGAAATTCATAGTCAAATGGATGGACCTAGAAAATATCATCCTGAGT
This sequence comes from Rattus norvegicus, assembly GCF_021556685.1. Lineage (NCBI taxonomy): Eukaryota > Metazoa > Chordata > Mammalia > Rodentia > Muridae > Rattus > Rattus norvegicus. The sequence goes on from NC_141555.1 coordinate 7,745,080, forward strand.
GATCTTTCCCAATCACAGAAAAACACACAAAGTATGCACTCATTGATAGGTCGATATTATCCCAAATGCTCAAATTACCTAACGTACAATGCACAGACCACATTAAACTCAAGGAGGGCCAAAATGCAGATGATTCACTCCTTCCTTAACAGGGTAACTAAAATATCCATAATATAGTGAGGCATTGTTTTTAGGAGGCTGAAAAAATGGCCATTCAGAGTCTGATGGGCATGTGCCCATATGTATATATGTATATATTTACCCAAACTTGATAAGATTGATGAAGCTAAAAAGTGCATGCTGGAAGGAACTGTATATAGATTCCTCCTGAGAGACACAGCCAGAGCATGTGAAACACAGAGACGAATGCCAGCAGCAAATCACTGAACTAAGCTTAGGACCCCTTTGGAGCAATTAAAGGAAGGACTGAAGGAGCTGAAGGAACTTGCAACCTCAAAAGAAAAAACTGCCAGCCAACCAGATCTTCCAGGTACTAAACCACAACCCAAAGACTATACATGATCTGACCCTGGGCTCCAACTGCATATGTAGCAGTGAGTAGCCATGTTGGGGCACCATTGTGAAGGCCTTGGTCCTACTAATGTTTGACGCTTCATGTAGGGGAAAGTATGGTCGGGTGCATTAAGGAAAGTAATGTGGAGGGGACAACCACATTATAGAAGTGGAGGGGTAGAGGTTCGGGCTGATTGACTGGAACTCTGGAGAAGGAATAAAATTTAAAATACAAATAGTAAATACCCAATTTAATAAAAATGGAAAAAAGTGTAATCTTACACATCAAAAATCTTACTGTTAAATAAATATAGCTTTTGACATTTTAAAATATTTATTTCCTATAGAGATTAGTATTGTGTATGCACATAGAATACAAGTGCTCAGCACTATATTAGCTAGTTATATGGAGCCTGAGTACTGAACTCAGATGTTCTAGAAATATCTTTCAAAATAATTTTAAAAAGTTTATTAATTATTTCTACATTTATCTGACACATCTTTATTTACTATGTCCAATTTCTGTTAAAAAGATACAGAAAAGTTACTTATTCTTTTTAAAAACATTGTTACACATATTCCAGCACTGACTCTATATGAATTAGTGAGGATATTATAAGGTATTATTAACCTATTGTCTTCCTATAAATGTTAATTCTGTAGCTATTTATTTATTGGATCTTTGATTTTTTATTGTATGAAATATCAAAATCTACATTTGCATGCCATTATTATTTACTTAAAATATTAATTTAATTGATTGTAATATGGCCTACATGTAGTGGGCCATGGGAGAAATGTAAGGATTGCTGAAATGTGTACAGTCTCCTCTTTGCTAAGTTTGGCATGTATCAAAATCAGAAAGGTAGAGTGACTGGTATTTATAAGGAAAAACGAAGTAATTACATATGGTGTCGTATGCTGTGAAATGATAAGCAAGCGCAACATTTAAGATTTTTAATATTTAAAAGAAACAAAGTTATGTTATATTGCTTTTAAAGGATTTCCTTCTGAGGAGATAATTGGGCCTTAGTAACGAATGTCCACTAATATGATACAAGCTATGCTTATTATTTAAAATTAATAATACCTGGATTAGGCAAATATTGTATGAAGTTTCATCCACTATACCCCTGTTTAGAGATTTTATATGACAAAGATGAAAAAGGTTATCTTTGGTTCCTTATTGAATTTTATTAAATTAAATGAATGTTTTCAAAAAGAAATTTTCAAGAATATAGCCATACCTGAACAGATATTTTAACTGTTTTTTGTTAGTGTTCTCACTCTGTGTAATTTCACTATAGGGTCAAGCAATATTGTTAGTATATCTGAGATATTCATCACATTTTATCATCCACTAACCTTCAGCATGTTCAAATTAACAACATCCATTTTGAAACCAGTACCAGCTTTTAAATTTATTTCCTTTTCTACCCTATTACATCTTGATGCCATTTTTCTAGTGTTTTAAAATGGATTTGTAAATAAACCTGCTAATTTAGTCCACTCATAATCACTTGTAAATCTTCAACAACTTTCACTGAGTGTGAAATTCTGGTCTTTTACACGTTTTGTTTACAATTGCATGATGCACATCCCTGCATGAGCTATTTTACAAGCTCTGCTTTCTCTTCCAGAAGTTTTCTTCCTATGCTCCCTGTCACATGTCTCCACTCCCCAGACGTCTCCACTTCCTGGGGACTCAAGTCTCTTGACGGTTAAGTGCATCTTCTCTTGTTGTTTCCAGAACCAGCACTCTAGTCTTAGAGGCACCATATTAGCTGGTGAATGATGCCGCATTGATGGCTCAGTGTGTGAAAAAAACCCTGGGGTCCAGGTTAGTTAACAGTGCTGGTCCTCCTGCATGGTTGCTCCCCTCCTCAACTTCCTCCATCTCTTCTCTAGTTTGACCACAGGGCTTAGCAGGCTTAGCAGCTTCTGTCCATTGGCTGAGTGTAATTGTCTGCATCTGACTATTTCAGCTGCTTCTTGGGTATTTCTGAAGGCAGCCATGTCAGGTTCTTTTATGAACATGACAAATCATAACTAATAGTGTCAGGCCTTGGGGGCCTCTACTTAATCTGGTTCCCAGATATGGCAGGTCACTGGAATTCCTTTTACTCAGGTTCTTCTCTGGTTTTGTCCCTGATGTTCTTTCAGATAGGAACAAATATGGGTCAGAGTTTTGATTTGTGGATGGCAACCTTGATGCTCCCTCTTCCTCAGGGAGGTAGTCCCTAAAAGTTCCCTCTACCCACTCCTGGACATTTCACTGAGTCCTGATAGTCTCTTACCTCTCAGGTCTCTGGAATATTCTCAAGCCACCTCCCAACTCCAAACTTTTAGTTCCTGAGGTTGCCTGTTTCCATTCATTCTGCTGGCACTCAGGGCTTCAGGACTTCTCCCCACCAATACCTGACCATGTTCCCCTTTTCCCTTACTGTCTCCTTTCTCATCCAGGTCCTACACTCTTCCCTCCTGTGGTTCATTTCTTCACCCTCTCAAGTGGGTTTGAGGTTCTTCACTTTTGCTCTTCAGCTTGTTAAACTTTTATTTTCTCTTTTATAAAAATTGGATATTTTTGTTTACATTTCAAATATTATTCACTTTCCCAGTTTTCCATAAATAAGACACCTATCCTTTCCCCCACAATTTCTTCTATATAGGTGTTCCCCCTCACCAACAACTCACTTTCCCAGCACCCCCTGACATTCCCCTACACTGGGGGACAGCTTTGGTAGGCCTAAGACCTTCTTCTCACATTGAGGTACAACAAGGCCATTCTCTTTGCTACATATGCAGTTGGAGCCATAGGTCTGTCCATGTCTGTACAGTCTTTGTATATTGGTTTAGTACAAGAAAACTACGGGTCAGTGGAATTGTTGTTCTTTTGGGCTTGAAAGCCCATTCAGTCCTGGTAATCCTTTCTCCAAATTTACTAACAAGAGTTTCATTTGCATTCCACTGGTGTGCCAAAAACCTTCACTTCTGTAATTGGCATACTCTACCTGGGTCTCTCAGGAAAGATCTATATCTGTTTCCTGGAAGCATGCACTTCTTACAGTCATCAATCTTATGTAGTTTTGTGGCAGATCTGTCTATCTATCTATCTATCTATCTATCTATCTATCTATCTATCTATCTCCATCTCTATCTATCTAGCTAGCTAGCTAGCTATATCTGTATCTGTATCTGTATCTGTATCTGTATCTGTATCTGTATCTGAATCTGTATCTGTATCTGAATCTGTACTTGTATCTGTATCTATATCTATATCTATATCTATATCTATATCTATATCTATATCTATATCTATGTCTATGTCTATATCTATATCTATATCTATATCTATATCTATATCTATGTCTATGTCTACGTCTATGTCTTATCTACATCTATATCTATATATTTTTTGGCTTCTACAACTATGTTGTTAAGTGGAATTTTAGAATGAATTCTGTGCAACTAGGTCAAAAATGTAGAATCAGTAAAGGGTAGTGCCAATCAGACTCCCTCCTGTTATTATGAACCTATTGACACTGAGGTTTCTCTGTACATCAAGCAATTCCTCTTCCTGCCCATCCTCCTAAGTCTTGAGTATGGACTGAAGAAAGAATCATGGTAAAACCTCCAAAACCCTTTAGTCTAGCCCTGGAAACACAGGAAGTTAAATATTTTAGACGGATATCTAATGGGACTAGAGATCTTCATTCTATAGTCCATTATGTCCTTTGCTTTACTGATGTCTCATAAATTTTGGATATAATAAGGATTCGGGAGATTAGCATTACAATTTAGTACACAATATTTACACTGTTGTATTCGCTCTATAGCTGGGCACACTTTGTTGCTAATTCATTGCAAAAAATGGAATTGCAAAACAGAATTTTTGAGTACACATTCAGGAATATATATATATATATATATATATATATATATATATATATATATATATATATATTTCTCCTATAAAGGAAAGTCCAATACGAAAATGAAATACAATATTCAATCAAGTAAAGGTCTGTAGTTATAATACTGGTCTTTGGGAAACAGAGAAATCCTAGGAAATTGAAGTGTATGTCACAGGAATGGACCTGACAATAGAATTCATCCGGAGTAAACTCCACCACCCCATGTTCCTAGATCTTTTCTACCCATGCCAAGTGCCTGAATAACTTTCTCCATTCAGAGCATGAAACCACTAATGAAGAAAAAAGAAGTCTCTAGTTTTAGAGAAATAGAGTACATAAAAGTTTCCCCTGTGTCACAGGAGACATACAAGGTAAAAGCACTGTTGATACTGGTCAATGTAAGGAAAGCTATTTAGAGGGAGGCCACAGCAGTTCTCAGAGCGATCATCTTTAGGCCCTCCCTTAAAAATCTCTTTTAACCTGGAGAGCCCTATCTTCTTCTGCGATGTCACAAGTGTTGACAGCAATTGCCTCTCAGATTTACCTTCACTACGTCCTGGGTTTACTATTTGGCCTCTTGATCAGAGTAAACATCAATTTGGGAAGGAAAACAAAGAGGATGGAAAGATCAGATATGGGGAGAATGAAGGAAGCTGGCCTTCTGTCTTGGTATAAAAAAAGGAATAAATACGAGGTCCATGGTACAGCTCAGTGAGTACTTGGTAGGGTTTTAGTGGGATTGCTAAAGAGATACCCTTGATCTGAGCCACCCACCTATGGGATTCAGATGCTGGGAGCCTTTCAGAGGCATCTGGACTACCTTGTTCTTATGGTTACTGGAAATCAGAGTGTTTATATCATTAATTTCTCTATTCCAAAACCGAGTGCTGGAAAGGGCACAGTTGTTTTCCTGAGAGCTCATGGCCTTTATACTCTTTGACAAGAATACAAAGGACTTAAGGAAAAAGGGAGAGACAGGTATTGTGTCCCTAGCTCAGAGTAAACTCCTCCATGTTTTGGATACCCCATAGTGCAGAAGGGGAAGCAGCAGTGCTATTAGTTGAGACGTAATCATCTCAGTCTTTCCACTAATATTTCCACTGACTACTAATTTACTTTTCTGAGTCAATAGGTATGATTAGCTGTCAGTTTTCTCTTCTTTTATTTCTTTCATTTTTTATGTTTTAGGAATTTTTATTGCTTTTCTATCTTGATGTTTATATATTTACATTTAATGTTATTTCGTTTCCCATTTTCCAGGCCATAAGATTCCTTCCAGTATCCTTCCCCTTCTTCTCTAACACCCCTGACTGCGACTTCACCTTCCCTTGAACTGGGAGACAAACCTAGAGAGTACCAATAGCTTCTGATTCCATTCAGAACAAGGCCATCCTCTGCCACATGCAGTTTGATCCATAGTTCTGTCCACGTACATTCATTGAATATTGCTCTACTACCAGAAAGCTCTGGTTCATTGACATTGTTGTTCTTATGGGATTGAAAGCTCCTTCAGCTCTTGTTATCCTTTCTCAGAAATGACCAACAAGAGGTCCACTTCAGGTCACTGGTTTACCACGAGCGTTCAATTCTTTATTGACATGCTTTAGCTGTGCCTCTCAGGATATATCTATATCTGTTTCCTGGCAGAATGCACTTCTTAGCTTCATCACTCTTATCTAGTTTTGGTGGCTGATATATATATATATATATATATATATATTGTGCCTCCTACAGCTATTTGGTTAGGTGGTAAGGTGGAATGTTAACTTGGATTCTGTACAACTGGGTCAAGAATGCAGAATTTACAAATGACAATGTCAAATAGTATCCGTCCTGTACTTATGAAGTTATTGAAGTTGAGATTTCACTGTTCCTCAAACCTTTTTTCTCCCTGCCCATAATCCTGTTTCTTATATTTGGCCTTAAGAAAGAATCATGGTAACACATCTAAAACTTTCAGTCTGGCCATGGGAACAGAGGAAGGTAGATAGTGTAGTTCAGATATCAAATGTGACAAGAGATCTGAAATGTATACTCCATGTTGTCATCTGCTTTATTGATGTCTTGTAACCTTTGTATAAAATAAGGATTTGGGAGTTTATCATTTTAAGTAGGTACACAGTATTTACACTTTTATACTCACTCTATAGCTGGGCCCATTTCTTTGCCAAAATCATTGCAGAAAATCGAATAGGAAAACAGAATTTCTTAGTACATATTCAGTATTATTTATAAAGTTCCCTATCAAGGTATGTACAATAAGAATGTGAAATACAATATTCATTCACCTAAAGGTCTGCAGGGAAAATACTGGCCTTTAAAAAACAGAGAATACCTAGAAAATTGAACTGTATATCACAGGAATGGACCTGGAAATAAAAATTTTATCCAGAAGAATCTCCTCCTCTCCTAGTTCCTAGATCATTTCTACTCATGCCAGGAACCTGACTAACTTTCTCCATTCAGAACATGTAACGACTGCTGAAAAAAAGAGAAGACTCTAGATTTAGAGAGATGGAGTACATAAAGGGTCCCCCTGTGTCACAGGAGATCTACCTGTAAAAGGAACTCTCGAAACTGGTCAATGTAAGGAAGCTGTTTAGTGGAAGTCCATGACAGTTCTCAGTGACATCATCATTAGGCCCTCCATGAAAAATCTCTTGTATCCTGGAGAGCCCTAGCTTCTCTTGTGGTGTCACAAGTGTTGCCATGCCTGCAAATGCCTCTCAGATATTCCTTCCAATAGGGTTTAATAATTGGCCTCTAGTTCAGAGGAAACATCAATTTGGGAGTGAGAACAATGAATATGAAAAACTCGGAGATGGGGAGAATGAAGATGGCCTTCTGTCTTGGTATTAAAAAAAAGGAAGAAATATGTCGACCCTGGGAAATCTCATTGCGTTCTTGGTAGGAGTTGAGTAGGTAAGTTGAAGAGATAGAATTGATCAGAGCCTTCCACACATGGGATTAGGAGCTCAGAGCCTGTTAGCAGCATGTTGATTTCCCTGTTTTTTGTGGTTTCTGTAAGTCAGAGAATTTACATCAATAATACCTTTATCCCAAAAGCCAGGTGTTGGGAAAAGCACTATTCCTGTACTTAGAGCTCATGGCTTCTTCTTTTTTTTTTTTTTTACCCAGAAGAAAGAGTTCCTTAGAATAAGTGAAAGACAAGTATTGTGTCCTCAGCTCAGAGTAAAATCCACAATTAATTGGATACCTATAGTGAAGTTTATGTCTGATCCTGGTATTTGGGAGAGATACGTGTTACTATTTCATCATATCAGTCTTTCCACTAGTATTACTCTGACTCCCATTGCCTGATGGTGACCCTTTAGATTTCACAGTCAATATGTGTGATTAGCTGGCAGTTTTCTTTTCTTTTCTTTTTTTTTTACAATTCATAATGGTTAAGCATTATATTTTATTATCTTTTTTTTTAAATATGAAATTTTTTTATTAACTTGAGTATTTCTTATATACATTTCGAGTGTTATTCCCTTTCACGGTTTCCGGGCAAACATCCCCCTCCCCCCTCCCCTTCCTTATGGGTGTTCCCCTCCCAACCCTCCCCCATTGCCGCCCTCCCCCAATAGACTAGTTCACTGGGGGTTCAGTCTTAGCAGGACCCAGGGCTTCCCCTTCCACTGGTGCTCTTACTAGGATATTCATTGCTACCTATGGGGTCAGAGTCCAGGGTCAGTCCATGTATAGTCTTTAGGTAGTGGCTTAGTCCCTGGAAGCTCTGGTTGCTTGGCATTGTTGTACTTTTGGGGTCTCGAGCCCCTTCAAGCTCTTCCAGTTCATTCTCTGATTCCTTCAATAGAGGACCTATTCTCAGTTCAGTGGTTTGCTGCTGGCATTCGCCTCTGTATTTGCTGTATTCTGGCTGTGTCTCTCAGGAGCGATCTACATCCAGCTCCTGTCGGTCTGCACTTCTTTGCTTCATCCATCTTGTCTAATTGGGTGGCTGTATATGTATGGGCCACATGTGGGGCAGGCTCTGAATGGGTGTTCCTTCAGTCTCTGTTTTAATCTTTGCCTCTCCCTTCCCTGCCAAGGGTGTTCTTTTTCCTCATTTAAAGAAGGAGTGAAGCATTCACATTTTGATCATCCGTCTTGAGTTTCGTTTGTTCTAGGGATCTAGGGTAATTCAAGCATTTGGGCTAATAGCCACTGATCAATGAGTGCATACCATGTATGTCTTTCTGTGATTGGGTTAGCTCACTCAAGATGATATTTTCCAGTTCCAACCATTTGCCTACGAATTTCATAAACTCATTGTTTTTGATAGCTGAGTAATATTCCATTGTGTAGATGTACCACATTTTCTGTATCCATTCCTCTGTTGAAGGGCATCTGGGTTCTTTCCATTTTCTGGCTATTATAAATAAGGCTGCGATGAACATAGTGGAGCACGTGTCTCTTTTATATGTTGAGGCATCTTTTGGGTATATGCCCAAGAGAGGTATAGCTGGATCCTCAGGCAGTTCAATGTCCAATTTTCTGAGGAACCTCCAGACTGATTTCCAGAATGGTTTTACCAGTCTGCAATCCCACCAACAATGGAGGAGTGTTCCTCTTTCTCCACATCCTCGCCAGCATCTGCTGTCACCTGAGTTTTTGATCTTAGCCAATCGCACTGGTGTGAGGTGAAGTCTCAGGGTTGTTTTTATTTGCATTTCCCTTATGACTAAAGATGTTGAACATTTCTGTAGGTGTTTCTCAGCCATTCTGCATTCCTCAGCTGTGAATTCTTTGTTTAGCTCTGAACCCCATTTTTTAATAGGATTATTTGTTTCCCTGCGGTCTAACTTCTTGAATTCTTTGTATATTTTGGATATAAGGCCTCTATAGCTGGCAGTTTTCTTATCTTTAACTAATTTATTCTTTTTCATTTTTTAGCAAATTTTTTGCTGTATTAATTTTATTTTTCCATATTTACATTTCAAATATCTTTACTTTTCCCTGTTTCCTTCCGTTAAGATCCCTAACCGGTCCACTTACCTTTCTTATATAATCCCCCTTACTGCCCTGTGGAATTCCCTTGAATTGGTAATAAAACCTAGTTTAGGCCAAGGGCATCTCCTTCCATTGGTGCCCAAAAAGGCCATTCTCTACTACATATGCAGCTGGAGCCATGGGTCTATCCATGTATAATCTTTGAATATTTGTATAGTACCAGGAAACTCTGGTTCATTGGCATTGTTTTTCTTATCAGATTGAAAGCTCCTTCAGCTCTTGTCAAACTTTCTCAAAATCTACCAATAGAGACCTGTTTTCAGTTCACTGGTTAGCCATTATCATTCACTTCTGTATTTGACATGCTCTAGCTGTGTCTCTCATGAAAGGCCTATATCCGTTCCTTCTAATCATGCAATTCTAAAATTCATCAAACTTATCTAGTTTTGGTGGCTGATATATCTATATCTACATCTATATCTACATCTATATCTACATCTACATTTATATCTAATATATATATATATATATATATATATATATATATATATGTAACCTACCTGCCTCTTGGATATTCCTTCATTGTCTATAGAGTTATCTATAACTATATCTATAACTATAATTATATATCTATAACTATATTATAACTCTCTCTCTCTCTCTCTCTCTCTATATATATATATATATATATATATATATATATATATATATATATATGTAAACTACAGGTAAGAGGTTAGATAGAATTGAAGGTCTACAGGGAAAATAGGTGCCTTTGAGAAACAGAAAATACCTACGAAATTGAACTATATGTCACAGGAATGAACCTGGGAATAAAATATTATCTAGAAGAATCTCCTCCACTCTTTGTTCCTAAATCTTTTCTAGCCATGCTAAGCCCCTGCCTAACTTTTTCTATTCAGAGCATGTATCCACTAATGAAGCAAAGAGAAGTCTCTAGCTTTAGAGAGATGTAGTAAATGAAGGTTTCCACTGTGTACCAGGAGTCACTCCTGGAAAGGGCACCCTTGAGTCTGTTTCTCGTAATGAAAGCTGTTTAGTGGGTAGGCCATGGCAGTTCTCAGTCACATCAGCATTAGGCCCTCCCTGAAAAGTCTCTTGTATCCTGAATAGCTCTATCTCTTTCTATGATATCACAAGTGTTGTCATGACAACAACTGCCTCTCAGATATTATTTCCTTTCCTCTAGGATTTGCATATTGGCCTCTAATTCAGTGTAAACAACCATTTTGGAGGGAGAACAAAGAGGATGAAGAAATCAGAGATGGGGAGAAGGAACCTGGCCTTCTATCTTGGTATAAAAGAAGAAGAAATATGTGGTCCATAGGAAATCTCAGTGAGTCCTGTGTAGGGGTTGAATGGAATTGCTGAAGAGATAGACTAGACCTGATCCTTCCACAAATGGAAATAAAGAGATTGGAGCTTCTCAGAATCATCTGGACTTCCCTGCTTCTTATGGTTCCTGGAAATCAGAGAGTTTATATCATTACTTTCGTTATTCCAAAAGACAGGTTTTCATCTGGCACATTTGCTTTCCTGACAGCTCATGGCTTTTACTTTGAGTCCAGAAGAAAAACATCCTAAGGAAGAAGAGAAAGACAAGTATTGTGTCCTCAGCTCAGAGTAAACTCCTCCATGATTTGGATTCCTATAGTGCAGTTATCTGATACACTGATATCTGATATCCGGGAGAGAGATGTGCTTCCAGTTGAGTCTTCATCATCTTAATCTTTCAAATACTATTACTCTGACTACCGTTCCCTGACAGTGATTCTTTAGATTTCTGAGTCCATAGATGTGATAGCTGGAAGTTCTCTTTGATTTTATTTCTTTCATTTTTTTATTTTTAACAAAATTTATTGCTTTTTTAATTGAATATTTCTATATTTACATTTCAAATGTTATTTCCTTCATCACTTTTCTGTCCATAAAAACCCTAACTGGTCCCCCTCCCCTTCTTCTCAAATCCCTCTTACTGTGCATTCACATTCTCTTTAACTGCGAGTCAAACCTAGGGAGGACCAAGGGCTTCTCCTTCCATTGGTGGACAACAAGGCCATCCTCTACTACATATGCATTGGGAGCCATAGGTCTGTCCATGAACAGACCTTTGATTATTGTTTTAGTACCAGAAAGCTCTGGTTCATTGACATTGTTGTTATGGGGTTCAATGCACCATCAGCTCTTGTAATCATTTACCAAAATCTACCCAAAAAAGGTCCATTTTCAATTCACTGGTTTGCCACTAGCATTCACTTCTGTATTTGACATGCTCTAGCTGTGTGTGCCAGGAAAAATATATATCTGGTTCCTGGCAGCATGCACTACTTCTTAGCTTCATCAATCTTATCTTGGTTTGTTGTGCATATCTATTCTCTTGTACTGCCCTGACTATCATTCCCTGAAAATGACACTTTAGATTTCTGAGTCAATAGATATGATTAGCTGGCAGTTTTCTATTCAGGTATATTATCATAGGCTAACTATGGAAGAGGCTTTGATGAGGGACAAGCTCACCTACACATCTCCTCCAGCCCAGGTAAGAATATTTTTGTCCTTCAGTCAAATGAGGACAACATTCTTTTCTACCTACTGTCCTGATGCCTTTGCTGAAAAAGCAAGAAATTGTCACTCCTGTGTGCTAAGCTGAACAGTCAATGATGGGTAAGAGAGTGATACATTCACGAATAAAGGGCCAAAGGCATGGGACTTGGGGGGCATCATTAGTTGCTGCCTTATCCCATGATGGACCCTGGCTGAAAGATTCTCTTGGCCATGTGACAAATAACACTCAAACCTAAGACAAACAAAGTTCTTGAGGGGTTTATTCCAGGACAAGCATGGCCAATTCATATTCATTTGACTATAAGGAAGGGGGAGATGTCAGGAGTGATACCATTGAAGCCCAAAGGTGTTGATGTTATTATTATGGTTAGAATTAAGTATGACTGGATTCATGGAAAATCCCCAGCCATGTGGAGAAGCATATTACAAATCTGGTAGTCAAGAAAAATAATAATATGATAAAGTTGTCCTGGTGACTAATAATATGACAAATATGTGAACATGCTGACATCCTGTTAACATCGAACGATTTTCTGACCACATGAATATTTTGTCCTTGACCTGCATAAATGTTTCTTACTTCCCCCCTCCCTCTGTTACACCTCTGTTACAGTATAAATTCAGCCATGGAAAAAAATTAATTTGACGCATGGTTCAGAGTCTTGTCTTGGAGTCCATCTTGGCTTTGCTTGTCTCCAGGTACCCTCAGACCCCTCACTTACACAGCTCTTGTAATCCTTTCCCAGAATCTACCAACAAGAGGTGCATTTACAGGTCACTGGTTTGCCACTATCACTCACTTCTGTAATTGACATGCTCTAGCTGTGTCTCTCAGGGAAGATCTATATAATGTTCCAGGTAGAATGCACTTAGCTTCATCAATCATATGTAATTTTGGTGGCATATATATATATATATATATATATATATATATATATATATACACAAATTTGGTGACTCCTACAGCTTGGAGGTTAGGTGGAATTTTAAGATTGATTCTGAGCAAGTAGTTGAGGAATGTAGAATCCACAAATGACAGTGCCAAATAGAATTCCTCCTTTTGTGATGAAACTATTGATATTGAGGACTCCCTGAACCTCAATACATTCCTCTCCCTGACCTCTTCCTATATCTTATGTTCGGCCAGAAGAAATAATTATGGTAAAACATCTAAAACCCTCAAGTCTGGCCATGGGAACAGATAAAGGTAGATATTAGAAAACTGATATCTGATGGGACTACACAACAGCACTCTGTAATCCATTTTGTTCTTTGCTTTATTGATATCTGGTAATTGTTGGATAAAATAAGGATTTGTGACTTTATGATATGGAGTAGGTACATAATATTTACACTGTTATATTCACTATAGCTGAGCTCTGTTTGTTGCCAAAATCATTGCAAAAACTTGATTTGGAAAAAAAAATTTGAAGGCACATTCAGGAATATATATAAAATCCCATATAAAGGAATGTACAATAAGAAAATATAATAAAATACTCACTCAATTAAAGGTCTGTAGTGAAAACACTAGCCTTTGGGAAACAGAGAAACCCTAAGAAATTGAATCATATGTCACAGGAATGGTCCATTGAATAAAATTATTATCCAGGAGAATCTCCTCCACTCCACGTTCCTAGAACATTTCTACCCATGCCAAGTCCCTGACTAACTTTCTCCTTTCAGATCATGTAACTACTAGTGAAGCAAATGAATTCTCTAGGTGTAGAGATATGGAGTACGTAAAGGTTTCCAATGTGCCACAGGAGACACTCCTGGAACAGGTACGCTTGAAACTGGTCAATGTAAGGAGAGCTGTTCAACAGGAAGGCCATGGCAGTTCTCAGTGAAATCATCATTAGGCCCTGCCTGAAAAAATTCTCTTGTATCCTGGAGAGCCCTAGCTTCTTCTGTGATGTCAGAAATGTTGTCGTGTCTTCAACTGCATCTCAGATATTCCTTCAGTACCTGTAGGGTTTACTAATTAGCCTTCTATTCAGAATAAACATCCATTTAGTAAGGAGAACAAAGAGAATGAAGATATCAAATATGAGGAGAAGGAAGCAGGCCTTCTGTCTTGGTATAAAAAAAAATAGGAAGAAATACATGGTCCTTGGAAAAGCTCAGTGTTTCCTGGGAAGGTGTTGAGTGATTCCACTGAAGAGATTGCCTTGAATTGAGTCTTCCACATATGGGAAGTGGGGGCTGTCATACTCTTATAACCATCAGGACTTTCCTCATTGTAATGGTTCCTGAAATTTAGAGAGTTAAATCATTAATTTCTTTATTCCAACAACCAGGGGTTGGGATGGGCACAGTTGTTTTCCTGAGAGCTCATGGCTTTTATTATTTTTGCCCTGAAAAAAAAAAGGTGCCAAAGAAGAAGGCAAAGACAAGATTGTGTCCTCAGCTCAGTGTAAACTCCGCCTTGTTTTGGATTCCTATAATGCACTTTTGTGTTTGACACTGACATCTGGAAGAGAGAAGTGCGTCTAGTTTAGACTTCATCATCTCAGTTTTTCCACTAGTATTACTCTGATTAACATTCCGTGACAGTGACCCTTTAGATTTCTGAATCAATATGTGTAATTAGCTGGCAGATATCTTTTCTTTAATTTCTTTGATTTTTTAAATGTTCAGCAAATTTTGTTGCTATTTTAATTGGATATTTCTATATTTGGATTTCAAATGTTATTTTCCTTCCCAGTTTCCTGTCAAGAATAGAGCTAAATAGTCCCCCTACCCTTCTTCTATAACCTCCCTTAGAGCACCTTGATATTCCCTTGAACTGAGAGTTAAACCTAGGTTTGACCAGGAACTTCTCCTTCCATTGGTTCCGAACGAGGCCATCCTCTGCTACATATGCAGTTGGAGCCATACGTCTGTCCATGTACACTCTTTGAATATTGGCTTAGTACCAGAAAGCTCTGGTTCATGGGGATTGTTGCTCTTATAGGGTTGAAAGCCCCTTCAGCTCTTGTACACTTTTCTCAAAATCTACCAACAAGAGGTCCGTTTTCAGTTCTCCGCTCTGCCACAAGCATTCACTTCTGTATTTGACAGATTCTAGCTATGTCTCTCAGGAAACATCTATATCTGGATCCTGGCACCATGCACTTCTTATTTTCTTCAATCTTATCTGGTTATATGTGTATATATATATATATATATATATATATATATATATATATATATATATATATGTGTGTGTGTGTGTGTGTGTATACATATATATATATATATATATATATATATATATATATATATGTGTGTGTGTGTACATATATACATAATTATAATATGTATATTTTCCATGTGAATGTAATGCTCAAAATGGGATTCCTTCTGTTTCTGCTCTAAATTCATAGATATTTTTGTTCCTTCTTTTAAAAAGGAGTGAAGCATGCACATTTTGGGTGTCCTTCTTGGGCTTCCAGTGGTCTGTACTCTGCATTTCGGTAATTTGATCTTTTGTAGCAATATCTATTTTCAGTGATATCATACCATGTGTGTTTTTCTGTGGTTGTGTTACCTCAGTTAGTATTATATTTTCTAGTTCAATCCATTTTTCTATCAATTTCTTGAAATCATTGTTTTTGATAGCCAAATAGTACACTATTGTGTAGATGTACTACATTTTCTGTATCCATTCCTATGATGAGTGCCATTAGGCTTCTTTCTCCCTCCTGGAATCATGAATAAGGAAGCTATGAACATAGTTGAGCATGTGTCTTTTTTGTATGCTGTAGCATCCTTTGGTTATAAGCCCAGGATAGGTCTATCTGGGTCGTTAGGTAGTACAATTTCTAATTTTCTGAGGAATCTCCAGACTCATATCTAGATTGTTTGAACCAGTTTGTAATCCCACCAATGAAGAAGGATCAATCCTCTTCCTTGACATCTTTATTAACATCTGCTGTCTCCGGAGTTTTTTATTTCAGACATCTTACATGTGTGGAGTGGAATGTCAGGGTTGTTTTCATTTATAGAATGACTAAGTATGTTGAACATTTCTTTAGATGCTTCTCAGATATTTGATTTTCCTAGTTGAGAAATCTGTTTAGTTCTGGAACATAATTTTAATAGGGTTATTTGTCTCTCTGAAGTCTAATGTCTTGAGTTCTTTGTATGTATTAGTTATAGCCCTCTATCAGATGGTGGATTGGTGTAGACCTTTTCCAAATCTGTTCCTTGCTGTTTTGTCCTAAAAGTGTCCTTTGACAGGCAGTTTCCTACTACAGGAAAAACTGTCAATTAGTAAACTAGAACACGGACTGGCTCCTCCCTGACTTCCCTACGTGTTCTGACCAGTAATTGGGGAAAATAAACAACCATGTTATACCCCTACAAAGCGTGCTTATCTATAATCATGGGTCTAGAGAGACCTACCAGTGATTCTGGGTATCTGTCAAAGAAATGTAGGCTAGTGGAGTTTGCAGTTTTCGTCCTGACTTCTGTAACTACAGGCTATGGTGTTGTGAAGCCAAAACACATAGTATGTCTAGCTGTGAATATGCCTGAGAAGGCTGACTCCTTGGATTTTTGAAGCATTGCTAAGGAATCCAGAGGAAATCAGCACACCCTGCTCAGCAGTGCTCTGGGAATGCTGACACTCTTACTTCATCTCTATATGAAGCTAGGTCAAAATATCACCTGTCAGGTATGTTCTTGAATATCCTTCAGTGAGCTATCATTGGAGTGCAATGAAATACTATGCAGGAGAGATGTGTGCAACACCTGACCTCTTCCATTAGTGATCAGAGATATGAGCTGTAATCACATTCAATTGACGGTGTATGTTCTTGGACTTTGGCTTTGATCATGCAGATCTATTGACTCATACTTCATTTTTCATCTGGCCAAGCTGTGAGGAAATTATGAATCACAATTTTTTCCCATTGTCCCATCCTCCATTCTAGGGTAATAGATTTTAGTGAAACCCTTCACATTTTATATTGTAGACCAACTGACCTAACTTTTGTTCCATTAGCTCTTCTCTATTATCCATGCACCATGTGTGTGTGTGTGTGTGTGTGTGTTTGTGTGTGTGTGTGTGCGTGTGTGTGTGTGTTTCTGTTTGTGTTCTTAAATGGTTAGTTTGAATGCAATTTTACAGAAACCTTTTCACTGAAAGGAGTCTATGTAAGAAATCTATAAACTGTGGATGGGGAAGCATCCAAATGTTCTCCCGCAACATGACCATCTACAAAGAATAGCATAATCTGCAATAAAATAATACACTTGAATGTAAAATTTGGAGGAAATGCCCTGGCATGTCTACATTATCACTGTTAACTGTAAAATTTTTTCTTGGCTTCTGTGGCCAGACATGAAGACTCTGAAGCAAAGTTGCATCATGTTGATCTGTGAATAAGCTGAAGGAGGCTATCAACCTGGTCACATTAAGCATATGAAAAGTGTGACAAGAGAGTATCACACCATTGTGACACTGCCCTCTCAATGGAAACTTGGAAGTGTTGACAATCACAGAGTGGGGTTTCATGTCTGAACTTTGACACCAAGCTAGGTAACGTGTAACTTGTCAGTTAGCTTCCATAGTACTATCCACAATCCAAGGATAGGCTCAGATGAAGCACCATTGAAGATAGATTCTGTCCCTTGTGAGCTGCAT
Organism: Rattus norvegicus; assembly: GCF_021556685.1. NCBI lineage: Eukaryota > Metazoa > Chordata > Mammalia > Rodentia > Muridae > Rattus > Rattus norvegicus. The sequence goes on from NC_141555.1 coordinate 7,762,684, forward strand.
CTCAGGTTATGTGGAAGACCATTCAGCCTCTTGTGACATGGGAGATCAGTGTAATGAGAGTCAGACAGAGGGGGCAAATCTGTGTTTTTTTCTGGACCACCATAACTACATTTTCCGGGCTAAGGATTTTGCTCATGGAAGTCTATTGTCTCACATTGGTATAGGCCAATCTGTATGAAGTCTCAATAGCACAACTCTCTCCAGTGTTCTTTCTTAGTTACTGGGATTTACAGGCAGTCATTTACACCTTGTCTTGTAGATTCACAAATTATTTTCTGGCTTCATATACACAAGGCATATTCTTTCTCTCTCTCTCTCTGTATATGTGTCTTTCTCTGTCTCTCAGTCTCATCTCTCTTTCTCTGTCTGTCTGCCTCTCTGTCCTATTTTTAAGCTTTCCTAAAACAGTCTTTACTAATGATAACATATTTCATGTCAGTTTATTCACTTGCTTCTCTCATAAACCCAGTGTGATCTGAACTTGCTGTCTACTGGAGAACCACAATTGAAAATAGAATTAATGTCCAAATCTACTATACTAGAACTTTAACAACTGAGAAGACATAGACTATTCAACAACGCCCAACCAGCCTAGGGGACAAGGATCATGTATGGAAGGAAAATTTTCAGAGATCCAAGAAATGCATGACAGGCTGACCATGGACTGGCTTCTCTTTACAGGGACAGCCAGCATCAGGAGAAAAGTAACATGGACCTTTAATAAACATGCACCGTGAAGTAATACCTGGTCTATTCCCTTATATTACCCTTCCCTGTCTGTATTTTCCTAATGGATGCTGTACATAAATGTAGTAGTGACTGCCTTTCAGGAGTATAGAAGTTGTCACATGTGGCAACCAAATGAAGAATTTGACCTTTTTTTCCCTGGCTGAAGCTCCTTACCAATGATCTACAACATCTTTTTCCCTATGACTTCTGCTTTGTTTTTTGTGTATGAGTGTGAGTGTGAATGTGTGTATGTGAGCGTGAGTGTGTGTGTGTGTGTGTGTCTGTCTCTCTGTCTGTTTCTTCCACATGATACCTCTCTATACTTCTGTTTGACTTCTTAATTGCTCATTCCAAGATTGACCCATCATGCTTTCTCTGAGTGTTTGCTTTTTATGACTCAAATTAAACCTGTATTAATCAATGCACTTGTAGCCAGAACTGTGTACCACTGATCTCATCACAACCAGCCTCATGGCTAAAATAAGTAGTTTTTGAGGTTCTCAAGGAAGTTCTCTCAGAATTTATGTTTTTCTATTTTGTACCCCCTATCCAAACTGTTGTAGTCTGTGCATCTTCCCCATGTCTTTGCTTAATTGTATTTATCTATGTACCTGGCCCATTGGGAAGACATCATCCCAACCCCCCAATATTACTTAGCAGGAAGAGTAGATGAAGAATTTGGAGAAATTGGACATTTAGCTACAGAAGATTTCCCCTGAGATGAATTAGCTGTGTAGAATCAACGCATCACTGACAAGCATTCTGAACTATGTTCTCAGTTTATTTTCTTCTTTGTCATTGAGAGTGCGCTATCTAAGGTGGGGAGGAACATTTCTGGGCTGTGTTTGAAAATTGAGTCTTCACTATTAATGCATGAAGGTGGGAAAAATTTCAATAAATCAGTGATATCTCTGGGTTAGAAGGGAATGTGATTGAAAGTCTTCCCTTGTGTCTCAGGCAAAGATCCTTGAAAGGGCAACTTGGTTTGTTTATTTGGAGAAGATCTAGTTAATGGGTAGCTATGTGCTGTTGAAGGGGACTCTCTTCTGGATACTCTAATGTATGCTGAAATTTCATATTCATATTCATGAAATACTCTAATGCATTCTCTGTGATGCGACTAGTGTTATGAAAAGAGAAACTGCCCTTGTGGCATTTAGTTAGTGCTTATTGGTTTACCCACACAAATGTTTTTCAGGATGATCAAGCTATTTACAGAGAAAACAGAGAGCATGGAGAGACAATAGAGAGAGGAAGAAGAAATTAAGATACTTTCTTGTTATAGAAGTGAACACAAAAATTATCTGGTGGAAATGGACAAGTGAGAGCAGTGGGCTGGTTCTGAGGAGCTTCCTAGAGGAGCTGGTCTTGGCTCAGGCCTTCTAGGAGTAGGACTTATGACCTGAATGCTATGGATTCCTAAAGAAGAGACCCAGAGTCAGGAATTTCTGATGAATTTTTGGCAGAGAGCCAGGAATTGTCAATCATGCAGCTGTTCTACTATGAGTTCCTTAATTTCATTCTAAATGAGGAAGAATACCAATAAGAGCCAAAGGAATAACAGCTTTATCTCTCAGGTTAGACTATTGAAGTTTATCTTTAGAGGATTCCTGGACATGTCATTTGAATTTTCTGACAAGGGCTACTCCCCTGGACATGCATCAAGGTCTCTGACTCTTTCTCTTGAACATACATGATTAAGGCTTGGTGGTCCTAAACACTATGGACTGCAGGACTAGAGCTTTCACATATGCTATCAAGCTCCTGACATATGCTACCTCCTGTTTCTTTTCGCTAGCACTCAGATCTTTGTTTTCCTCTTAGCTCTGCTTTCATTGTGTCACATATGTTAGGGAATGTTGTATCTTCATTTTCTTTAAGTCATAAGAAAACTTTAATTTCTTTATTTCTTCCTTGACCAAGTTTCCATGGAGTGAAGCATTTTCCAACTTCCATGTATACATGAGATTTCTGTCATTATTGTTATTGTTGAAAACCAGTCTTAGTGTGCGGTGATCTTCTAGAATGCATGGGATTATTTCTATCTTCCTGTATCTGCTAAGGTCTGTTGATGGACCGATTATGTGGTCAATTTTGAAGAAGGTCCCTGTGGTAATGAGAAGAATGTATATCATTATTCTTTTAGGATGGAATGTTCTATAAATATCTGTTAAATCCATTTGGTTCATAACTTCTATTACTTTCTCTACATCTCTGTTTAATTTCTGTTTCCATGATCTCTCTAGTGATGAATGTGGGGTGTTGAAATCTCCTACTATTATCATATAAGGTTCAGTGTGTGCTTTTAGCTTTAGTAAGGTTCTTTTATGAAACCTCAGGATTTCTCGTGAATCATTTTTACTGCACAAATCCAAATGTAAATATAACATTCTGGTTCTTGAGTTGATATTCTGGAAAGTTTACTGGGAGAGGCAAAGCCTCACTCTCTAATTAGAGAGCTACCTATACAAATACAGAAACTACTAATGAAAAGGAAGTTGCTTTAAATATTTCAAATTAAAAATATAGTCATTTTCTGTGTTGGCTGTGGGAAGGTTGTTTATTTTTTTCGTTTGTCTGTTTGTTTTAATTTAATATGGAGAAATATTTACAGTACATCAAAATAAGTATGAAATGTATCACAATAGAATCCTCTGCATTCCAGCATTTTTTTCTGCAAGAGCAGAGTCCACTGAATGGTCTGGACAACAGAACTCCTGCTTCATAATTTTCAGAGCTTTAAGTCTGTCCTGTGTTCTCTACACTTAGGTTTTTATAAAATTTTCATGAATGGATGCAGATCTAATCTAATAAATCTAATAAGCTATTATACCTGACTACGTCCCCTGCCCCCATGAGAAAACTTTGTATTGTTTTTCTTTCTTTTTGTTGTTGTTGTTTGGAGAGCTGTGTTTTTTATTCTCCCCAATAGAAAATTAATCTAGTGATCAATTAGTGAATAAAACAAAAATTATGTGTTGTGATGAGAAATTTCCCAAAATAGATTTTACACAAAGGTAAGTCTAAAATGTTTGTGGGTAAACATGCACACATGCTCATGTCCCATGTAGCTGACAAACATTCAATTCCAGATCAACTTAAGTGATTTGGGAAATTAACTTAATTCACACCTAAGCAAACTCATAGGGAATAAATTTTTTACATAGCTGCATTTATAAGTGACCAAATAGTGAAAAAGGATGTAAAGAAATACTGTTAACCTGCATTGTTGTTTATACTAACATTTTAATTCATGTATAATCTCCATGTTTTCTCTCTCTATTGTGTTTCTCTGTGTCTGAGTTTCTGCATGGATCTATAGTCACACATGTGTATGTGGCATTCATGTGAGTGTCTGTTCATGTGTGTGTATGTGTGTGTCTTTTATGATATTTGTAAACCTAGGTAACATGTTTATTTATAATTTGGAAATACTGAAACTCACATTTGATTTGTGGATCAACCATGTGCTGATGTATTCACATATCTCTGACATTTCATTATATTGAGTGAATAGAGAGAGAATCTAACTGGATGGTGATATCTCCTATTCTAGGCTTGTCAAGAAAAATGGTGTATTTTTGGCAAGAAAACCCAAACTTCAGGAAAGGCATATACACCCAACAAAACAGAAAAGGTCACCGCCTTTGAAGGAGAAAGTTATCAGACTGTGAGAAAAATGAGTTTGCCACATCTCCAATACATGAGAGACATGGGACTGAACTTCAGAATGAACTTATAATGGGAAGGGACAGGCAGAATCCCAAAGGAGCCCAAATAAGCTAAACACTGGAGCTTCTCATTACATGAGAGCTCATGGATTGGTAAGGATGGTAAACATAATGATAAGAACTTTGCAGTCCATACTCAGAATGTAACTGTAGAAAGAAGAGAAGGGTTACATCTGAAAACAGTCAAGGCTGTGCTGGACTGAACAGTTTTCCATGTAAGTAACCAAGGAAGCACACAGCAACTGCCCGATTCAAAAGTGAGCAAATAGGAATGAACAGTATAGATACTATGTGTACAGAAATACAGACAATTTGGTGGAATTCTAAGAAGTTAAGATGAAAGAATAAGAAGAAATTTCTACCAAGACAGGCACCATGTCTTGCTCTTAGAATACTAATTTTAAAGAGACTGAGGGAAAAGAATTAGGAATTTCAAGTTAGCCTGGACTACATATCAAATCACCACCTCTTTTTTCTCTTTTCTCTTTTATGTAAATCAATAGTCCGATAGATAGAATATCATGAACTATATTAAGAAAAGAGAGATTTAATGCCTACGCAGTGATACTCCTGGTAAGAAAACATGTTCTATAAAGAGACAGGAACTATTAAGTTACTGTTAACAGCTACCATATTGAAGTATGCAGGATGAAGGGTTATGGTCCTCTTTGGTTATACCTTCTTCTCTTTCATGGCTCAGTTTACAGTTTTTTTTTCCCGGTGCTGGGGACTGAACCCAGGGCCTTGCGCTTGCTAGGCAAGCGCTCTACCGCTGAGCTAAATCCCCAACCCCTCAGTTTACAGTTCTTAAGATGTGTTTCTGTGCACATCATTATTGTGCTGACATTGAGATGTTCCCTACCTTTAATTCTATGTATTTAAACCAGTAATCATTTATATATCCAATGATTATTTGATTTTAATTTATCTTCAAAAATGATGAGTCTTGAGGAAATGATACTTTTAATGTGTGGGTTTGAATATTCATAAAAGCAATCAGAGAATAATCTGGACCCAACACACACACAGAGGGTGGTTGGAGTGACAATACCTGTGGCATCAGGAAAGCATAAAGATGAGTGGGTTGATTAGTTTTTCTGCATAACATTGATGACTAGTTAATAATAAGAATGGGTAAAATATTGAGATACACTCAAGGTTTTCTTTTTCTTCATTTGAATGGTAGCTTATACACCATGTGTAACTATACTTAGACCCATGGTAAACCTTCTCCATGAGCTTCATTAGTGCCAGGACTACAAGTTTCCACCATCTATTGTAAATATTTGTATACTAGGCTCAATGCTTAGCACACTTTGGACAATCCCTTAGTGTTAAGAGAGAAAGTTTTAGATATGAAATTCTGTGAGAATAAATATTTTGATAAATAAAGCTTTGATTTTTATGACTGCAGACAAACACTTTGATTCTGATGTAACTGAGGCTCTAAACATATTTAAAAATTAACATCTCTCATCTTCAAAAATCCTTCTAGTGGCTTACTGCTCTGTCTTCCTGGAGATGAGTGTCAACTTTGTCAGTTGCTCTGTGTGTCAGGAGAAGGGTTTTTCTGTCAAAGCTTTGCAATTGCCAAGTTCTCTGAGGTCCCTGGAGAATGGTTCCTTCTGTTCACCCTCATCATGGTTTCATTTCCTTTTCTATCTGCACTGGTTCATTTCTACATACCACCATGTACTTCTGTCTGGTGAACTTATGTATCGTGGAAATTGGCTACATGAGTTCTGTCATACCCAAGATGTGGAGAGCTTTGTAAGTGAGATACTGGGCCCTCACTGGAAGGACGTACAACACAGATGTTTTTCTCCACACAATTTGGTATAAGTGAGTGCTTCCTATTGGTGGCCATGGCCTTGGGCCACTGTATGGACCAGATTCATTATGCAATCCAAAGAAGTCATGGGGTATGTGTCCATTTTTCAATTATTTCATGGGGAATAGTTTGCCTTGTAGGGTTGGTACAAAACTACTTGAGGCCCAAATCTAACCACCCATCAGTAGTTGATAAACTCTTGGTCTATACACCATGTTGAACCACAGCATCTATAGCATACGGAACCAAGAAATCAAGGAAGCACTGGGAAGAACTCTGGCACTGAAGAAATTTGTAATAATAATTTGGTGCATAGTCTGTGAAAGAAAGAAAACAAAACACTGTGCTCTTTCTGGCTGTCTTGAAACAAACTTTAAGAAACATAACTTTGTTTTAGAGTGTTCTCAATATTTACTACCATTCTTAATTGCAAACAATGATAATGTTTGCTTGCTATTAAATAACTTTAGTAGATTAGTCCATTACTTAAAGATTTGGAACTGGGCAGAGTTTAAATCACATGCTAATGTCTCAGGGGCCTTGAAAGTTCTCTGTATCCATTCTTACGTATTTGAAGATCTTCCAAGAAATTACTTCTAAGTGATCTCAGCTAATTATGCTACAATTCCATTTCTTGAGTACATGTAAATTCATTCCATTGGACTGGAATTGCTAAGTAGTTCTCAGGTCAGTAATTTGTTAGCGTCTGCTTTTTGTATCATTAGGTCAGTCTACAAGTGAGATTTGGGCACCAAGGGCCTATGATTTTGGAACAGGAGTAATCTTTCCTCCATTTTATGATTTCTAACAGGGGGGTGGAAAAGAATTTAAGCCAGGTTATTCTCAAAATCAACATTCTGGTTTCAGATAAACACACACACACACACACACACACACACACACACACACCTGCATTCATCGACACATTATACAGGAAATTAAGTGGGTTTCCAAGTGACAGAAGACTAATATGAAAGGTCAGCTTGTGTCAGATAATTAGATTTTGGTTTTTTCCCAAGTAAAATAAAATAAAGTAAAATATAATTAGAATCGTGTATAATGAAAGAATTCCTTTTAGTCCGCAGAAAATATGGGAGACTTTAGTATATAAATTACAATGGCACTAAAGCTAGAGTATTATTTTAGGCATGAATCACCCAACAGAAAGACAATGATTAGATTCTCCTCAGACTCATTCTTCTCAGTCTACTTACATGCTGTAAGGACCATTAAGGCCAGAGCATTGGAAATAAAATGACCGAGAAGCTGAAAACAAAGCCTAGAATTTTGAAGAGAAACAAAGTCTTTCCATAGACTTTAAGTAATTCTTCTATAGCTTCTATTACTTTAAAAGGAAATCCACTCTCTGCACCCAAATCCTGTGGGAGGGAGAGCTAAACCTTCAGAGAGGCAGACAAGCCTGGGAAACCAGAAGAGACTACTCCCTGCACACACATCTCGGACGCCAGAGGAAAAAGCCAAAGACCATCTGGAACCCTGGTGCACTGAAGCTCCCGGAAGGGGCGGCACAGGTCTTCCTGGTTGCTGCCGCTGCAGAGAGGCCCTGGGCAGCACCCCACGAGCGAACCTGAGCCTCGGGACCACAGGTAAGACCAAATTTTCTGCTGCAAGAAAGCTGCCTGGTGAACTCAAGACACAGGCCCACAGGAACAGCTGAAGACCTGTAGAGAGGAAAAACTACACGCCCGAAAGCAGAACACACTGTCCCCATAACTGACTGAAAGAGAGGAAAACAGGTCTACAGCACTCCTGACACACAGGCTTATAGGACAGTCTAGCCACTGTCAGAAATAGCAGAACAAAGTAACACTAGAGATAATCTGATGGCGAGAGGCAAGCGCAGGAACCCAAGCAATAGAAACCAAGATTACATGCCAACATCGGAGCCCAATTCTCCAACCAAAACAAACTTGGAATATCCAAACACACCAGAAAAGCAAGATCTAGTTTCAAAATCACATTTGATCATGATGCTGGAGGACTTCAAGAAAGACATGAACACACTTAGGGAAACACAGGAAAACATTAATAAACAAGTAGAAGCCTACAGAGAGGAATCGCAAAAATCCCTGAAAGAATTCCAGGAAAACACAATCAAACAGTTGAAGGAATTAAAAATGTAAATAGAAGCAATCAAGAAAGAACACATGGAAACAACCCTGGATATAGAAAACCAAAAGAAGAGACAAGGAGCTGTAGATACAAGCTTCACCAACAGAATACAAGAGATGGAAGAGAGAATCTCAGGAGCAGAAGATTCCATAGAAATCATTGACTCAACTGTCAAAGATAATGTAAAGCGGAAAAAGCTACTGGTCCAAAACATACAGGAAATCCAGGACTCAATGAGAAGATCAAACCTAAGGATAATAGGTATAGAAGAGAGTGAAGACTCCCAGCTCAAAGGACCAGTAAATATCTTCAACAAAATCATAGAAGAAAACTTCCCTAACCTAAAAAAAGAGATACCCATAGACATACAAGAAGCCTACAGAACTCCAAATAGATTGGACCAGAAAAGAAACACTGCCCGTCACATAATTGTCAAAACACCAAACGCACAAAATAAAGAAAGAATATTAAAAGGAGTAAGGGAAAAAGGTCAAGTAACATATAAAGGGAGATCTATCAGAATCACACCAGACTTCTCGCCAGAAACTATGAAGGCCAGAAGATCCTGGACTGATGTCATACAGACCCTAAGAGAACACAAATGCCAGCCCAGGTTACTGTATCCAGCAAAACTCTCAATTAACATTGATGGAGAAACCAAGATATTCCATGACAAAACCAAATTTACACAATATGTTTCTACAAATCCAGCACTACAAAGGATAATAAATGGTAAAGCCCAACATAAGGAGACAAGCTATACCCTAGAAGAAGCAAGAAACTAATCGTCTTGGCAACAAAACAAAGAGAATGAAAGCACACAAACATAACCTCACATCCAAATATGAATATAAAGGGAAACAATAATCACTATTCCTTAATATCTCTCAACATCAATGGCCTCAACTCCCCAATAAAAAGACATAGATTAACAAACTGGATACGCAACGAGGACCCTGCATTCTGCTGCCTACAGGAAACACACCGCAGAGACAAAGACAGACACTACCTCAGAGTGAAAGGCTGGAAAACAACTTTCCAAGCAAATGGTCAGAAGAAGCAAGCTGGAGTAGCCATTCTAATATCAAATAAAATCAATTTCCAACTAAAAGTCATCAAAAAAGATAAGGAAGGACACTTCATATTCATCAAAGGAAAAATCCACCAAGATGAACTCTCAATCCTAAATATCTATGCCCCAAATACAAGGGCACGTACATACGTAAAAGAAACCTTACTAAAGCTCAAAACAAACATTGCACCTCACACAATAATAGTGGGAGTTTTCAACACCCCACTCTCATCAATGGACAGATCATGGAAACAGAAATTAAACAGTGATGTCGACAGACTAAGAGAAGTCTTGAGCCAAATGGACTTAATGGATATTTATAGAACATTCTATCCTAAAGCAAAAGGATATACCTTCTTCTCAGCTCCTCATGGTACTTTCTCCAAAATTGACCATATAATTGGTCAAAAAACGGGCCTCAACAGGTACAGAAAGATAGAAATAATCCCATGCGTGCTATCAGACCACCACGGCCTAAAACTGGTCTTCAATAACAATAAGGGAAGAATGCCCACATATACATGTAAATTGAACAATGCTCTACTCAATGATAACCTGGTCAAGGAAGAAATAAAGAAAGAAATTAAAAACTTTTTAGAATTTAATGAAAATGAAGATACAACATACTCAAACTTATGGGACACAATGAAAGCTGTGCTAAGAGGAAAACTCATAGCGCTGAGTGCCTGCAGAAAGAAACAGGAAAGAGCATATGTCAGCAGCTTGACAGCACACCTAAAAGCTCTAGAACAAAAAGAAGCAAATACACCCAGGGGGAGCAGAAGGCAGGAAATAGTCAAACTCAGAGCTGAAATCAAGCAAGTAGAAACAAAAAGGACCATGGAAAGAATCAACAGAACCAAAAGTTGGTTCTTTGAGAAAATCAACAAGATAGATAAACCCTTAGCCAGACTAACGAGAGGACACAGAGAGTGTGTCCAAATTAACAAAATCAGAAATGAAAAGGGAGACATAACTACAGATTCAGAGGAAATTCAAAAAATCATCAGATCTTACTATAAAAACCTATATTCAACAAAATTTGAAAATCTTCAGGAAATGGACAATTTCCTAGACAGATACCAGGTATCGAAGTTAAATCAGGAACAGATAAACCAGTTAAACAACCCCATAACTCCTAAGGAAATAGAAGCAGTCATTAAAGGTCTCCCAAAAAAAAGAGCCCAGGTCCAGACGGGTTTAGTGCAGAATTCTATCAAACCTTCATAGAAGACCTCATACCAATATTATCCAAACTATTCCACAAAATTGAAAATTGAAACAGATGGAGCCCTACCGAATTCCTTCTACGAAGCCACAATTACTCTTATACCTAAACCACACAAAGACACAACAAAGAAAGAGAACTTCAGACCAATTTCCCTTATGAATATCGACGCAAAAATACTCAATAAAATTCTGGCAAACCGAATTCAAGAGCACATCAAAACAATCATCCACCATGATCAAGTAGGCTTCATCCCAGGCATGCAGGGATGGTTTAATATACGGAAAACCATCAACGTGATCCATTATATAAACAAACTGAAAGAACAGAACCACATGATCATTTCATTAGATGCTGAGAAAGCATTTGACAAAATTCAACACCCCTTCATGATAAAAGTCCTGGAAAGAATAGGAATTCAAGGCCCATACCTAAACATAGTAAAAGCCATATACAGCAAACCAGTTGCTAACATTAAACTAAATGGAGAGAAACTTGAAGCAATCCCTCTAAAATCAGGGACTAGACATGGCTGCCCACTCTCTCCCTACTTATTCAATATAGTTCTTGAAGTTCTATCCAGAGCAATCGGACAACAAAAGGAGATCAAAGGGTTACAGATTGGAAAAGAAGAGGTCAAAATATCACTATTTGCAGATGACATGATAGTATATTTAAGTGATCCCAAAAGTTCCACCAGTGAACTACTAAAGCTGATAAACAACTTCAGCAAAGTGGCTGGGTATAAAATTAACTCAAATAAATCAGTTGCCTTCCTCTATACAAAAGAGAAACAAGCCGAGAGACAAATTAGGGAAACGACACCCTTCATAATAGACCCAAATAATATAAAGTACCTCGGTGTGACTTTAACCAAGCAAGTAAAAGATCTGTACAATAAGAACTTCAAGACACTGAGGAAAGAAATTGAAGAAGACCTCAGAAGATGGAAAGATCTCCCATGCTCATGGATTGGCAGGATTAATATGGTAAAAATGGCCATTTTACCAAAAGCAATCTACAGATTCAATGCAATCCCCATCAAAATACCAATCCAATTCTTCAAAGAGTTAGACAGAACAATTTGCAAATTCATCTGGAATAACAAAAAACCCAGGAAGGCTAAAGCTATCCTCAACAATAAAAGGACTTCAGGGGGAATCACTATCCCTGAACTCAAGCAGTATTACAGAGAAATAGTCATAAAAACTGCATGGTATTGGTACAGAGACAGACAGATAGACCAATGGAATAGAATTGAAGAGCCAGAAATGAACCCACACACCTATGGTCATTTGGTTTTTGACAAAGGAGCCAAAACCATCCAATGGAAAAAAGATAGCATTTTCAGCAAATGGTGCTGGTTCAACTGGAGGGCAACATGTAGAAGAATGCAGATCGATCCATGCTTATCACCCTGTACAAAGCTTAAGTCCAAGTGGATCAAGGACCTCCACATCAAACCAGACACACTCAAACTAATAGAAGAAAAACTAGGGAAGCATCTGGAACACATGGGCACTGGAAAAAATTTCCTGAACAAAACACCAATGGCTTATGCTCTAAGATCAAGAATCGACAAATGGGATCTCATAAAACTGCAAAGCTTCTGTAAGGCAAAGGACACTGTGGTTTAGACAAAAGGGCAACCAAAAGATTGGGAAAAGATCTTTACCAATCCTACAATAGATAGAGGCCTTATATCCAAAATATACAAAGAATTCAAGAAGTTAGACCGCAGGGAAACAAATAACCCTATTAAAAAATGGGGTTCAGAGCTAAACAAAGAATTCACAGCTGAGGAATGCCGAATGGCTGAGAAACACCTAAAGAAATGTTCAACATCATTAGTCATAAGGGAAATGCAAATAAAAACAACCCTGAGATTTCCCCTCACACCAGTGCGATTGGCTAAGATCAAAACTCAGGTGACAGCAGATGCTGGCGAGGATGTGGAGAAAGAGGAACACTCCTCCATTGTTGGTGGGATTGCAGACTGGTAAAACCATTCTGGAAATCAGTCTGGAGGTTCCTCAGAAAATTGGACATTGAACTGCCTGAGGATCCAGCTATACCTCTCTTGGGCATATACCCAAAAGATGCCTCAACATATAAAAGAGACACGTGCTCCACTATGTTCATCGCAGCCTTATTTATAATAGCCAGAAAATGGAAAGTACCCAGATGCCCTTCAACAGAGGAATGGATACAGAAAATGTGGTACATCTACACAATGGAATATTACTCAGCTATCAAAAACAACGAGTTTATGAAATTCGTAGGCAAATGGTTGGAACTGGAAAATATCATCCTGAGTGAGCTAACCCAATCACAGAAAGACATACATGGTATGCACTCATTGATAAGTGGCTGTTAGCCCAAATGCTTGAATTACCCTAGATCCCTAGAACAAACGAAACTCAAGACGGATGATCAAAATGTGAATGCTTCACTCCTTCTTTAATGAGGAAAAAGAATACCCTTGGCAGGGAAGGGAGAGGCAAAGATTAAAAGAGAGACTGAAGGAACACCCATTCAGAGCCTGCCCCACATTTGGCCCATTCATATACAGCCACCCAATTAGACAAGATGGATGAAGCAAAGAAGTGCAGACCGACAGGAGTCGGATGGAGATCGCTCCTGAGAGACACAGCCAGAATACAGCAAATATAGAGGCGAATGCCAGCAGCAAACCACTGAACTGAGAATAGGTCCCCTATTGAAGGAATCAGAGAAAGAACTGGAAGAGCTTGAAGGGGCTCGAGACCCCAAAAGTACAACAATGCCAAGCAACCAGAGCTTCCAGGGACTAAGCCACTACCTAAAGACTATACATGGACTGACCCTGGACTCTGACCCCATAGGTAGCAATGAATATCCTAGTAAGAGCACCAGTGGAAGCGGAAGCCCTGGGTCCTGCTAAGACTGAACCCCCAGTGAACTAGTCTATGGGGAGAGGGCGGCAATGGGGGTGGGTTGGGAGGGGAACACCCATAAGGAAGGAGAGGGGGCAGGGGGATGTTTGCCCGGAAACCGGGAAAGGGAATAACACTCGAAATGTATATAAGAAATACTCAAGTTAATAAAAAAAAAAAGATAAACAGACTCCAAAAAAAAGGAAATCCAATTGAAAAATACATTAAAATATTTTTAACTACAAAAGGAAAATAATTTTAAATAAATTCATTTCTCCTTAGTGGGGTGTTATTAAGATGTCAGGTGTCCACCTAATGCTGAACTGAGACAAAAAAAGCAGAAAACACTTTTTGGTATCTGTGCCAAGTACATACAATCTCAACAAAAAAAAAGAGAAAAAAAAAAAACACTAGGCAATTCCAAAATCAGAGAAATTCTAGCAAAGTAACTATTTGTCTAAAGGTCTTGTCACAGAAGATAAAAATAGTTATGAATTATCACAGAATGGAATAATGTACAATCCGTAATAATTGAATGTAAATGGATTTCTGGATTGGATATGTGCATAGAACATAGAGAGTGTACAGTAGTACAAACATTGCTTTTATGATTTGGTCAACCTACTGTTGTACTTGCAGTAAGTTAATTGTTTCAATTATCTAATTTTTGAGAATTAGTTATTAGATGGATTATGGAATATAAAATTCAGGAGTGTGGTACAATATAAAAGAGTACTGTTTCCTATCAATTAAATCTGATTTTCCTGTATATTTTGACTTCTTCTTCATTTTTTGTATTTATTCATTTGATTAATTTATATATGTCTCAAATGTTGCCCTCCTTCCTGTTTTTCCCCTCAAAGTCCCCCTCAACCCCCATCCCTTTCTGATTTCTTCTTTTAAAAATAAAAAAAAACAACAGTAGCTAAGGAATGTTTATTCCCTGAATAGGTATTCATTTGGATATCCATTTGAAAATCTACAACATTGATATTGCAGACATCAGGAAATAGTTCCAAAAATGATCTTCAAAAATTATACATTCTCCACTTATCAGCTATCAGCTATCAGCTTGACAAAACTTGAAGAATCCCTGAACATGAATATCCTTGTTCATATATACATAGAGAAAAATGATCAGACAAGAAGAAAAATAGATAGCAACTTTCCTGGATTCAACAGAAGAAGACCTCAGTTGCTGTATTATATTCTGCATGAGTTTACAGAGTTTATGGGTTAATATCTGGAAATAAACACCTTCAAAATCCAACAACAAATTAACCACAAACTACAATCTGTATAAAAGCAAAACAAATATGTGAAAAGTATAATTTTTCAGCTATATATGAGTATACTAATGTTTATTAATTTGTATATTAATGAAATTTAAATTTTATTACTGCACATTTTTATTGCAATTTTTAAATTAATAGATTTTAAGTGACTCAGGTGATTGCTAACTTTTTCAGGCTTTGATTGTCTTATGGATCAATACAATGTTTATATGACTGTGATTATCACTTTGAATATTCACATAAATCAAATTATGCCAACAAGGAACAGCTTAGTACTTTTTGTTGTACATATGTAAGTGTATTACCTCCTTGTCCACATGTGAGACACATGCATGCCTTCTGCCCAGGAGGTTGACGAGCATGTGAGATTCCGTGATGCTGAAATTACAGCCACCTGTAAGCTGTTACATGAGAGCTGGGGATTGGCCCCTGGTTCTCTGGAAGAACAGATAGTCCTATTAATCACCGAATCATTTCGTCATCTTCATCAAATGCCATTTTTTGTAAATATAGTGCCTAAGCTGACCTGTCTTCTGCATAGACCTCTGTTTTCTCAAATGTGATAATTTAATATTAAACACACAGAACTGCTTCTTACTTATATATTCACACAGACAACACATACACAAACACACACACACACACACTCTCACACACACACACAACTGCTTCTTTCCTTCAAGTAGACTGGGTTATTTTCATAGTTATTTGTTTATTTATGCACTTTACATGCTGCACACTGGCCCCCTCCAATTCACCCTTCTCACAATCTTTCTCCCAGTCCTTTTTCCTCTGAGGAGTTTCGGACCCCATTGTGTTAACCCCTCATGATGTATATCCAGTCTCTGTGATGCTAGTCACATCCTCTGCTACTGAGTCCAGACACAGCAGTCTAGATGTATAGGGGTGGGGAGGTAGAGTTCATATCCAGAAAGAGGCATAGAGCTGGGGTAACAGAGATGCCCATGAATCAATGGGTGTTTCCTTAGCTGAGACTCACAGCCTTAGTGATATCTACCATGAAGAGCCCTCCTCCTGTAGCAAGAGAGCAACCAAAATGGAATGATAGAGACACTAACTTTTGACCCAAAATTTATTCTGACCACAAGAAATGCAGGGTCTGTGCATAGAGCAGAGAGTGAGGAATGGTCATCCAACGGTTAGTACAGATTGAGAAGTCCCCCATAGATCAGCACTGATCCCTGTCACTATTAATGACACTCTGCTATACTTGCAGACAGGAGTCTAGCCTGACTTCCCTGTCAGAGACACCACTAAGTTGCTCACTCAGACAGATGCAAAAACCCATTAGTCAAACCACAGGTGGAGTTTGGGGACTCTGATGGAAGAACATAATGAAAAGGATTATGGCCTCTAAGGACATAGGGACTCCACAGGCTTTGTCTTCATGCCGCTAACGAACAACTAGAATTGGACTTTCCCAAAACATGTTGTCTGTAGATGGTAGATGGGATATGTGTTTCTTTAAAATTCATTTATTTATTTACTCACTTTACATCCCAAAATCTGTGCTCCATCTTCATGGGATGACAACACTCATTGTCAGGGGCACTGTAAAAAGACAAGCTACACATTTGCTACCTATGTCCTGGGGGCTCAGGTTCAGTCCATGTTCACTCTCTGGTTGGTGGTTCAGACTTTGGCAAACCCCAAGAGTTGCTGTGAATTGACTCTATTGGTCTTCCTGTGGAGTCCCTCATATCATCTGGGCCTCGATTATTCACCCTTTTTTTTTTTCAAAGGAGTCTCCAAGCTGCTGTTAATGTTTGGTTGTGAATCTTTACACTTGTTACTCTAAGCTGTTGGGTTGAGTCACTCAGAGGAAAGTTATGCTAGGATTCTGTCTGCAAGAACAATAGAGTATCTTTAATAATGTCAGAGATTGGTGCTGGCCCATGGGGTAGGTCTCAATCTGTGCTAACCATTGGTTGGACGTTCCTTCCATGTCTGCTCTATCTAGCTTTGTCTCTGAAGGTCTTGTAGTCTGTGTTCATTTTGGATTTAAAGTTTTGTGGGTGGGTTTTTTTTTCTTGTCACATCATTGGGAGTTATTCCTGGAACAGAAGTGGCAAATTAAGGATCTGTATCCCCACTGCTAGAGTCACCCCAAAAGACATCCTGGGGCCTTTCCTTTCCCAGTTCTCTGGCATTTTCTAGAAATGTGCACCCCACACTTGTGATTTTCATTCCCTTTTTCCTGCTTTCCCTATACCTGAATCCTCCACACCCACTATCCCTGATACCGCCAAACCCACTATACCTAATTACTCCTACCCACTCCTTTCTCTAACTCCCCTCCCATTCAGTTTCCTCCCTCCCTCCATCTGCCTCAATATCTATTCTGATGAATGCATTTTAAAATCAATATTTAGTGAAAAACACTGAGTAAGTATAAGAAGTATCCCATAAGAAATTGTGGTGGATGTTTAGGCAAGATATGAACATATTAAATTTTATAGAGGCCAAAATTACTACATATAGTGTTAGAAGAGACACTGTCTTTATTACATTCAACATGACGGAAAACCATTTATATATTCTATTAAGTTATACAAGGGAATCTGTTAAAAGAGTTACACACATCACACAACTTTATAACTTTGAATGATCTCTTTATTGCAAATATTTACACAATGAAAAGTACAAACGTTTAAACTCATGTTAGTGTACTTTGTTGTAAAGTTAAAGTTTATATATATACAGATAGTTGACAACAGTCATCTCAGATTCACAAGGGATAAATACATCAGGGAGTTCTCTATTACCTTACCTGTCTTCTTTACATTATTCCTGATGAAGATTCATCACATTTGCAACCCCTGATGTGAGGGATGGGTCAGAAAATGCCTGAGTGTCTACAACACAGAGTACATCGATAGAAAAGATAAAAGACAACTTCTCCCAATACTATACACAATCGAAACTTTCTTGTAGATCTTGAAACAAAATGGAAAGAACAAATGCACATCCTCAGATATTACCACATATAGGAAATGGTAGCTGTAGGAAGCATTCTCATGGGATTTTAAATGTCTGCACCTAAGAACAAAACTGCCTCCATGAATGTGAAGATTTATTTCTTTGGCAAGAAAGTCAGTCTGTCTCTTGACGTTTGTGCCATCTGTCCATCACTACAGCGAAGGCCATGCTTTATGAGTTTGTACAGATAAACTCATGCCGGTTTTCACATCTTCAAATAATATCAAGAAGAACCTGAAAGAGAATACATGATATTCTAGAGATGAAATACGGGAATTTAAATTAGCCAGCATACACATGTTGTCAAAATTTCTGCCTACTATTTTCTAATAATTTTGAGTATTCCTGCTATGAAGGAAAAGATGGTTATTTAATGTCTACCAATCCCCAAAGACTGAATTATTGTGAAAAACTGTCTTATGTCTCCCTAACTTGGGTTTTGGTCACCAACCTTTTCATTGCTCGTCTAAATTCTGTTTCTCAAATAGATCAGAGGACTACATGAGGGTGGCACTCTCAAGTAGAAGACCAAGAAACTTTCTTTACTTGCATGTATTTGCTCTTGGGAATATAGTAAATAAAACTTTCAGTTTCAAGAACCAAAACATGGTCATCCAATAGGACCCACGTGAAGCAAAATCTTCCTGCCATCAGTGAACATTAGCACACTGGTAACAGCACAGACAATAATATAATGTAATAATCCTGGAATAATTATAATAATATATAAGGATGATGACGACGACGACGATGATGATGATGATGATGATGATGATGATGATGATGATGATGATGATAATAATAATAATAATAATATAATAGAAAAATCCCCTCAAGAGATCACAGGCTAAGGAAAGTAAATGTTGAAAAGTGTTTTTCAAGGTTTATTTCATCCATGAAAGCAATTTTCACTAGGACAGACTCCTCATACATGAAAATCACTCAACCTGTTATGGCTTCACAGAGAGAGTTGATAACCAGTATAGTCTTTTCTTAGGACAAGAGAAAGATTTGCCAACCTTCCAAAAAGAAAAGCAATCCAGAAAGTCTGTGTTTAAGGATGGTTAGCTTGAGCATGACTAACACACACACACACACACACACACACACACACACACACACACACACACATGCACACACACATACAAAAAGACACACACACAGAGACACAGACAGATAGACAAACACAGACACACACACACAGAGACACACACACAGACACAGAGACACACACACATACACACACATACATGCACATACACTCAGAGAGACATATAGAGACACACACACAAACACTCACACACATAAAAATACAAGTACACAGCCATACACACAGACACACATACACAGACACAAACACACAGACACACACACACACACACACACACACACACATCTCTGTTGTATGCTTCCTAGAATGTCTAGGTGCAAAAGGATGAAGTGGCCCCAGGAACTAGTCGGTCAACAGAATATTGGTCTGCCTGCAAGTGAGTTTTGTAGTTCCTCCAAGGTATTCAGTGGCACAACTGTGTTAGAAGATATTCAGGGACGCGCTGTGTGTATATATTTTACTCAGGTTGAACAAGGGCTACATAAATCTTTGAGAGGGGGAAGGGGTTTTCAGGTGCATTTACATCGATGGAGGCTTAAGGTACCAGGAAGGCCTCATTTGCTTGAGCTTTTATAATTTCTGTCCCAGCCTCGGTCTGTTGTTCAGGTATCTCCATTTGACCTCTTCAGAAACCGACTCCACTGAATGTGCCCCATCCCCAACCTTGAGGTCCCACTTTCTTGATATCAAAGATTGAAGGTTCAGACTCTGCGTTCTCTATCAGATTAAACCCTCAGGAGGTTGCCCTCTAGATGCCATGAAATAAGCAATGCATCCATCGAGTTTCTGCATTAGCCCGTATGTCCCTTATTTCTGGCAGGTTCTCTCTGCACCGCACTATCCCTTCATCTTCCCCACCGACCTCTTCTCCTGTCCTCAGTCGCTCTCACTCACCCACAGAATCTGTACCAGTTTTCGTTTCAGAGAGGCCGATGCTTTCCCATCACTGGCCTTCTCCTTTCCTGTGTCCTCTCTACATTTGTGGATTGTAAATAGAATAAGTTTTATCTCACAGCTGATACCATGCATAGGAAAGTCTACCATGTTTGTGTCTCTAATTCTCAGTTCCCTCTCGGGCTTATTTTTTTTTCTAGTTTCATCTATTTTCCCTGAAGCTTCATGATATCATGCCCCAATCCCTATGATACCATGCCCCCACCCCCATGATGTCATGCCCTACCCGCACGATGTCATGCCACACCTCCATGATGTCATGCCACAGTCCCCGTGATGTCATGCCTGCGCCCCTTGCTAGAATGGTTGTATCAATTCACCAGGTAACATTCTGAATGCTGCCCTGGCACCACACTCCTCCAGGCCCCCATCATTCACAGTCACTCCTTCTATCCTCTCCCCTTCTTCTCTGAGAGAATGGAGGACCCCTCTGTGTTCACCCTCTACCTGGCACATCAAGTCTCTGCAGGACTAGATTCATCGTCTCCCATCAGGGCCTGAAATCGCAGCCTGGGTGGGAAAACAGGATTCACAGACAGGCAAAGGGTTTAGTGACCCCACGTGAAGACCATTGTGCTCCTCTGCCTCTCTCAGTCCTTCCCTCAGCTCTTCAGTGACACTCTCTGAGCTCCAGCCCATATTTGGCCATGCGCCTCTGCTTTTGTATCAGTCGGCTGCTCGGTGGAGCCTTGCAGAGGACAAGTCTGCAAGCAAAATAAAGGACCATTAATAATGTCAGTATTTGCTGTTTGCCCATAGGATAAATCTCACATCCGGCCACTCATCCTTTGGCCATTCCCTCATTTCCTCTTCCATCTCTGTCCCTGTCTCGACTATAGAAAGGGCAATTTCTGGGTCAAAATTTTGGGGGTGTGTTTGGGTCCATAACATTCCACCTTAGTTCCTCCATGGCTACAGAAAGTGATCATTTCAGTATCTGTATCCACACTGCTACAAGTCTCAGCTAAAGTCACCCTCATGGACGCCAGGGTAGCCTCACCCATCGCAGATTGCAGGTAAATCATAGAGATAGCATCCACCCTGGACAGTCACTGATTCAGTTTATTCTCTTGGCCCTCTGTCCCTCTTGCCCGTCTCTCCCAAGAAATGATTCTCAAATCCCATTCCCCATCCCATCCCCTTAGCCACCCAATCCTTTCCTTCCATCTGCCTCCTCTCATTATTTTATACAACCTTCTGAGTGAAATTCAAGCATTTTCTTAGGCCTTTCATCTTGGTTAGCCTCTTTGGTTCCGTAGACCGTAGTGTATGAATTCTGTCTTTATGGCAAATACCCTCTATTAAGAGAATATGTACAAGTTATTTGGGTCTCCGTTATCCCATTCAGAACAGTACTATCTCATTCCATCTACTTGACTGAAGCTTCATAATGTCCTTATTCTTCATAGCTGCATTGTATTTCATTGTGTAAATGATCCAAATTTTCGGTAGCCATTCCTTGGTTGAGGAGCATCTGGGTTATTTCTATTTTCTGCCTATTATGAAGAACGAAGCTAGGAACATGATGGAGCACATGTCCTAGTGGTATGGCAGAAAACTTTTCTGATATAAGGCCAAAAGTAGTATAGCTGAGTCTTTAGGAAGAATGTTCCGCATTTTCTCAGAATCCACTGGATAGATATGCAAAATCATTGTATGGATTTGATCTTTCCACAGGAAATGGTATTTGTATACTTATATTTATCTGTTTCCTCAAATGAGGTTGCCCTGACTAGACCTCTATCATGGAATCAGGATTTCGCATATAAATCTTCACCCCATTTTAACTGTTAAGTAAATACTAGAGCCTATGACAGATAGCCAGAGGGGAAAGTTGGTACTGGAGGGTTGAGGGTGGGGTTAGATAGAAGTCAGAAGAGGGTAAGAGAGGTATAGTATTATTACTATATAATAATTTAATATACTAACATAATATGTTAATATTAAATATATTTTATCCTGATATCAATATATAAAATTTAATATATTAATATAATATATATCAATTATATATTATCAAAATGTTGATATATAAAAATTTAATAAGTTAATATAATATATTAATATTAATTAGATTATTATAATTTTAGTATATGAAAATTAATATATGTCTTTATTATACTAATATTTTATATATGTATACACACACATACACACACACACACACATATATATATATATATATATATGTATATATATATATATTGCATTATATGCAACTTCAACAAAGTTAATTCCAAGTGGAGCTCACAAGTTACTGTGAAATGCTGAGGGCAGAATTTTTTTTTCCAGTTCAGTTTGCTTATATGGTGGATCACTTTGATCGATTTTCATAGACTGAACCATTCTTGCAGCCTCAGGAGGAAACCTACTAGATGTCACTGGATGGAGGATTCATATGTCCTTGGATTTTGTTTTCTATAATTTTACCTAGTATTTTTTCCACCAATGTTCTCAAGGGAAATTCGTCTGAAATTCCTACTTTGTTGAGTCCTTTTGTGATTGAGGTGTCAGGGCGACTGTGCTGTCATGGAATAAGTTTGGCGATTTTCCTTCTGTTTCTGTTTTTTGGAGTACGTTGAGAATTTTTTGAAAATCTGGTAGGAGTCTGTACTCAAACAATCTGACCTTGGGGCTCTTTCAGTGGGGAAACTTTTAATTAATGTTTGTGTCTATTTAAGTGTTGTAGAGATATTTACATAGTTTATCTTACCTCAGTTTACCTGTGGTCAGTGTTATCCATCTACACAATCATCCATTTCGTTCAGTGCTTCTAATTGTGTAGACACCAGGTTTCTGAAATGAGACCTAAGGATTCTGTGACTTTCATCAGTGTCCATCGATGTGGCTCCGTGTTAATTTCTTATTTTGTTATTTGGATGCTGTCTCTCCTCCTAGTACATTATCTGTCTTAGGGTTTGTCTGTCTCCTTGATTTTCCCAAGGAACCAGCTATTGTTTTGTTGATCTTTGTATTCTCTTTGTTTCTGATGGATCACTATCACCCCGAGTCTGATCATTTCTTGCTGTCTCCTCCTTTAATATGTATTTGCTTCTTTTTGTTCTAGAGCTGTCAGGTGTGCTGGAAAGTTGTTAATGTGCTGCATGTGAACCTTCCTCTTAGCAGTGCTTTCCTTAAGTAACTTAAATTTGGAAACGCTGTGTCTTCATTTTCATTGAATTCTAGGAACACATTTTTTTCATGTCTTCTCTGAACCAGTGGTTCTTCAGTAGAATGCTGTTTAATTTTCATGAGGTTATAGACTTTTTCTTATTGTTGAAGTCCAGTTTTAATCCATGGCGATCAGAGAAAATGCAATGGTTAGCGCAGTCTTTCTGTATCCGTTGTGGTTTGTTTAGAGTGGGAGAACATTATCAGTTTAGGATAAGGTTCCATGAGGCACTGAAAAGGGAGTGTGTATTTTGTGTTTGGGTGAACTATTATGTAAATATCAGTGAGGCCAATTTAATTGAACCCCGTGTTAGTTATATTATTTATTTATTTATTTATTTTTAATTACTGTCTCGATGGCCTGCCCTTGGTGAGAGTGGGACATTGAGGTTCCCCACTAATCATATGAGGTTCAATGTGATATTTAAGCTTTAGCAATATTTCTCTCACCAATATTACTGCTTTTATCTTTGGCATATAGACATCCAGAATCGAGATGCCATTTTGTTGGATTTTTCATCTGATGCATATGAAGAGTCCTTCCCCATCTCTTTTGATTACTTTTGGTAGAAAGTCTGATTTGCTGGATGCTAGAATGGCTACACCATCTTGTTTCTTGTGTCCATTTGCTTGGAAAACATTTTCCAACCCTTTAGTCTGAGGTTGTGTCTATCTCGGTTGCTGGATTGTGTTTCGAGAGTGCAACAGAAGGATGGATCCTGTTTTTAAATACATTGTGCTACCCCTTGTCCTTTTACTAATGAGTAGAGGTCATTAATGCTTAAAGGTATTAATGAGAAGTGATATTTAGTTCATCCTATTTTGATGATGCTGGAGCAGGTTTTTTTTGCTTGCATGTTTGTTGGTTTTTGTTTTTTGATTGTGATGTTTGAGTGTGTATGTAAGTATTAGATCTGTTCTGTAGGGTACATGTTTTTTTTTTTTTTTGCATGTTTTTCGATTGTGATGTTTGAGTATGTAATAAGTATTAGATCTGTTCTGTAGGGTAAATGGTTTTTTTGTTTGCATGTTTTTGTTTTTGTTTTCTTTTTTGGGGGGGGCTGTTAAAGTATGCATGTGAACATGAGATTCCTTCTGTAGGTTATGCTGTGTAATTATTAATTCCTAGTGGGAGGCAGGGATGGTTCAAGTTCTGAAAATCCATAAAAATAATCCACTATATAATGAAACTGAAAGAAAAAAATCACATGATAATCTCATTAGATGCTGAAAAAGCTTGCAAAAATATTCCAACTCCCCTTCATGTTAGAAGCATGAGAGCGATCAGGGATACCAGTCCTATGCAGAAACAGAATAGAAGCAATGGACAGCAAGCCAGTGCCCAACATCAACCTAAATGGAAAGAAAAGTAAAGCAATTCCATTAACGTCAAGGACAAGACAAGGATGCCCACACTTCCTACTAAGTTTAGTATTTGAAATTCTATGCAGGGTGAAAGCATGGTTTAAATTTGGTTCTTACATGAAGTATGGCTAAGGCCTATGAAGGAGGAATGGCACAGAGCTTTAGAACTCCTGGTGTATG
Organism: Rattus norvegicus; assembly: GCF_021556685.1. Lineage (NCBI taxonomy): Eukaryota > Metazoa > Chordata > Mammalia > Rodentia > Muridae > Rattus > Rattus norvegicus. The sequence continues at coordinate 7,787,399 of NC_141555.1, forward strand.
GCAGACTCTTCAGCACTTTCTCCTTGGGCCTTGGTGAGTCATGAACCCATTGAGGGCTTCATGCAGAATTTCCCTCAGTTATTGCACTCATATCCCTCTTAATCTAAGAAGTGCATGAAAATCCTCATGGAGCTTCCCACCACTCAGAGGACAGCGCCATTGGCATTTGCAATAAGAGTGGTTGAGGTCTTTTAGGGATTGACTCAGGGGCAGTTTAGTGCTTCCATCATTGCCTGAGGAAATGCAGAATGTTCAGCGATGACCACAACCCTTTAAAATATTTGGAAAAATAAAATTGTTCGTGAAGCTGGCTAAGATGTTTTTCCCTACTGACTCTGATATAAAAAAAAAACTATTTATGGAACAATTTGAAGTTTGGAAAGGCTGGGACCTTTTGAGGTCAGGGATCGAGAACAATGGTGGCACAGGCTAATGGTGTGACTATCACAAAAGCTGGACTGTTGATGGCTGACTTATGACCCAGTTTTACCCTCAGCTTCCTGATAGGATTTAATAAGGATTGCCAATCACAGATGTGCATTCTGATCATTTAAAGCAGATATGACATTTTTATATAGATGTTTATGTTTCTGTTTTTCTAAAGATTCCTATAAGCGTACTTTTAAAGATAAATAATACAATATTTAACCATTTCTCTGTAAATTCAAATTGCTTACTTATGAAGTTACACTGGACTTGGGAGTAATTTGTTTTCTTTGGCTGTACTATGTAATATTTGTTCTAATACAGTATAGGGTATCACTTTTTTCAGCACTATGCAAGAGAAGAAAACTAGAACATGATCACATTTATGCAATACACTATTCAATAAATTAATGGTCTATAGGGAAAATACTTCCCGTTGGGAAACACAGAAAACCTAGAAAATGGAACTGTATGACACAGGAATGAACCTGGGAATATAAATATTATCTAGAAGAATCGCCTATACTCCATGTTCCTAAATCTTTTCTACCCATGCCGAGTACCTGACTAACTTTCTCCATTCAGAGCATGTAACAACTAATGAAGAAAAGAGAAGTCTCTAGATTTAGAGAGATGGAGTACGTAAAGGTTTCTGCTGCGTCACAAGAGACTCTCCTGGAAAAGACACTCTTGAAATTGGTAAATGTAACAAAAGCTGTTCAGCATGTAGGCCATTGCAGTTCTCAGAGACATCAACATTAGGAACTCCCTGAAAAATCTCTTGTAACCTGGAGAGCACTAGCTCCTTCTGTGAGGTCACAAGTGTTGTTGTGACAGCACCTGCCTAACAGATATTCCTTCAGTACCTCTAGGGCTTAATAGTTGACCTCTAATACAGAGTAAACAGCCATTTGGGAAGGAGAAAAATATGATGATGGGATCAGAGATGTGGAGAAGGAACCTGGCCTTCTGTCTTGGTATAAAGAAGGAAGAAATACTTTGTCCATTGGAGAGTTCAGTGAGTCCTGGGTAGGTGTTTAGTGGGTTCCCTGAAGAGACAGCCTTGATCTGAGCCTTCCACATAGGGGAATCAGGAGATGGGAGTTTCTCAGAAGCATGTAGACTTAACTGTCTGGTATGGTTCCTGTAAGTCCGAGAGTTTATAACATTTATTTCTTTATTCCAAAAGCCAAGGGTTGGGAAGGACACAGTTGTTTTCCTGAGATCTCATGGCCTTTATTCTTTTTGTCAAGAAGAAAAAGGTCCCAAGGAAGAAGGGATTGAGGAGTATTGTGTCCTCAGTTTGTGTCTGACACTGATACCTGGGAGAGAGAAGTGCTTCTTCTTGAGATTTTATCATCTCACTCTTTCCAATATTATTTCTATGACTACAATTCCCTGACAGTGACCCATTAGATTTCTGTGTCAATAGCTCTGATTAACTGGCAGTTTTCTTTTCTTTTATTTCATATATATTTTATATATTTTACATATTTTATTTGTTTTTCAAAATGTATATTTCTACATTTACATTTGTAATATTATTTCCTTTAAGAGATTCCTCCCATAAGATCCCGCACCGGTCCCTCTCCACTTCTTCTATAACCCCCTTACAGTTCCTTCAAATTCTCTTTAACTGTGAATCAAACCAAGGGAGGACCAAGGGCTTCTTCTTCCATTGGTGCCCAACAAGTCCGTTCTCTGCTACATATGCAGTTGGAGACATAGCTCTGTTCACGTTCAGTCTTTCAATAAATGTCTCATACCAGAACACTTTGGTTCATTAGCTTTGTTGTTCTTATGGGGTTGAAAGTCCCCTCAGCTCTTGTTAGCCTTTCTCAAAATCAGGGGGAATCAGGATATGGGAGACTTCCCTGCCTGATATGGCTCCTGGAAGTCAGAGAGTTTATATCATTCATTTCTTTATTCCAAAAGCCAAGTGTTGGAAAGGGCACAGTTGATTTTCTGAGAGCTCATGGCCTTTATTCTTTTTGGCCAGAGGAAAAGTTCCTTAGGAAGAACGGAAAGACAAGTATTGTGTCCTGAGCTCAGAGTAAACTTGTTTATGCTTTGGATTCTTATAGTGCAGTTTTTGTCTGACACTGATATCTGGGAGAGAGAAGTGCTTTTGCCTGAGACTTCATCATCTCAGCCTTTCCACTAGTATTACTCTACCATTCCCTGACAACGACCCTTTAGATTTCTGAGTCAATAGTTGTGATTTGCTGGCAGGTTTCTTTTTTTTTTTTAATTTCTTTCATTTTTTTTTCGCAAATTATATTGCTTTTTTCATTGGATATTTCTGTATATACATTGTAAATATTATTTCTTTTTCCTATTTCTTGTCCATAAGATCCCTAACTGGTTCCCTCTCCTTCTTCTATAGCCCCCTTACTGCGATTTCACATTCTCTTTAACTGGGATTCAAACCTAGGGAGGATCAAATGCTTCTCCTTCCATTGGTGCCCAAACAGGTCATCCTCTGCTACAGATGAAATTGAGGCCTAGGACTGCCCATATATAGTCTTTGAATATTGGTTTAGTACCAGAAATCTCTGGTTCATTGGCATTGTTTTTCTTATGGGGTTAAAAGCCACTTCAACTCTTGTAATCCTTTCTCAAAATCTACCAACAAGAGTACGTTTTCAGTTCACTGCTTTGACACTAACATTCACTTTTTTATTTGACATGCTCAAGGTGTGTCTCTCAGGATATATCTATATTCGGTTCCCTGCAGAATACACTTCTAATTAGCTTCATCAATCTTATCTAGTTTTGGGGTTGGGGATATAGTTCAGTTTTAGAGCGCTTGGCTATCGAGCGCAAGGTCCTGGGTTCAGTCCCCAGCTCCAAAAAAAAAAAAGAAAAGAAAAAAATCTTATCTAGTTTTGGTAGCTGATATATACATACATACATATATATATATATATATATATATATATATATATATATATATATAATACAATTATAAATACAAAAATATAAATATATATATTTATATATAAAATTTGTTGGCTCATACAGCTTTGACGATATGTACAATTTTAACATGGATTCTATGCAACTTGGTCAAGAATGTAGAATCTACAAATGACAATGCCAAATAGACTCCCTCCTGTTCTTTTGAACATATTGAAGATGAGGTTTCACTGGTCCTCAAGCCATTCTTCTCCCTGCTCATCCTCCGTTTTCTTATGTTTGGCTTTAAAGAATCATGGTAAAACATCCAGCCCTCAAGTCTGGGCACAGGAACACATAAAGGTTGATATTGTAATACTAATATCAAATGGGACTAGAGAACTGAATTCTATAGTCCATGTGCTCCTTTTCTGTATCGAAGTCTGGTAATATTTGGATAAAATATGATTTGGGAGCTTATCATTTGAAGTAGGTACACAATATTTACACTGTTATACTCACTCTAGAGCTGGGCCTCCTTTGTTACCAAAATCATTGCAGAAAATGGAATTGGAAAACTAAATTTTTGAATACACATTGAGGAATATTTAAAAAGTCCCCTATCAAGGAATGTACAATAAGAAAGTGAAATAAAATATTCATTCAATTAAAGGTCTGTATGGAAAATAGTGGCCTTTGGGAAACATAGAAAACCTAGAAATATGTACTGTATGTAACTGTAATAAAACTGGAAATAAAAATATTATGTGGAAGAATCTCCTCCAGTCCATGTTCCTAAATCATTTCTACCCATGCCAAGCCCCTGACTAACTTTCTCCATTCAGATCATGTAACCACTAATGGAGCAAAGAGAAGTCTCTAGCTTTACAGAGATGGAGTACGAAAAGTTTCCACTGTGTACCAGGAGTCACTCCTGGAAAGTGCAACCTTGAATCTGGTTCTCGTACAGAACAGTGTTCAGCTGGTTGGCCATGGCAGCTTTCAGTGACATCAGCATTAGGCCCTCCCTGAAAAATCTCTTGTATCCTGAATAGCTCTACCTTTTTCTATAATGTCACATTTGTTGTCCTGACAAAAACTGCCTCTCAGATATTCTTTACTTACCTCTAGGATTTGCATATTGGCCTCTTATTCAGAGTAAACAGCCATTGGGAGTGAGAACATAGAGGATGAAGAGATCAAAGATGGGGAGATGGAATCTGGCCTTCTATCTTGGTATTAAAAAAGGTAGAAATACATGGTCATTGGGAAAGCTCAGTGAGTCCTGTGTAGTGGTTGAGTGGAATCGATGAAGAGATAGCTTAGACCTGAGCCTTCCACAAATGGTAATAAGGACATTGGGACCTCTCAGAAATATCTGGACTTTGCTGTTTTTTATGGTTCTTGCAAGTCAGAGAGTTAATATCATTATTTTCTTTATTCCAAAAGACAGGTTTTCTACTTGGCACATTTGTTTTCCTGACAGCTCATGGCTTTTTGGCCAGCAGAAAAACCTCCTAAGGAAGAAGAGAAAGACAAGTATTGTGTCCTCAACTCAGAGTAAGCTCCTCCATGCTTTGGATACCTATATGCAGTTTGTGTCTGACACTGATATCTGGAAGAAAGAAGTGCTTCTAGTTGAGACTTCATCATCTCAATGTTTCAACTAG